>NC_139583.1:2933753-2941253 GCF_946808225.1 Silurus aristotelis | reverse complement strand
CAGGCAGACAGACAGACAGACAGACAGACAGACAGACAGACAGACAGACAGATAGCTAGACTGACAGACAGAAACTGATGATGATGATGATGATGATAAGCCTGATCACATGACACTTAACTGGGTCACATGGATTTGATCTAATGGCAGGTTTCACCCAAACGTGTGTTTAACCTCTTTTGGAACGTGTCATTGAGACATTACAAGCTATTATCTGTGTGTGTGTGTGTGTGTGTGTGTGTGTGTGTGTGTGTGTGTGTGTGTGTGTGTGTGTGTGTGTGTGTGTGTGTGTGTTCTCAGATTTGTTTTTGCAGTTCGTATATAGTTTTTTTTCTTTATACTTTCCTCTGATTTTCTTTTGTGTGATCGTTGCACATGAAGCGTGAATAAAAGCTGCACAAAAACCCTGTACAGTCAGATGATTTCACACACACACACACACACACACACACACACACACACACACACACACACACACACACACATACACACACACACACACACACACACACACACACGCTTTTGCTTAAATTTTGACGTTAATTAGCAGTTTTTTTAAAGTGGATTGTCTGAACAGGAGTGTGAGACACTACTATTACAACACTATTACACACACACACACACACACACACACACACACACACACACACACACACACATGCACACGTACACACACAACTTTAGCAGCTGCTCAGTCATCTCAATTTAGCACGTTTGCTCTGTCTGAGATCCCCCCCCCCCCCCCTAGTTCACACACACACACACACACACACACACACACACACACACACACACACACACACACACACACACACACACACACACACAGCCAGACAGGTGTTATCTGTTATCACGACTCTCTTCCTTCACGTATACCCGTTCTCTTTATCACACACATACACACACACACACACACACACACACACACACACACACACACACTGCTATGAAGAGCAGATGAGGCACTCCCAGCCCAGGATTTTTATCATGACTTCTATCTCCACACAGAGCTATTCTCAGTGCCAGGGTCTCTGACGTAAAGAGACAGGCTGTGTGTGTGTGTGTGTGTGTGTGTGTGTGTGTGTGTGTGTGTGTGTGTGTGTGAGAGACTCCTTCCAGCACAGTGTCTCCCACACAGGCTAACGATGCTAACATGTGTCACTGAAATGCCTCCCACGCTGACAGTGTTATTAAGTACCAGGAACAAATGACGCTCAGTGGGCGGGGCCTGTGGCAGCGCTCTTCACCCTGTGGTCCACATATTTATTACCATACACAATTTCTGGACTTGTTGCTGGTATTGTTGTCACGGTAACAAATAGGAACTCGCTGTTTCGCCGATCGCAAGCCTGCTTCGCGAAAACGAACGATACGCCAAAAGTTTGTGGACACCTAGCCATAAGATTTTATTTATTTATTTATTTATTTATTTTTACATTTATGGCATTTAGCATGTGCCCTTATCCAGAGTGAGTTCCATTTATCTCATTCATACAACTGAGCACTTGAGGGCCTTGCTTAGGGGCCCCAGGTGTGGCATCTGGGATTTGACCTCACATCTTTCAGATCCAAAGTCCTTTACCACAAAGCTACTGTCCCACATTGAGTCCACATTTGCTGTTATAAGCTCCACTCTTCTGGAAAGATGTTCTACTAGAATTTTTTGGAGATTGCTGAAGACTCATTCATCCAAGGGTGTTAGTGATGTCAGGTACTGATGTAGGTGAAGAAGTTAGGAGGCTTGGGGTGCAGTCAGCATAAACAATCTGCCCCAAAGGTGTATAGTAGGTTTGGATCTCTATAACAGGAGATCTTCCACATCTTCCAACCCAGATCTTCATTGAGCTGGATTTGTGCACTGGCGCATTGTCATGCTGGAACACAATTGGGTCTCTAAGTTAATTTAAAGGAGAACTTTCATGCTCCTGCATCTGAAGACATACTACAGAACTGGGTGCCTCTAACTTGGTGGTTGAACAACATATGGCTGGAAAAATCAGGTGTCCCAATACTTTTGTCTATACACTGCATTTTCATCACTGACTAAAGCGTCCATGGTAACCACGGCAACGCTTTCTCCCTCTCAGCCCTCCACACTGCATTATACAGTAACTTCTCCATTCCTGAGGCTGTATAATGTGTAGTTAATGGATTTTTCTACACAAGGCGTAAACGTGTTTTTTTTACATGATGCCAACGATCAACAGGAACAGGAACAGGAACAGGAACAGGAACAGGAACAGGAAGTGGTCGCCAGTATTGTCAAATCAAACCCTTTTCTTGCATCTCAAATGCTTTCCTTATGACTTCCTGTAAAATCACAAAAGGCAGATTTCTGCTGTCGAGTTGTTGATCTGAGAAAATACGAACCTGTCTATCATGGATGGGTTCTGTCCAGGGTTGCCAGATCTGTGCGAAAGCTTTTAAACTTACATGCTACCTACATTTTACCTGATAGACTGCTGTAGGAATTCAGACGCAATGAAGCCACAGTTTGTTATATTTTTGAATATTCTGAATGGACCCGGGTTCTGTTCCAGGTCGTTAAATAATAATAAAAATTATTATAATAATAATGTAATAATATAATAATAATAATAATAATAATAATAATAATAATAATAATAATGTAACAATAATAATAATAATAATAATAATAATAATTAATAATAATAATAATAATTAATAATAATGTAATAATAATAATAATAATAATAATAATAATAATAATTAATAATAATTTAATGATGTAATAATAATAATAAAAATAAATAATCATAATTATTATATTATTATTATTGTCAATGGAACAGCTAGAGCAAATGCATGATGGGTAAAATTTTGGATGAGGTATGTGGCTTAATTACACTTCAAAACATTTTTTTCTTTCTTTTACTCTCTGCTTCTTTGCCTCTTTCTCATCTTCTCTCTCTTTCCCACTTTCTCTTTGTCCTTCTTTCTCTCAGTTTTAATAGTTTAAACGTTCCCTGTGGGTTCTTCTCTCTCTCTCTCTCTCTCTCTCTCTCTCTCTCTCTCTCTCTCTCTCGCTCGCTCGCTCTCTCTCTCTCTCTCTCTCTCTCTCTCGCTCTCTCTCTCTCTCTCTCTCTCTCTCTCTCTCTCTCGCTCGCTCTCTCTCTCTCTCTCTCTCTCTCGCTCTCTCTCTCTCTCTCTCTCTCTCTCTCTCTCTCTCTCTTTGTCTATTCATCTCTCTTTTCCTCTCTTACACTTACTGTCTCTTCCCCCTTCTCTTCTTTCGTTTCTCTTATTACCTTTCCCGCATTAACCCTAACCCTGTCTGATTCTTTCTCTCTCTCTCTTTCTCGCTGTCATTTTCTTTCTTTCTTTCTTTCTTTCTTTCTTTCTTTCTTTCTTTCTTTCTTTCTTTCTTTCTTTCTTTCTTTCTTTCTTTCTTTCTTTCTTTCTTTCTTTCTTTCTTTCTTTCTCGATCCCTCTCTGTATCTTTTTCCTTATTTTTTTCTTCTTTCTGTCTTTCCCTCTTTCTCTCTCTTCCCACACCCCCCTCACTTCTTTTTGTCCATCTCGCCTCACTCTCTTTTTGTCTTGCTTACTCTTTTCTCCTTTTGTCGCTCTCATCTCTCTGTCTTGTATATCTCTATCTCCTGTGTCTTTTCCTCCTCTCTCTCGCTCTCTCTCTCTCTCTCTCTCTCTCTCTCTCTCTCTCTCTCTCTCTCTCTCTCTCTCTCTCTCTCTCTCTGTCTTGAGTTATTTTGTTGACAGAATAATAAACGAGTGAGAGAATAACCCTCAGCACTCTGTCACCAGCTCCATATGTGAAGCTCTTCTGCAGGAGCTCCTCAGAGACACGTCCTCACGCACACCTCCTGTCAAAGATGTGATAATAACGTGACGGCCTCCGGCCACGCCCCGTCTCCTTCTGACACCCTGAATAAAGAGCACGTCACGATTGGCTCACAAGATGCTGAAACAGATGCGGACAGTGCACAGGAAGCCAGAGAGCGCACACACACACACACACACACACACACGCGCACATGCTCACACAAACACGCGTGCACGTGTCGGGTTTATAAGCGAGCCTTATAACGCTTTATAATGATTAGTAATAGCAGTAATGAGTGGTTACTTCCAATTACTGGGGTTTCAGCTTCCACAGATGTTTCTGTATTATGGCGTGTGTAGACGAGGGCACATCTGGAAGCTGATGGCGTGTCCACATGTTGCCGTCTCCTCCTCGTTCTGTCACGCAGAGCGCAGGAGCGTGTGTTTCACCTCAACGAAAACTGATCGCTCCTCCTCTTCCTCTGCGGCTGGCTTTGTCCAGACTGTGTGTGTGTGTATGTGTGCACGTGTGTGTGTGTGTGTGTGCGTGTGTGTGCGTGTGTGTGTGTGAGACGTGAGCACTGTGGTGCTGATTTAGGAAGCAGCAGCGGTACTAATCGAGTGCTGGTGTGTATCTGTAGGTGTGTTTGGATGAACCTGCAGAGTGTGTGATGAGGTTTAGTGTCAGGCTGATGGATGGCTGATCTACAGCTTAAAAGAAAGAAACAAACAAAGAATGCACACACACACACACACACACACACACACACACACACACGGCAAATAAGCAAAATAAAAATACAATTGTTCAGATCTATATTTAATACAGTAAAATATAAAACACACAAAGCTCATTTTACTTATGAATAATTAGATCATTTACGTAACAGGTTTATTAAAGAACGAATTTAAATCAATAAATAATTTTTTATTGTGTTAATGTGTATTAAATATTTTTATTATCTATTATAATATTATTACTATATTTTTTAGACAATACAAATATCGCATTAACAGTTGCTACATTTAATAAAAAAAATGATAACTGCAATAATGTCATTTAATAATGCAATATAGTGAAAATATTATTAAATTAAGATGAAATAAAATAAGATAAACCTTTATTCACCTCACAGTGGGGAAATTTCTGTTACAACAGAATAAAAAAATGTGCAAATCTGAAGCAGAGGCACTACAAATATATACAGTACAGTTTATAAATACAAAAGGAAAGAAATAAACAATATAGAAATTACACTTTCATAATAATTGCACTGGTAATAAAATTATTATTATTATATATTCACATTTCTATTATAATAATAATTATTATTATTATTACTATTATTATTACTTAAAAAATGTGCAATATATAATTATTATTTATATATATTTAAATTTGTATAATAATAATAATAATAATAACAATAATAATAAAAAGAAGAAGAAAAAAAAGAATTATATATCAATATATTTATTGCCTTTAATAAAGTTACAGTAACAGCTGCTAAATTAATTAAAAAGAATAAATGCAATAATAAACACTAAAACATTATACAAATTAAAATGAATTAATTTTTATTATTATTATTATTGTTGTTGTTGTTGTTGTTATGATTATTATGATTATTATTATTGTTGTTGTTGTTATGATTATTATGATTATTATTGTTGTTGTTGTTGTTGTTATGATTATTATGATTATTATTGTTGTTGTTGTTGTTATGATTATTATGATTATTATTGTTGTTGTTGTTGTTGTTGTTGTTGTTATGATATTATTATTTATACATATAAGTATAATACTTGTATATATATAAAATGATACAAAGGTAAATGTTATTTATTACAGTTATGAATCAGTTGTTTATGCCGTTTACATTTCTAGAGACGGTTATAAAGACAAAGACAGAGGTTGAAAGATAAATACAAAGACAGCAGTAAGGACAGATAGGGACGGGGTGGCAGAGACAGGGCGACAGATCGACGGAATGATAAACACAGGAAAGAATGACATGGAAAAAGATAAAGATAGAAACAGAGACAAAGACAGAGACAGCGGGATAGGGACATGGACAGATATGTCTAGATATGTAGACAGAGACAGGGGGAAAAAAACCTAGAGGGATAAAGACAGAGAAAGAGAGATTTAGACAGAGGGATAAAGACAGAGAAAGAGAGATTGAGACAGCGGGATAAAGACAGAGAAAGAGAGATTGAGACAGCGGGATAAAGACAGAGAAAGAGAGATTGAGACAGCGGGATAAAGACAGAGAAAGAGAGATTAAGACAGAGGGATAAAGAAAGAAAGAATAAGATTAAGAGATTTTCCTAACATGGCCAATGCATCTCGCTCCAGGACATGTTCCACTACTTCCTGTTTCTGTTGTCATTTCCTGTTTGTGTCTCACCATGGAAATACTTTACATTCAGGCAATAACAATCTTTCCTTGGTGCATGCGTGAGTGTGTGACTGTATGTGAGTGTATGTGAGTGAGTGAGTGAGTGTGTGTGTGTGTGTGTGTGTGTGTGTGTGTGTGTGTGTGTGTGTGTGTGTGTGTGTGTGTGTGTTGCAGCGTGATCTCATCCATGATATCATTTATCACTATAAAAACTGACAGGAAGTCAATTTGTCCACAGCTTCCTTTCACCATATGGAGATTTTTAAAACGAGAGACAGATAAAAATGGACAAAGAGAAACAGTTTGAAGTCAGGACACTATAAAGACAAAGTCGGAGATATGGACAAAGAATGATAGACTGAAACAGAGCACAGAGACTTAGAAAGGCAGAGACAGGGATATAGAGATAAAAAAAAAAAAAGTCAGACAGACAAATAAAAATTCTGAAACGCAGAAAACTGTAGACATGGACAAAGGCAGTGTGAGAGAGACAGAGAGACAGAACAACAAATATGGAGACTAGGATGTGGACGGAGACTTTAGTAAACTGTGTGGTGTCTGGGAATAGTCAGCCTTTTATACAAGGAACATTTGATGGTTTAAAGTTCTCTATAAAAGCCCCAGCTCATAATCACTGGTGCTTTGTTTGTGTGTGTGTGTGTGTGTGTGTGTGTGTGTGTGTGTGTGTGTGTGTGTGTGTGTGTGTGTGTGTGTGTGTGTGTGTGTGTGTGTGTGTGTGTGTGTGTGTGTGTTTCAGACTGAAGGCTTTGACGCTGCATGTGTCCCAGGCATCCAGAGAGCAGGTGGACTCAAGGGTGGCGCTGGAGAGTGAGTGTGAGCGCAGTCTACAGCTCAGGTAAGGAAGCAAGATGGTGTTGCAGCTGTGAAGGACAGGACGGAGAGACAGGTCAGACAGACAGGACAGAGAGACTGGACGGAAAGGTTTCAAAGAAACAGGACAGAATGACATGGCGAGGACACAGGACAGAAAGACATGTTAGAGAAAACAGGACAGAGAGACTGGACAAAGAGACAGAATGGAGAGACAGGACAAAGAGACATGAACAGAGAGGAAAAGCTGGAGAATGAAATAGTGTATGTGAGAGGGTGTGTGTGTGTGTGTGTGTGTGTGTGTGTGGCGTGTCAACAGTAGCCTCCGTAACCACAGCATGACAGGAAGAACCCAGTAGATGGGAAACAACTGGGAGTCAGAGTGCTTGTGTGTGTGTGTGTGTGTGTGTGTGTGTGTGTGTGTGTGTGTGTGTGTGTGTGTGTGTGTGTGCATGCTTGAAACTAA
>NC_139583.1:2901253-2918753 GCF_946808225.1 Silurus aristotelis | reverse complement strand
GTTCCAAGGAAAAACATTAACAATAAAAACAGCGATGACTGCAGCAGGTCTGAGTCCACGTATCACGCTATACAATACACGTGAAAATCGAGTTCTCTGAGTCTGTTAAAACGAATGCGAGATCACGATACGTTCACTAATAAATGCAGCGACTTATTCCATGCTAGCAGAATGATTAGCATGTTGTATTACTTAATTAATACATGTACACTGGATTGACAACTGTGTGGACACCAGACTATATCCCCAGTTCCTGTTATAATAAGCGCCGCTCTTCTGGGAAGATGTTCCACTGGATTTTGTGGAGATTTGTGGAGATTCATTCAAAAGTGTTAGTAAAGTCAGGTACTGATGTGGGTGAGGTGAGGAGGCCTGGGGTGCAGTCAGATTGAAACATTCAGTAGTTCAATAGAGTTGAGATCTGAGTTCTATAGCAGGAGATCTTTCACATATTCCAACCCACGCCAATCAGATCTTCATGGAGCCGGCTTTGTGCACAGGGACATTGTTGTGCTGGAACAGATTTGGGTCTCCTAGTTTAAGTGAAATAAATATTTCATTTCTGATTTCATATTGAAAGTATTAGCAGTAATGTTAGGAAGCTGGGGTCAGCCAATGATGGAGCACAGAAGGGCTCCATCATGGTAATTATCACTCTTGGGCCCTTGAGCAAGGCCCTTCTGTGCTCCATCATAATTATCACTCTTGGGCCCTTGAGCAAGGCCCTTCTGTGCTCCATCATAATTATCACTCTTGGGCCCTTGAGCAAGGCCCTTCTGTGCTCCATCATTGGCTGACCCCAGCTTCCTAACATTACTCCGATATGGGAAGAAAGATTTTTTGCTGTAATTCATTTACATGTGACCTTTATCTTTAACATCCAATCCTAACATCATTGGAAGTCTTTTCTCAGGAAGAAATGTCCACACTATAATGGTGATAAATAATATAATACAAAGAGACACTCATTCAGAGATCGTCCTCGTCAGCGTATTGTAACTAGTGGTGTAATTGTAACTAGTATTTGAGTTACTGTACTTGTACTGTAAATGTTTTGGCCACTTTCTAGTTTTACTGAGTATCAAAGATATAAATAAGTTCGACTCTTCACTCAACTACATTTACGATGTACTTTTTTCTTCACTGTATTTTAATTGACACTAAGCATCACTAATTACATTTAGCACGACAGCTTTATCTGCCGTGTCTTATTCGTTCTGCAAAAGCGGCGATATTTAATTTAATTTGTCCATCGCACTCTGAAAGTTCTTCTTCTTTGTGACATGATCCTGTAATTTTATTGGTTAATTGGTTTTGGATTTAAAGTTTGCTTCATTTTGAAATTTTTTTGACCGACTTTGATCTTTCTTTTATTCTGGCGTGTTGAAGAGGCTGTTGTGTTGAACGCAGTCTTGCGGTTTACAATTCGATTTGTATTTTTAAGAAATAAAACTTGTTTTCCGGCTTTTTCGCTAACGTGCGTCTCATTGTTAAGGACTCGTGCATCTTTGAGCCAAAACACGTCAAATACTCAAATACTGTTCAAATCAGTAGACTTTTACTCAAGTCATATTGAAATTGGTGACTTATAATGGAAGTAAGGGATGTGTACTTATACTAAAGGATGATTTTCAGGTTCTTTTTTACACCTCTGGTTGTAACCACGTTTCAGCTTTGGTTAATTACGCAATTGAATTGGGACAGAATGAATCTGGAGGCACAGACATTCCTCGTCCACCCACACACCAGTGTCCTTGACCGAGTCTCCACTCGTACTTTAGCTGCTACACCGCTCGAGTCGTTCCTATTTTTTTTGACAAAACAATCATTCTAACGTCCTTGTACACATTATCGTCCACATACTCGACTCACACTCGATTGAAAGCCCTCTTAGTGGTGCAGCAGTGGTCCCTGGGGTCCATGCCTAGCTGGAAATGAGCGAATCATCCGGATTAAATAACCCGATCCTTTATCTAACTCAGAAGTTCTTCTCTTTATTTACTCGGATCATTTGAGTCCTTGGCTAGCTTGCTACTAACAACAACATATATAAATGCTAATTGTGAACTACACCATTAAGTTGTTGTTAGCAAATAACTGTGTCAAGTAGCTGATTGAGTTGTTCAGGAAACTCAAATCGTGGCTCCTATGCGAGTCCTCGCTGATTTACCTGAACCGTCGGACTCGTAGCGTGTAGCGAAGCAGACGGATCCGAGGGACTTGTGGGTGGGATTCATGAGTTCATGGATTTGTTAAATTCGAATGATTTGGTGGGTGTATAAACGTGAATCCACTGTGTTGTTTTTTGTTCATTTTGCTCGCTTGGGGGTTTGAATTTAGCGGTAATGTATTATGTGTTAGCGGCCGGAGCCCCTTTAAGAAGGTAGCAGATGGAGGTAAGACATGTGACCGAGGCATCATGACCTGCATCAAGAGTGATTCATAGACAGATGTGGTGGAGAGATTCGAGTAATTTTCCAGAATAAAACATTGTTTAATATCAGATAATAAATAAAACGGAAATAATGTAAGTTATGTATTCTTTCTGTGCGGCCTGGTACCAATTGGCTCGGGGGTTGAGGACCACTGTTCTAGAGGAATCCCATGGCAAAAGCAGGCAGAATCCTTACTCACTCAAAGGACTCGTGAGAATTAGATCCGTTCACTAAGTGATTCAGAAGGAATCGAAGACCATAAACAGTTTCGGATTTCTCATGTCCAGTCTGTAGCTTTATACAGGAGTGTGGAAGTGTGAAAGTGTGGAAATGTGAGGTGCAGTCTGTGTCTCTGTTGATAAAACAACGTCATGGACTCCAGGGTCAGTTTGTGTTTCACAAAGCCATTATAGCAGACTGTGTATATAAATTACAGTCCAGGTTCATCCTCACGGTTCTTGAGTTTAACCCTGCTCAGGAACGGCATGGATTTTTGGACTCCTCATGTGGAGAAATCCTCAGCTGCAGCCAATAGTCTCCAACTGAAGAGGAGAAGAGAAGAAGATTCCAGAGGCGTGGTCTCGGGGACAAAGGTGTCTTTTCTAAACGTATAATTTAATGGTGCCATATGCTATGTTATAATTCTACAGGAAGCAATGTGTGGGAGTTACCATGGCAACGGTGAGATAAAGAGAATGGGAGGGTAAATATACACCAAAGCGTAATGAGATGTGTTGTGTATGCTGATTGGTGGATCAGAGGCGTAGCAGGTGGATGAAGGTTTGAGAGGCAAAAGAGAAACCGGGAAAACAGAGGAGAAGGATGGGAGAAGCAAAGAAAGGAAGCTCTTCTGAGTGTTTAAAAAGAGCTGAGATGTTCTGCAGAGGGTCAGAAAAGCAGGAAGTGTGTGTTTGTGGTTGTGTGTGTGCATGTATTTGTGTGTGTGAGTGTGTGTGTTTTGTGTGCATGGCCGAAATTATGATTTGCATGACACAAGTGCTTGTGTGAGTGTTGTGGAAAATGAATGAATCAAAGCAAACGTTGGCGTGCAATAAAGAGGAGAGTACACACACAAACACACACACACTCACACGCAAACATACACACGCACGCACACATACACACACTTACTATCAAACATACACACGCACACACGCACGCACCCCCCACACTAAATACACACAAATAAATACAGACTGTCACAAATGTAAATACAGACTGGCACGCGACTGTAGTATTCGGTATGCACACACACACACACACACACACACACACAAACACACACACACACACACACACAAACACACAGCTCAGTCCAGCCCTCAGGGCATCCACCTTCCCCCCTTCCCCCTTCTCCACACAGTGGTGGGGCAAAAGGGCATTTTTATAAAATACGTCGACAAAACATACACAGACACGCCTCTTTTTCTTTTACTACAAAATCATAAAGGCCACGCCCACTTTATCTCACTTTAACTCACTAATAAAACACCTTCTTACCTTTCACCATCAGACAAAAAGGCCACGCCTCCTTTTCTTATATGGACAGATATGAAGGCCATGCCTCCCTTTCTCATTTTCAGGACACGCCTTTTTCTTGTTGACTGACAGATATACAGGCCATGCCTCCTTTTCTTTAGACTGACAGATATAAAAACCACACCTCCTTTTCTTCACGCCTTTTTTCCTTTATACAATCAGATACTGATACAAATTTAGACCAATGTACTAATGTTCTGTGTGTGTGTGTGTGTGTGTGTGTGTGTGTGTGTGTGTGTGTGTGTGTGTGTGTGTGTGTGTGTGTGTGTGTGTGTGTGTGTGTGATATGGCTGGCTTAGATAAAGCGCTGTGCTTTTGTCTTTCAGAAACACAAAGAAAGAGGAAGAGGAAAGTCGCCTACGGCTGCAGCAGCAGTGTGATGAGCAGAGTGCCACCATCCTGAGGTGTGTGTGTGTGTGTGTGTGTGTGTGTGTGTGTGTGTGTGTGTGTGTGTGTGTGTGTGTGTTTGTGTGTGTGTGTGTGTGTGTGTGTGTCACATGGACATGCCATATCAGGTTCCACAAGTGTATAGGAAGCAGAGAAGTGGCAGTGATGCACACAGCATGGAGGAAAGACTGATTAAAGATGCTCGCTGTGATCTTTATACAGAGGCCACAGAGGTGTCAGACGGTTATACACACACACACACACACACACACACACACACACACACACACACACACACACACCTCTGACAGATAGACAGTGCACAGTGAACACAAAAAGCCAGGGATGACAGAAAAGGACAGATGAAAGGGAATGAGTAAAATAGAAACCAGAGGTTGAGAAACTTAACACTGACAGGGCACCCACCCACCCACACACACACACACACACACACACACACACACACACACACACACACACACACACAAACACAGACACACACACCCAGACACACACACACACACACACACACACACACACACACACACACACACACACACACACACACACACACACACACACACACACACACACTGAAGTTCTTTTGATTTTAGTTTTTTTTTTCTCAAATCAAACATGAGCTGTGTGATTTGAGCTACCAACTGACCATAACTAAGACTTTACACCAACACACACACACACACACACACACACACACACACACACACACACACACACACACACACACATGCACATAGTGACATAGGCCTCTAATCCTCACCTGCTTAGTTGTATATAAATTATATATATATAGTGTGTGTGTGTATGTATATATATATATATATATATATATATATTAGGGATGTGCATCTCCATAACTGAGGCCGATATGATTTGCATCTCATTTACTCATCAAATCATCTGTTTACCCAAGTGCACTCGAGAAACAGTTTAAAGAGCAGAAATCAATCTACATATCAATTAATGAATATCAATCACAAACTATTGATTACGTTTCTTACCCTTTGTAGGCAGCATTTGTGGTATATTGTGGTCTTTGATTGAAGGTATATGAACACCAGTGAAGTGAAGTGTTGGGCACCGGTTTTCCCATATAAGTCAAACCACATGACGAAAAAAAACTCCCCCATGGAGCTCAGTAAAGGTCCTTAGGAAATGTCTACAATAGCTGAACTGGATGTTACTATGGTTACGATAATTTATTTCAAACCTGAACTTCCAGCCAATCACAATCCAGGATTCACCCTGACCCTGGGTTTTATTACAGTGTGGTTGTGCTTGAATCTTATTGGTCGATAATAATTATTATTCATTTTATATATATATATATATATATGAAGTCACCATTTAGGATCGAGAGCTCGCTCTGTTTTGAACTTGTTCTGATTGGCACTTGGTGGTTTCTATTTAGCACCAATATTCAGCATCAGTTCAACATCAAGCAGAACATTGTGAGAGAAATAAAAGATGAAGGAACTCCAGACTCGAACTCGCCACCACACACGTGACCTCATTTACACGATTTTGTTTGGAGTAGTCGAAGAGAAGGTTTTGGACTTATGATAATTGTAATAGAAATCAATCAGTGTTTAAGTCATTAATATCCTTCTATTAACAGATTTAAGAGTCTTGATGATGATAATGGGAACATTATAGTTATAAAAAATCAGTACTTTGGATACTTAAGTGCATTTGATGGCTTTTGTACTTTTACTCAAGTGAAAGTTTAAAGGGACATTTTGACTTTTATTGGACTCATATTTTACGGAGTGGCTCTACTTTAACTTAAGTACATGGTTTGTCTTCTTCATCTTGAACTACGTTAGTGTACATGCTCTATTTTTCCGATGTCAAATCATGAATAGTCGCAGTGGCAGAGTCTCCAGCTGTGTGTGAACTAAAGCAGCAGCAGATGGAAGACCTTCACAACCACTGAGCTTCAATGCCTACACACACACACACACACACACACACATATATATATATATATATATATATATATATATAAAACCACACACGCACACAAAATGACCTCCACTTTCAGAAGCTCAAAGCCAGAGCTCTTTAATCGATCCTGAGCACAAACGATTCCTTTCAAGGACACAAAAGGATGTTTGATGGACTTTCAAGTCTTTCAGATCTTCCACACTTTATTCCCAAACTGAGGGAATATCTATGTGGGAGTGTGTGTTTGTGTGTGTGTGTGTGTGTGTTTGCGTTCATGCCATCGAGTTTCACAGCATGTTTTAATTTCAGCGCTTTATATCGAACATGTGTGAAGCTTTACCATGTGCATCCGTTTTTTTTTTTTCTTGCACGTTTTTCTTCATCATGGACGCAAAATTCCAGACGCTGACTCTTTTTCCCCGAATTGTTTCTCAGTGACGTTTATACGATCTCGTTATAAACCCTAATCAAACCCAAGAGACACGCCAGCGAGTATACATTACCGTGCCGTATACGACCGACTCGGGTTTCGTTTTTTTTCCCCGAAAAGCCCCACATACAAATACACACGCTGTCAGATAGCGACAGCTATTCCGTGTAAATAACGATACGCCCCCAGCTTACATCCAGATGCGTTTCCGTTTGAAAACAGACGTTTCGGTGCGCAGTAACAGGAGCCGTAATGACTAACGGACCTCGATGCTCTGCAGTATACTGGGAAATCCTACGCCAAAAGTTTGTGGACACCCGACAGATCAGATTTCTACCTGCTGCTTTTTGAACATCCCATTCCACATCGAGTCTCCCTACGCTCTTATAATAAGCTCCACTCTTCTGGGAAGATGTTTCTCTAAATTTTGTGAAGATTAATTTAAACACAAGAGTGTTAGTGAAGTTAGGTTCTGAGGAGGCCTAATAGTTCATTAGGGTTCAAGCTCTATAGCAGAGGATCTTTCACATCTTTTAACCTGTGTAAAGCATATCTTCATTAACTGGCTTCATGCACTATGTGGCATGATGGAACAGATTTGGATCTCCTAGTTAATTTTTATATTTATGGCATTTGGATGAGCTGTTGTGGATTGAGAGCCTGGCTTAAAGGCTCCTACCGGTGTCGGCATGTGGTGGTGGGATTTGAACTCACAACCTTCTGATCTGAAGTCCAACATCTTAACCACTGACAGTTTGAGGAATAACCATGTGTGGGTAGAAACATCGGGTGTCCCAATACTTTTGGGTGTATTAGTGCATAAGGAACAGTACAAGTAAAAAAAAAAGTTTTTTGATGTTCACTGTATATGGATGCTGGCATGTGTGTGTGTGTGTGTGTGTGTGTGTGTGTGTGTGTGTGTGTGTTTTCCTGTTCCTCTCCACAGTCTGTCCCGAGACCTGGGGGGAAAGAAGGCGAGCTGGTTGTCATGCCGACAGCGATGCGAGTCCCTACAGCAGCAGTTGTTGACGTGGAAACAGAAGGAGGCGGAGACGAGGCAGGAACTGGAAGGAGCTTTGAGGGAGGGTCAGAGGATAAAAGACGAAAGGTGAACACACACACACAGACACACACACACACACACACACACACACACACACACACACACACACACACACACACAAAGCCAAATAATACCCATGTAAACACACATTAGTGCATCAGAGAAACTTTTTAACTTTTTCACCCCCTCTGTGTGTGTGTGTGTGTGTGTGTGTGTGTGTGTGTGTGTGTGTGTGTGTGTGTGTGTGTGTGTGTCTTGTTCTAACATGTCTGGCTGTCTCTCAACATTGACACGCCTATCCCTTTGGCCAAAGTGCCAGAGCAGCACAGCCACCGAAGGGGACAGTATTCATATTCATATATATTTGTGTATGTATGTGTGTGTGTGTGTGTGTGTGTGTGTGTGTGTGTGTGTGTGTGTGTGTGTGTGTGTGTGTGTGTGTGTGTGTGTGTGCCGGTCTGTCAGTCTGTCCCTTTGAGCTCTAAAATGCACCTAATAATTGGTTATGGTTCCGAGTTAATGGGTTATATTTTGCTTGCTCGTATACATTTATAAACTTATTTACTCATTAATTTATTCATTGATTCAATCACTTCTTTCTTTCTTTCTTTTATTCTTTCTTTCTTTCTTTCTTTCTTTCTTTCTTTCTTTCTTTCTTTCTTTCTTTCTTTCTTTCTTTCTTTCTTTCTCTAATTTAAAACATGTCAAATTCACCGCAGTGTTTCTGAGATTTCTCCACGGCTTTTAGCATTAATTCAGAGAGTCAGGAAGTGGACACACACACACACACACACACACACACACACACACACACACACACACACACACACACATACACACACAAGCTCAGAGGTTTTGATTCAGGTGAGATTAATCTGATGAGTCAGTAGATGGAGAAGGTCATAAAGTCAGGGATGGAGCCCAATCCTACAGGAGCAACTGGAACAGATGGATCAACTCCAGGTCCTGAACTAATCCCATCTAAACAAGGCTTTTGTGTGTATTCACATTTTTCTTTACCTGGTCAGGTCAGTGCTTGTTCTCTTTTGTGTGTGTGTGTGTGTGTGTGTGTGTGTGTGTGTGTGTGTGTGTGTGTGTGTGTTCCAGTTTCTTCCTCTGGTCTCCGTCTCCACCTGTTCCCTGGTTAGCAGCACTCTAATTCCTGCCTGCCCTGTTCTTTATTACTATTTAATTGCAACAATACCCACCTGTGTGTGTGTGTGTGTGTGTGTGTGTGTGTGTGTGTGTGTGTGTGTGTGTGTGTGTGAGATCTATCTATCTATCTATCTATCTATCTATCTATCTATCTATCTATCTATCTGTCTGTCTGTCTGTCTGTCTGTCTGTCTGTCTGTCTGTCTGTCTGTCTGTCTGTCTGTTTTCCCAGACCCACTTCCTCCGCTCTCTGTATTCTATGAATCCTCTGCTCTCCATGTTTTTTTTTGTCACTCTGTATTACTTTAACACCATTCTTTGTGCTTGACTCTCTCTCCGCTTATCATCCCTTCATCACACACCCGTACAGTGTATATGTTACAGTCGGTTAAGTATTAAATAACGATCCCTGTCTCTTCTGTCCCTTAACTCTGTGTACCTATTCTGCTGTAATACGGTGTGTCTGGTGGAAAACTGCAGGTCCTAGGGCAAAGTCTCAGGATTTCTCAGGATTTCACATTGTGAGTGAGAATAACATTTAGCTCCACAATGCTTCCACTTAGCCGCCGTGTTACTTCCCTCAGAAAGCTGATAAAGAAGTACAGATGTAGCAGAGGTGTGTATTAGGTGTCTTTTCTTTGTTAAAAGCTATGATAACAGAAATGTGCTTACGTGGCCTAAATGTGTTGTACTGCAGTAGAAACAGGATTTTAAAACCCTACTGGTTTCTCACTTGTAGCCTAGCGGTAAACCACACACCACTACCTGACCTCTTAACCTATACACTCACTACAGTGTGTTTCACAGCCGTCAGGAAGATACAACCGCTTGCGTACACAAAGCATAAAGATGGGTTCTGATATATGAGAATGAATAAGCTCCGCCCCCTGGATGCAGACACAATCTTTATTATGAATATTATTATTGTACAGTTCAATAGGAGCTAAAGATTACTTTGGGAAAAGAGAGAAATTATCAGTGTTGCAAATGAGTAGAATTAAATTACATGAATAATAATAAAAATAATAATACATTGTGAAATAATAATAATAAAAACATTGTGATGTTCTAAGGACATTGTGGCCTGGGCAGAGGGAGTGGAGATAAAATGTTACACTCCAAGCCAGAAATAAAGATCGATTTGTCAGAGAGCTTTAATGTGACTATCGAAAGAATAATAGAAGAGAAAAAAGAAAAAGAAAAATTGTACCCTGCTTACACAAAAGTGCAAACCCCAATTTTCAACCCATATTTTTCTCCTGGCACACCACAGGGGGGTGCTAACACACTCGGAAAAAATCGCTATCTGCCCTCTTCCACATACCTCATCTATCTGTCTGTCTGTCTGTCTGTCTGTCTGTCTGTCTGTCTGTCTGTCTGTCTGTCTGTCTGTCTGTCTGTCTGTCTGTCTGTGTTCATGAACTATGAACGACGAGACCAAACCTTGGTTCCGTGGAACCTTTAATGAATCTCCACAAATCTCGTGGAACATCTACACAGAAGATTGGAACTTATTATAAGAGCAAATGAGGACTCGATGTGAAATAGGATGTTCAATAAGACAAACTTTTATCTGTCTACAGAATTTAAAAACCCTCCAAAAACCCCAGTGTGCGTGTATGTGTGTGCTGATGGTGATGTGGAAATGAGTTTAATTCAAATAACTGAGCTTTGTTTTGCTCAGCAGGTCAGTAGATTTTGGGAGCAGCTGATTTGAGGCTGTGGTCATGTGAAACACACACACACACACACACACACACACACACACACACACACACACACACACACACACACACTTTCTGCAGTAGTGCTCAATTGCTGATTTTTTGAATGTTCTTATTCCGGTCCACTACACAGACGTAGAGCGATGAGAGATCGTCATCACGCCGGCAGTTACAGCAGAGGAACAGAGACACAGAAATGTGTTGTGCTTCTGATTTGTTTGTGGAGTTTAAAGGAAAACACTTGATTGTAATCAGGGTTTAATTGATGTGGAACTCCATTTTGACGAACAGAACAGAAAACACAACACGTTCATCCTATCGTGGGCTAAATGGCGCAAGAAAATCGTGTGTGTGTGTGTGTGTGTGTGTGTGTGTGTGTGTGTGTGTGTGTGTGTGTGTGTGTGTGTATATATATATATGTATATATAATAGCTCAGGAGCCCAGAAGCAGTAGCTACCAACCACTAAGCTACCACTTTCCTATATATACCAAATCTATTCATACACACACACACACACACACACACACACACACACACACACACACACATATATATCCTTTATATGTTGGTATGATGGTAAGATTGAGCAATTCGCATCTGTGCTACAAGTTATTACTGTTTTTCTCTGTTGATTTGGAGCGTTTCTCAGATCAGAAATGAAATTTCTCAAAACTACTTGTTCAACCTCCACATCATTTAGTCAATTGTGCTCATCATAAAAGCAATTTCTCGTCACTTTGCTCAAATTGCGAACGCTTTGGTACATCGTTTAATGGATTGTGTACGAGTGACTGCTGTTTCCTACATTATCAGACCTTTATGTTCATGTTGATCAAAATACATTATACTGATTTCACCTGAATAGTTTTAACCCACAAAACATCTCAGCATCAGTTCATTGCAGAATTCAACCAGTTGTTATAATCTGTGAAGCTTGAATTTCTTTAAAACCTTAGAACTTTTTTAGTAAATGTCTTAAATTTATGAATTGTGCAGATCTTGAATGTCGGTAACGAAGGCGAGACGGCATCGAGATCAAACAATGAATGAACGAGTCCTTTAAAAAAGGTGAATCTCGTGAACCTTCAAATGCCAGTAAATGCTGTTTGAAATCTTGCAATCGATATAAATCAAATATGCACTCAAATAAATGAATTTGTGCTGCTGATATTCATAGTAGCCAAATAGAAGAAATTCAGCCTCGTGCATTTTCAGTCTGTAGTTTATATCAGGAAATACTGAAACTGCAGACTTTTCATTCTGATGGAAATGAGATGTTCATCGACACAAATTCTTACCTTTGAGAGATGAACTGAGCATTTTGAGAAAAGTTCAGGGTTTTGCAAGAAATTCAATGCTGTTTGTACAAATTGTTTTGAGAAATGCTCTTTTTTTAAAAGGTTTGAGATGATTCGAGAAACGCAACAAAGCAGCTGAGAAAAACTGTGACAGATTAGCATAAGCAAAAAATTATTTATACTTTTATTATTTAGAAAGTGACCAATAATTTGTTTCTCAGCACCGCTGCTGCTACGTGAATACGGCGTATCGCAATGCTACAGAGACCGAGGCGTGTCCTGAGAGTCACATAGAATACAGATTAACATGGCAGAGGCAGAGCTGTAACTTCCTGCACACACAACAGGGAAAGAACGTCTGGTTTTATTTAATCTTTTTTCCTTTATAAAGGCGTGTGTGTGAAAGGGGCCATGTGTTAGAAGTCAGAAGGCGCTTCAGTAAAAGGATGATTTGCCGTCTGTCTGAACCGAAGAAATGAAAGTAAACTATTAGCACTGTATTGAATTGCAGAGCATCGTATTTTCTTCCATTTCATCCTATTGCGATGAATCGCGTTGTCATAGTGGTGAATCGTATCGCTCCGCACCAGTAGCTGCTTCATATGTATCTTTAATGTAGTGTATTGTCAGTTATACATTAAGATGCGAAGATAAACTGCACTACACTGACAGGATTTGGAAAGAATTGAATTTGGGTGAAATGTAAAGAAAAAGAGATGTGGATGTGTTTATTTACCCCATAACTCCACATCCTAATCCCTAATCATCCCGGCATGTATCCGCCTGCTGGGTCCGTGACCCGGTGTCATTCGACTCGGGTTTGTGGCTTCGTTAACACGCAGGCATGATCCCTCCGCCGCAAGGCTGTTATTGGCCTGGTGCGACCGAGGATGCCGAGAACAAACGGCGTCTTTCATGCACTCGAGCGCTTCACAATGCGGCTGTTGATGCTCTGAGATAGAGAACGAGAGAGAGAACGAGAGAGAGAATGAGAGAGACATCCGCAGCAGCAGAAAAAGCCATTACAGAAGGGTGATTCCTTGTTTTTCAGGAATGAGCGGAAGAACTTGGTGATACGCAGCCAGATGTTATAAATAGAATGATGTTATATACGTTATGGGATTCGATTAAACCTCTGGGACTCCCGGACAGGAAGTGAGATTCGTGTTTGTGAGTGAAATGAGTTGTTTTGAAGCGTTTTTCAGATCAGAAAGGAGAAACTCTAAAAACTTCTCGTTCAACCTCCACGTCACGTCGTCACTTGGTACAATTTCTCGTTTTCGCGTTTGAACAAATTGTGAACGCTTTGGAACGTTCGTTTGATGGATTTTGTGCAAACGTCTGCCGTTTCTTACATCATCTGTTGTTTATGTTCATGTTAATCAAAATATATTATACTGATTCCCACCTAAATAGTTTTAACCCCTAAAATCATCTAGACATCAGTCACTAAATGCAAAATGGTTAAACCAGCTGTCAGAATGTGTGAAACTTAAGTTTCTATTAATTTTTGTAAATTTGTTGAATTGATGAGTGAGGCGAGTGAACGACATCAACCAACGATCAACTGGTTCATTTCTTTTTCCTCTTCTTCTTTTGGCTTCTCCCATTAGGGGGCGCCACAGCGGATCATTTGTCTCCATACCCCCCCTGTCCTCTACATCTGCCTCTTTCACACCAACTACCTGCATGTCTTTCCTCACCACATCTATAAACCTCCTCCTTGGCCTTCCTCTTTTCCTCCTTTCTGGTGTCTCCATCCTCAGCATTCTCCTACTGATATACCCCATAATCCTCTGCACATGTCCAAACCATCTCAATCTCACCTCCCTCACCTTGTCTCCAAAACGACATACATGCGCTGTCCCTCTAATAAACTCATTTCTAATCCTGTCCATCGTCGTCACTCCCAACGAACATCTCAACATCTTCAGCTCTAGGAAAAAAGATCCATGTGGCTCAATGCGATAAGACAGCGTTAAAAAAACAAAACAAACTCAACCAAACTGCTTGTCTGTACATAGTAAGCTTTATTATGAGTGTGTTTACTAAGTTTGGAATGTCTTCTTTAAACCTACTGAGAAAAACTTTAACACCTGATTAAGATTAAGAGCGTGTCAGGCGTTCGGAGGAGAAAATGAATCGAATACCTCATGCCGTTCTATATAGGGAAAGCGAGCTAAAAGAGAAGTTTCCTATACGGCCTTCAGAAGAACCTCGCTAAAGAGGAATGTTCTCCTCGCCTCGGGCTTCTGCAGCGACTAATTAGCAACGAGCCGCATATTAACGTCATTACAGAGAAACTGGTAGAATGATTTAACTGACAGAGATATCATTAGGCATGTTGTCACGCAGGGAAAAGAGGGAGGGAGGGAGGGAGGGAAGAGGGTGGAAGCAGTGATGTGTGCAGAGTGACATATAGACAGTGATAAAGGGAACTGAGAGAGAGAGAGAGAGAGAGAGAGAGAGAGAGAGAGAGAGAGGTAAATATAGGGGTAAGCAAAATAAGAATTTGGCTTGTAAACTTCACATACTTTAGCTAGACTCAGTGCGAACACACACACACACACACACACACACACACACACACTCACAAATTCCAGGGATGTCAGAGACAAGCTATTCATGATACATCACTGTTAACAAAGAAAAAGAAAAAAATAGATCAGGGTTTTCTTCTAGTTCATTTCTTTGTCTCATAGCAATAACACACACACACACACACACACACACACACACACACACACACACACACACACACACACACATCTAACAAATCCTACTTGTCAGAGGTCAATCTGTCACTTCATATTTGTGACAACAGGAACTACTCTGTACGGCATCGAATGTAGCTATAATTGGATAAAAACTATGCCATGGTGTCTCCAGTGGTTGACAGTAATGAAGTAAATGTAATTAGTTTCTGTAGTTAAGTTGCTTTTTCATGTGTCTGTTTCCATTTGGGAGATTTTTACTGTAACTTCACTACATTTCAATGTCAAATATTTGACTTTTTACTACATGTAGTGAAATCACTCGTCCCTTTTTATTCACGAGGATAAAAACGTAACTGGTGAAACACGCAGCGCGCAACCAATCAGGATCGAGCGCACGCTGTGTTCTGATCGGCGCTCGGTGTATCTACTGATCACCAACATACAGTTCAGCATCAGTTCAACATCAAGCAGAACATTTAGAGAGGAATAAATGGTGAAGAAACTCCAGACTCGACAACACACGTGACCTCAGTCACGTGATTTTTTTATGTTTTGGGCTCATGATCATTGTAACAGAAATCAATCAGTGTTTGAGTTATTAATATCATTCTATTAATAGATCAGTGTGCTGAGAGTCACATTCGAGTCTTTTCTCATAAACTGAAGTGATTAAGTGAAGAATCTTGTGATAAAAATGATCATAGGAACATTATAGTTATAATAAATCACTACTTTGGACACTTCAGTACATTTGAAAGCAAAAACGTTTGTACTTTTACTCAAGTGAAAGTTTAAAGAGACGTTTTTACTTTTACTGGAGTCACATTTTACTATAACTCAAGTAAATGGTTTGTGTTCTTCGTCCACCTCTGGCTTTTCCTGAGTTGCGATGATGTGTGACCCCATCGTAACTTGAAAATATCATAAGTGGAGACCATCGTAACTCGTGGACCATCTGTATGATGTATGTCGGCCGTAATGCATTGAAAGTTTGTGGCCACCTGATCTTAAGATATTCATGTGCTTCTTTTTGAACACCCCATCATCAGGGTCTGTTTACTTCACTATGTGGCTTTGTGCACAGGGACATTGTCATGCAGAAACAGGTTTGAGTCTTTTAGTTCATTCGAGTGAAGGGAAAGTTTCCTGCTCACACGTTCAGAGACGTCCAATACAATTGTGCAACCAAGTTTGTGGAAACGGTTTGGGGAAGAACCACGTATGGCTGGGAAAGTCAGGTGTCCAAATACTTTTGGCGATTCAGCGTATTTCCGTCTACTCTCAACTCGTTGTATCGATGGTACGCGGCTTTTTTATTTTTCGTTGTCGCTCGGTGGATTCTGAGGCGTGAGGAACTCCTGACGTGTGAAGATCAGGAACACTGGGCGTGATTCGAGTGAGATGAGGCGAGAACACAGGAATTACAGGTATGCAGACGTGATAGGGAGCGGGAGCAGAGGCGAGCGTCTATTTCTGTCTCATCTCGTTTACCACGCAAGAAAAAACCTAGCTTCAGTGTATCTCTCACTCTGTGTGTGTGTGTGTGTGTGTGTGTGTGTGTGTGTGTGAAGGTTGGAATGTTGAAGCCGGAAAGGAATGCGCTATAAAACTGTCATTTCATCCTCGCCGCCGGTGTCACAGGGCCGAGCAGACAGCTGGCTCGTCTGAACGAATGCGAGTGAGACAAAAAACATCTGGAAGCGTTGTTTGTTTGCAGCCGCCACGCCCGAGTCCAAAAGACGGCAGGCGGAAACAAAAAGCGCACAGGATTGTGGGTAGTGGGGGGGGACCCCCGGGGAACGGCGCGACATTAGACCAAAAGGAACAGGAGTTTAACTCATGCCACGTGCTTGGGCATGGTCATTTTCTGTAAACACACATACACACACACACACACACACACACACACACGTCAGGCCGTCCTGTACCTCAAACACTATCAGGCTTTATTGTGTGGGTTTTTGATTGATAATGAATGTATATAACGTAGCTCAACGCACACAGACACACGTGCGCTTCAGGGATGGGCTCAGCGCTAATGTTAGCTTTGGATCAAGAAAAAATAACCATGCCTCTTTTTTCATGGCGCGTGACATCAAAGCGCTCATGTATGCAAATGTTTTGTATCCGTGCAGCTTTTCAGAGAGGTCTTTGAAGCCTTTGTAGTTCTGTGTGTATGTGTGTATGTGTGTGTGTGTGTGTGTGTGTGTGTGTGTGTGTGTGTGTGTGTGTGTGTCTTGCTCTCTCACTTCTTTTGGGCCCGGTGATGATAACACCTAACTCTCGGGCCCGGCACGACTTCGAAACGCGGCGTCCGTTTTTTTAAACCATTCCTTAAAGATTATTGTTGTGGATTAAAATCAACCCGCACACACACTTATATGTATCAAAATCCTGTCGTTCTCATGCACGCGATACCCCGTGTGTCCTCAGGGAGGCGCTGAAACGCACTCAGAGCGAAGAGATGCAGCAGATGGAGGACGCGTTCAGGGCAAAACTGCAGCTTGCTGACGAACAGAAGTCAAAGGTGGGGATTGTTCACTTTCAGCACGCACACACACACACACACACACACACACACACACCCCGAATGTTAATAGGGATGCAATTTTTTCTTTACTTGAACCTGGAGACCCAAACGTCCTCGAGCATCAAAGACCCTGTGCACCAAGCGGCTCTATGAAGAACTGCTTTAATACATAGTGATAAAGAGGGATAGAGGATAGATAGAGAGATAAAGAGGGATAGAGGACAGATAGAGAGATAAAGAGGGATACAGGAC
>NC_139583.1:2893753-2898753 GCF_946808225.1 Silurus aristotelis | reverse complement strand
GTTTTACTGGTTCTGCGGCCACATGATTTGCTCCACCCACATTATTTCACTTCCGGGAAAGTGATAGCAACAGCCTGCTAGCAGCCATCTAATATTCCATAGCATTTACTTAGCTACAACCTAGCAACCTCTTAGGGCCGCATAGCAACCTCTAAGCACACCCATGACAACAGCAATCAGCTAACAACACTTCAGCGAACACCTAGCAACACCCTGGCAACCAGTTTGAATGTCATAGCAACATCCTAGCAAACGCCTGGGAGAGCATAGCAACCATTCAGCAACCAACCAGAATAACTGTACAACACCCCAATAAACAAACTGACAGTAATGCCATTGCAACACTCCAGCTAACATCTGGAATATCATAGCAACCACCTAGCAACCCAACGAAATCATATAGCAACATTCTAGCAACCGTTTGCGAGAGTGTAACAACTACCAAGCAACCAAAATAGCTTTGCAACACCCTAGCAACCATCTGGGATCACGTAACAACCACCTAGCAACCAAATGAAATAGCTTTGCAACATTCTAACAACCATTGAGGATAGCATAGCAACGACCTAGCAACACCTGATGAACTATCTTGGATAACATAGCAACCACATGGCAACATTCTATCAACCGACTGGAATACTATAACAACATCCTAGTGACCATTTAGGATAACATAGCAAACACATAGCAACACCCTAGCAACCCGTTGAAATACCAAAGCAACACCATAGCAATCATTATGATGCCAACATTGACCCACACGTCCCTCAGAGTTCCTAATTTGCATATTCATTGACCTGCTGTATCATTTGCATATCTGTGTGTAAAGTGAAGGACCATCTCGGTCCCTGCGTGTCCCCCTGCTGTCGGGTGTACAGGTGCGTCTGCTGCAGGAGACGGTGCGACGCGAGTGTGAGGAGCGAGCCGAGCTGACGGCCGCCCTGTCCCTGACGAGAGAGCAGCTGCTGGGTGTCAGACAGACGGCACCGAACTCCTCCGTCCCCCGCAGCCCTGCGTCTTCCTCCCTGCCCAGTCTGAGCGTGGGACACAGCCGGGACTCCAACCCCGGGGGCAATAACACGGCGTCATGGCACGGAAACCCCCGCCAACCGCTACCCCCTCTGCCCCGACTCACCACCCAGAGACCCGTCCCCCCGTCCCCCCAGACACAGCGGAGGAAGGACAAACGCTGAGGGGATCTTACAGGTGTGTTTGGGAAGCTTGATGGTATACGTAATATCTCCCTATTAATTTTGGAGCTACACTACATGGTCAGCTCAAAAGTACCAGGACACCCGACTTTTCCCCCCGCATGTCGTTCTTCATGAACATGTACTTCACACGGGTTGGAAGATCTGGAAGATCTCCTGCTACAGAGCTCTAAACCCTATTGCACTATTGAATGTGAACACTGACTGAACCCCAGGCCTCCTTACCTCACCTACATCAGTACCTGACTTTATTCACACCCCCTTGTTGCTGAATGAGCAGCAATCTCCACAAAATGTAGTGGAACATCTTCCCAGAAGAACGGAGGTTATTATAAGAGCAAACGTTGACTTAATGTGGAATGGGATGTTCGCAAAGAAGCACATACCAATCTTCTGGTCAGGTGTCCACAAACTTTTGGCTAAATTGTATTGATTTCACTTTATGTATATATATATATATATATATATATATACAGTACAGACCAAAAGTTTGGACACACCTTCTCATTCAAAGAGTTTTCTTTATTTTCATGACTATGAAAATTGTAGATTCACACTGAAGGCATCAAAACTATGAATTAACACGTGTGGAATTATATATGAAATTATATACATAACAAAAAAGTGTGAAACAACTGAAAATATGTCATATTGTAGGTTCTTCAAAGTAGCCACCTTTTGCTTTGATTACTGCTTTGCACACTCTTGGCATTCTCTTGATGCCTACTTTGAAGAACCTACAATATGACATATTTTCAGTTGTTTCACACTTTTTTGTTATGTATATAATTCCACACGTGTTAATTCATAGTTTTGATACCTTCAGTGTGAATCTACAATTTTCATAGTCATAAAAATAAAGAAAACTCTGTGAATGAGAAGGTGTGTCCAAACTTTTGGTCTGTACTGTATATATAATATATATAAACTTTTGGTCTTTACTGTATATACAGTATATAAATTGGTTGTGTAGTTATTGTGTAACAATAGAATTTCATTTGTGGTTTGAGCTCCAAAAATATATATATTTTTAATGAATTGTATAATGATTTTTTTATTGTAAATAAAATATGTGTGAGAAATAAATGGCATAACTGTAACTTCAAATTTCTAGAACGAGTTTGCGGTAATCTCAGATATTAACGGCTAACGATGAGGTTTCCGTGTTTTCGCTCCATAAAAAAGGAAGTGTAAGTAAAACAAAGTTTCGCTTCTCACACATGGTTCTGCAGCAGAAACAGAATCAATATCGAGGAATTCAAATGGCTGGATTTAAAACGCAAGGCAGATATACCACAGCAGAAACCAGTGCCCTAGAACATGGGAAAACCTGTGGAAAGTGTGGAAACATCGTCTTTTATGGTGTTTGAGATAAATGTGTATTTTCCGCTTGTTTCTATACAATAGACTCAGACATCATACACATCAAACTGTCACCTCAGGCAAAAAAACTTAGCTTTTGGATGAAGTCCATGTAGCTCTGTCCTGTCCTTTATAGGTTTTTGTTTTTATATGGCAGAGGTCCCCACAAGTATTTATGTGAGGGCCACATCATTTCCTGTCTTTAAGAAAATGACTGGCTTGATTGATTACCAGTGTTACTGTGAAGATTTTATTATGATTTTTAATGTATTTATTCTGCCTCCAAATGCTACATTCGTTTATTTAAATTTTTTTTAAACAATTGCTTATTAAAAGAGCATTATTACTACAATAATAAAAAAAATTCATGTTCATTGTTATTGAAATCAAACATTTTGGTGGGTGAATCTAGCAAATAATAAGGAAATAACTAGAGGGATAGTGGATTTAACCGATACCGATATCTAAGTTTTATCGCATTCACCGATAACCGATTAATTAACCGATTAAAACAGATACCGGATAACAAAACACTCCATTTTAAATAGTACTGAACTTTATCGCAAACAACAGTACTGAATCATGAAAATGTGCTAAAGGAAATAAATATGAATATATTCATAAATAAAATTTATTATTTAATGAATAAATTATAAATAAAAATATATAATATAGCGCTCTCCGTGCAGCGCGAAGTCTTACGTGTAAATGCAAACAGGACGTGCTGTCAGTGATTCGCCTCTAGAGGCCGCTCTCGTAATGACAGCGGACTGGAAAAACTATTGGTATGAATTTTTCTGTCGGTGCCTCGACCTCTATTAATAACTAGGCACATTTTAGTTTGAAAGCCAACCTTCATTATTAAAAACAGATTTGAGTAAAATATATACAGTATTTAAAATTACATTTACATAGTTGAGAGGGCCGTTTCATGTGTAGTTTGGGGACCACAGTAATATAAAGAACTCATTATCTACGTATAGGTTAATTGGTTAACATGGCTACCATTCCATACTTTACCATACACCATGCAGTTCCGTCTTGACTGCAGATCATCAGAACCGATTTAGAGAGCGAAGATGTCTGGAGTGATATCTATCATGGAACGACCTGCCCAGTCACCACACCTGAATCCTACTGAACTGCTCTGGGATGAACAAGAAAGAAATCTCCAACTATTGAAGAACATCTCTGGCAAGTTTTCAATGAGGCAACTGTCCGGGTTGCTGAGAGTGTGTGAAGTTGTTCTTCATGCTGAGGGAGTATATATTTAAATGGATATAAGGTCTGAACCTTTCAAGATTAGCTTGGAAGGAAAATCTTTATATCGTTACATGAACGAGTTTGTTACATAGAAACAAAAGGAACATCCACGTGTGTCTGAAAAAACATAAACAATAGGAGTTTTCACACTTTCGACACGCACTGTGATGTACCCCTGTAGAACAGGAAGTCATGGTTGATCTATTTTCTGTTCCTAGTCAACCAGGTGTACTAATAAATGTAATATATATCAATAAAAACAGACTTCAAATTAGTTTATAGTTTACTCATATGACTTCATTGGGGTGGCAATACTTATAGCACACATAGGGTTAACATTTTCTTATGACATTTTTTACATTTACATTGTTTGATGTTCATGAAGGCAGTATTTTTTTTAATATTGTTTTAAAGAAAGAGACAAAACTTTAAACAATAAAGAAAATTTTTACAGCTTTCATTGCTCCTATTTTAACAGGGGTGCCAATATTTAAGTCCATAGCAGTACTTATACTGATGCTGGGTACAGACTCTTTCTCAGACAGCTGACGGCATTTAATGAGAAGCCTCTACCCACACACACACACACACACACACACACACACACACACATACAGAGCATGCATGCATGCATACACACACTCATATACACAGCACACACACAAACACACACTGGCATACACACTCTGAGCATGCATGCATAGACACATAAGGACACACACACACACACACACATAAAGACCATGCACGCAGACACACACATACAGAGCATGCACACACACACACACACACACACACACACTAATGTTCACACACACACACACACACACACACACACACACACACACACACACATACAGAGCATGCACATATACACACACTAATACATATACACACACACACATACAGACCCTGCATGTGTACACACAAATAGACAAAGTGATTGCACACACACACACTCACACACACACACACGCAGAGCATGCACACATACACACATTAATATATATGCACACACACACACACACACACACACACACACACACACACACACACACACACACACACACACACACACAGAGCATGCACATATACACAGACTAATATATACACACACACACATATACAGAGCATGCACACATACACGCACTAATATATGCGCAC
>NC_139583.1:2853753-2888753 GCF_946808225.1 Silurus aristotelis | reverse complement strand
CGATCTCCTCAAACAGATCGGCTGGAAAAATCTTCAACACTCCTGCTAATAAGCTCCCGTGCAGACACCTGAGCACAAGATCGGTACGTGCTTCTTGAACGTCCCGTTCCACATCGAGTCCCCAGTTTGCTGCTCCACTCTTCTGGGAAGATGTTTCACTAGATTTCCAGGGTGAAGTACTGATATGGGTGAGGTGAAGGAGGGATTCATCGCAATAGGGTCGAGATCTGAGATCTCTAGCAGGAGATCTTCCACTTCTTCCAACCTATGGAAAGCAGATCTTCATGGAGCTGGCTTTATGCACTTTGGGTCATGCTGGAACGGGTTTGGGTCTCTTGTTTCAAGTGAAGGGAAAATGTCAAGCATCTAAAGACAAACAGATACAATCGTGTTCCTCCAACATTTTGGTGAAGAACCACATATGGGTGTCCTAATATTTTTTGGCCCTATATTGTGTATCTAATCACTAATATTTCAGAAATATATTGGCGACAGGAAACCCAGCGCTTTGGTACGAAACGCTTCCCTGTAACACAAAGCTGAGACCGAAGCGTACATCTGATAACGTTCTCACTGCGCGGGTTAGCGGTTAAGGATGAGGTCATTCGGCACAGCAGGAGCCAATCAGAGGAGAGCTGATCTCAAAAGAACAGTAACAAATAATAAGCAGCGTTGTGGTGCACTGGCACCCTCTGCTGGTAAATCAGGTTAAGGCAACAATAACTTAAGAGAAGATCTGCTTTACATGGTATGGAGTGGAAGATCTCCTGCTACGTAGATCTGATTTCAGCCCTACTAAACATTTTTGGGATGAATGTGAACACTGACTGCAGCCCAGGCCTCCTCACCTTCTCAGCTACATCACTACCAGACTTTACTGGCTTATGAAATGTCCACCTGCTCACTCCAAATATCTAGTGGAACATCTTCCCAGAAGAGTGGTGGGAATTATAAGAGCAAATCGAGACTAAATGTGGAATAGGATGCTCAAAAAGCACATAACATACTTGTGACGAGGTGTCCACAAACTTTTGGCAATATCAGATCTGTAGATTGTAGTCCACAAGAAAATATGTTTTTCCCCAATGTATAAAGTCTATCTAGGTTTTTTGTTTTTTATTTTCCATGGAAGATCCATGAAGTTTCTTGACGAACTCAAGAACTTCGAGATTTGTAATTAATATCAACAATCTGCTACAATGGGCTCAGGACCTTGGTTTGCATGAGCTGTTTTTGAGCGGCCATCACTGAACCTCAACAATGATGGAACTGTAATAAAAGAACATTCGTTGATCCTCTCAATGTTTCTGCCTCACGATGTCTCAGGGATTTTTCCTCGCCACAGGCTTGCTCATTCGTGAAAAACTTTGGGTGAGAGGTGGTAGCTTAGTAGATAAATCTTTGGATTTTGGCTCCAAAGGTCATGAGTTCAAATCCCAGTCACAACAAGCCACCACTCCTGGGCCCCTGAGCAAGGCCCTTAAACTCAGCTGCTCAGAGGTCATCACTACCAACGAACATCCCAACATCTTCAGCTCTGCTACCTCCAGCTCCACCTCCTGTCTTTTACTCAATGTCACTGTCTCTAAACCATACATCATCTCAGGTCTCACCACAGTCCTATAAACTTTCCCTTACAAATGTTTATAAACGTTTACTAACCAGTTCGAGATTCAGGTAGGACCAGTGTTCTGATTTATTCCAACATCCTTACATCTCTCTTTAATTAGAGACCACTGAGGATGAGAACACAAGCAGAGAAATGATGATGATCAGGAAAGTCTCTGTTCTCAGTCATGACTCCCTCTGTCTCATCCATGTTAACCCCAGACTTCTTACTGCCTTCTCATTGGGAGATTCATAAACTAATCTACATCTGTGGTGTGTAAGAGACAGGAAATGACACAGCAGTGGATTGAAAACGCAGAAGAAAAAAAAAACATCGATCAGGTCACCAAAAAAAAAAAAAAAACGTGTAGTAAAGAACTGAGACCAGAAAAATCTACTTAAGTACAATAACTCATTATTTGTACTTCATTATTTCCCTCCTCTGGTGATGAGGCTCCGGTGCATCCCAAAGCTGTTCAGTAGGGTTGAGGAGGTCAGGGATTAGTCAAGGACACTGGAGTTCTTCCAGTCCAACCTTCTCACCAACAACTAAATCTTTACGGTTTGTGCCCAGGGACATGTGTATGGGTTTATAGTGAAGGGACTTTAACACTACAGTATACGGAGATATTCTACACAAAAGTGCACTTTCGATTTTGTTGCAGAAGGTTGGAGCAGAAGCACAAGTGGGTGTCCACATACTTTTGCCTTTTTTAATTCTCTGCTATCGACTTACCAGGTGGTATTACGGAGGTTCAACACTAGTTTTGTAACACACCAGCAGATGGCAGCACGAGGCTGCACGCACAGTCACAGGGAGCACTGACCTTTTTAGACAATGTGCCGCATACACATCAGGAGTTGTGCAGCTGCTGCTATTATGACCACATCTGCTATTCTCACGTGTGCAACATCACTGAGCTCTCATCACACGTGAGTCTATCGCCGGAAAAGATCAAATCCGCACCCACACCAATCGCCAGATTTGGCTCTCATGGACTTTACCCTCTTCCCGAAGATGAAGATCCTGCGTGAATCTTAGGAGCTAGACGTGCTTTGAAAAAGAGCACTTCCAGAGGTAAACGCTGGGGGGGTGGGGGGGGGCGCTGTATTGCTGCACGAGGGAACCGTTTTGAAGGTGATAGTAAATAAACAGAACTCGTCTGAAAACGTTGCGACCACTTAGATGTACATTACATAGATGTAATGAACTTCAGGACTGGTGTGTCCTCACACATTGGATGGTTTTATTTGTGATTTGTGAGGTGTTCATGTAAAGATAGAACGCCACCTGCGTCAGAATAAGTCACTTTTTTTTTATTAAGTAAAAATTCAAGATGAACATGTGCAGACTAAAACCAGTGTAACAAATTCACCACGACTGAAGAGAATGAAAGTCTGCGTCTCCCTGTAAAAAAATATGGTCTATTCCACCTGTAGAGCAAACGTCCTCTGTAAATATACGTAATATGAAGTCTCTGTCTTTCCTGAACGATTCCGTATTAAATTAGCGACGTTCACACCCCCAACGGTCAACAAAAGGCTGCTTTTATAAATCAAAGCATTCTCTGCAATACGTTATTTTTTTTTTTCTTCAAGTCTTTACACTGTAAATATGGAGCGGTCCTTCATTTTTACATTTTAACTAAAAGGTTTGCCGAGACAAAGGAGAAAAGAAAAAAAGAAAATGTAAAACGAGGGAATATACGGTGATGGGCGGAGTCAGCGGCGGTGGCGGCTGTGGCTCGAGTGGCTGCTGCTGTGGTGTTTGCTCTTGTGCGAGCGTTCGTATGAGCGTGACCGTTCCCGGTGGTCTCTGTGGTGGGCGCCGCTCCCGCCGCTACGCTCGTGCCGGTGTTTTTTAGACGTCAGGTCGGCCGAGGTGCGCTCGCGCTCCCTCTCACGCTCCCTCTCCCTCTCGCGCTCTCTCGGCTTGCTGCCGGATCGCGAGCGCTTCCTCTTGTGACCGTGGCGAGAGTGGAGCTTCAGGTCGTCGGAGCGCTGTTTGGCTTTGAGATGCGGCAGGAGAGGAGACGGGGCGGCGTGGTTGGAGTGTCGCCGTGGAGACGGGCTGCGGCTGTGAGATCGACTGCGTGAGCGTGAGCTGTACGTACCCGAGCGGCTGCGTCTGCTGTTGTAGCTGGAAGAGAAAGGAAATATATATGTGCATATTTAAAACAGGTCACAACAGAGAAAGTGAAAAAGAACTACACCACCATGAAACCAAACAAAGAAAAAAAGTACTGCAGGAGCATTTCAATGAGTTTAAGAGGCAGAGTTACATGAACATCGATTCTTCTGTTTGTAATTGTTTAAGGTCTAGAACAATAAATCTAAGACTTTCTAAAGCCTAAAATTAGTATTTTTAAACTTTGGACTTTCTAAGACTCCATGGAAACCCTGTTACGGTACTCACTGTCGTCTTGGAGAGCGCGACCTGGACCTCGAGCGTGTCCTCGAGCGAGAATGGCTCCCGCTCCGACTGTTACGTCCCAGTTTACTCTCCTTCCTGAGACTGTGAGAAAGCGGGTTGTAATTAATCAATAATTTTTTTAAAAGGACCTGAAAGGTAACACATTTTCCACACACTCACCCGTTGTGAGGACTCTTGGAGCCTTGTGCCCGATCTTCGGCTTCCTTCTTCACCGCTTTCAGCGTCTGAGGGTTGGGAGATTTCTCGTCCGTCATCATCACGCTGGGAGAACCTGCAGGACGAACATCATAAGCGATCGAACGCAACGTTGACCCCGAAAACGCGTGGAAAGGAAAACGACAAAGGGGCGTACTCGGTTTAGACGCTGGAGAAAAGCCGCCCAGCGTGGACAGCGCCGGAGTTCCGTCCGGGTTCAGCCCTTTGGCCTTCAGCTTCGCCTCCTGCAAAGCCATCTTCCTCTTCTCCACCTCCCTCTCCAGGAAGTCGTAGTTTGGCTGAAAGCAGAACACAAAACAGGATATGAGCAATACACGGAGTGATAAACGACAACTTCCGACATGTGGACTTCCATCATTATCAAACTGAAGGTCAGGACAAAGTCAGAGGTTTAAAAAAGGCTACCTTCTTTCTCGTGTACAGCTTCAGGGTAGTGATACAGATGTCCTTGATATCCTCATCTGTGGCGCCAAACAGGAGATACCAGTGCGGCTGAGTCGGTAGAGGAATCTGAGAGTTGAGGACAGTGAGATGAGAGTTAGAAAGTGCTACAATCCAGGCTTCCTTCACATTTTTCATATTAAAATTTCAGACGTTTCCAGGCTTCCATAAAGATTTTTAAAGACAATATTTAACATCTGAAATAAAGATTTTAAATTCCAACTGTAACACAAACACATTAATGTACTGCAGATTACTAAATAATGACGGGGGTTTAACACAAGACCACAGCTGATTTGACATTTTCAAAATTTATCCAGGTCTGTGTAGACCTAGCCTTTGATACATTTATTTCTAAATGTATATATATATATATATATATATATATATATATATAAAAAGGGGGCAACGTATTTTTGTAGAAGAAACAATGTAGGAACTCCACCATTCATATTAGTGAGCAGATGGTTGTTAAGGTACTTGCTCAAGGGCCCAGCAGTGGCGGTGGGATTTGAACTCATGGCCTTCGTAATCAAAAGTCCACTATTTTAACTATAAGGTCATGTGGATTTCACTGAACAAGCCGGCTGATTTTAATAAAGAAATTTTGAGTAGACTTCCCTTTATGTAAAAAAACTTGATATTGCCAAAGCGAACCCCAGCCCCTGGTAAACCAGTGTTTAATATCCTACATTTGCATACTGAAACTACACTCAATAGGTTCCGTGCTGTGAACACTGCCGTCTCGTTTACAGAAACCCAAAACCACAACGCATTAGAAAGCGATCACGCGAACGGCCCACCTGCAGCGCTCGAGCCGCGAGATAAATGCAGGCGCAGGCGATGGTCTCGACTTGGAACCGCACAAACACGTTAGTTCGCAGACTGTCGTTCATGTAGTTCCTGCAACACAAAAGGTGAAACAACATTGCAGACGTCTCCCTGAGCTTCAGTCTCTGACAAACCCCCACCCACCCACGTCCCACGTTAATGATGCTTTTTTTTTTGTTTTGTTTTTTTAAAGGAGACTCGTTTTTAGCTTTGTCCAGTTCCCTCCCTCCATCTCTGCCTCTCTCAGTCCTAATTGTCTGAACACTTGCATACATGCAAAGGAATGAGTGTGTGTTCACACTGGGACGGGCCATGTGACTTCCGGACACAGGCGTTAATCATAAAGGTGACCTCGCCTGAGGAGGGAAGGAGAAAAATTAAATAGATTTACATGATATTTACTCCTCTGCACATGCAAAGAGGGGTTTTTATGTAAATCAGGTAATTTAATTCCAAGAGATGATCAAAGCATACAACCCGTTTTTTTTTTTTATGCCGCTTCACCAATGAGCTGCTTTTGGACGAATGCAAATGATGAGGTCAAGCATGCGAAATTGGGGAAACAGAAGAAGCTGGTGGCTGCAGAACACACAACACTGATATTGCCATGCAACTCAACACGCGACAGCCTGCGCATGAAGTGAGGACCTGCAAAGGCTCGGGTCCAATAGCGCCCCCCCACCCAGAGATTACACTGCGCTCGCTGGAGATTAAAGATGTTCGCAAAATGCTCGACCTGATCCTCATATGGCATTAATGAAGACCAAAAACGACGAATTCAGAATGGAATATGCCTGGCACTAACATCCAGGGTCTTAAAGAAAAAGTTCACCCTGAAACAACTCATTTTCTAACGTGCAGATTAATAAATTTCCAATAATGCAATGCAGCTACACACTACAGCAGAGGCCGAACTTCACAGCGATCGCGCATTGAAGCTTTGAAAGAAGTTGTGAGCAGTGTTCACGTGAGGGAGGAAGATTAAAGCGCCGCCGCATCGTTCTCGAGTTACAGATGAACATCCAACACGTCTTCTATCAGCTGTTCATCAGAGTTGTTCGGGGTGAATTTCTTCTTTAAACCCTAAAACATTTAAATCCTGAAGTTCGCGACCGGACGGGATGACGGAAAAGGGAATCGGATGCTTGGAGCAGGATGATCCCTGGAAGACACATTTCTTAAAACCACATCAGTGTGAACACACAATACATAAGCAAGTAGGTAACGCAGAAAAAAAAAATAAAAAATCCAACTGTTCAATACCTATTTTCTTAGCTGGTAAACGTCAGTTATAAATGTGGAATTAATACTAAGTAATAATAAAAGGAAATAATCTTGTAGCATAACACAGAAAATACAAATCCTTTAGGACAACCCCAAGAAACAAGATGCTGCTGCCAGCTGGAAAAGGCCCCCTTCAGTGATTCTCGGGCAGAGAGCTCTCACTGGATTGGCCGTCTCGAGACGGGCAGCCAATGGGAGGGGGGGCAGATTCCTGGGGTCATGTGGTTGGAGGAGCAGAGTTCAGAGGTTCTTTATGACACTTACCATCATGGACTACCCTTTAATTAAAGAGTAGAGAGAAAGGACAAAGTTAAACTGAGATCTCCGTTTTTTTTTTTTTTTTTTTACTGAAATTAAATAATTTTTTTTCGGTGAAAATCAAAGAAAAATGAGTGACGACAAAAAGAAAAATAAATAAATTCCATCAAGGAAAAAAAAAAAAGACTTTGTAAAGAGCAAAGGGTTAAGTGCTGACTACACAACAAACTCTGAGTAGTGCACGTGTGTCTGGACTCACCATGCAGTCTGGACCAGCGTTTGGTTCTTCTCGCACTCGAGAACTTGCAGGTACATGACGATGATCTGAAACCGGACGACAGCATGGGTTATGTAATGGTAAAGAGCGGTTTGAAGGCACAGGTGTGCCACCACAAGTGAGTCAGTTCCTGACCCAACCTGCGTCAATGTGAAGAATGTGGGCATGCACTGACGTCTGTGTCCCTGTCAACGTCTCTGCATCATTTAAAGATCAAGCAAATATTGCTCATCTGCATCTTCCTGCTCTACAGCCTGCAGTTGTGTGTATTTTAGTAGCGTGAAGAAGGAAAAACACGGAAGACATGCGGGACTCACCTTGTGTGGATGCTTGACGTGGACGCAGAATCCCAGCTCCTTCAGCACACGTCGTTCAGCTTTGATCACCTGGTTTTTGGTGTTTATGTAGTTCTGATCAAGTATCAATGGGCTTGCACTCCTGATTCATAAAGGAATAAAAATACGGTTGCTTTCCCAACCCAACTATGTCTCAAAAAAAAAAAAAAGCCAGAGTGCCTTTTTGCTTGTTTCAGTTTAAACTAAAAGGTAACTTTTTTCCCTTTTCCAACCAACTAAAGGCAACAGGCCCATTTCCTCGTCCCTGGTTTTTTTTTTTTTTTTTTTTTGAGTCCTGTAATTTCAGTAGAAGATTGTTAGTCCTACCACAAGTGACAGACACGCAAAAATCTAAAACAATTTTCCTCTTACATCACAGCTTTGCCAAAAAACAGCACACCTTCTGAAGCCCTATGTAAAAGGGAAACATTTCGACCAGAAGAGAGACACAAAATAAAAAGCCATTTAAACATCATTTTTTCAGCCTTTCACAGGAACAGTGAGTGAAATTGAGCTTATGTTTAGAAGACTTGGACTCGTTTTCACTTTTGTGCCATCTGGAAAAGAGTACTAAAGTGTTCACAGAGATTAAACACTCGAATGTAACAGTGAACAGGTAAAAGAAAGAAAAATGCATCACAAAAATCTACATCACAGTCGCTGTAAAGAATCCTAACAATGAGGGCGAGCTGAAAAGATGTGCGACAGTTCGAATGTGTAACGCAAACAAACGGCGAAATATCTAGTGTGTGTGTGTCTCTCTCTCTCATTCATACATATAAAAAAAACACTATCCATATATGAAGGTGGAAGTAGCTGAACACACAAAAGTACACAATTTTAACTCTAAATAATTTGCCTCAAATGCTCTGATCCAGACCGACGTAATTCTCTTATTTATACACATGTGCAGGTGAGGGTTAAGCCCCGTACTCATGGACCCTGGTGATGCTGGGATTCGAACTCTTGCTTTTCTGATCCAACGTCCAACATCTTGTTCACTACAACTAAATCAATGGCATACTATGAAGAGGTGCTCGCTGACGAAGCTGAACTTCGGACTACGATATAGATCTACTTTTCTAGAGAGAGAGAGATAAAATTACATATAAACTTAAATCTGTTTCAGTACTCATAAAAAAAAAATTTGTTAAAAAAGTATCATTATGAATCATGTATATTAGCATTATATGATCTGGCACCTGTTATTGTGCTGAAATGCGATTCGCTTCATTACTGTTGAACATCATAACAGCGTGAAGCCCTGCCCTGATATTAAACGTGAACTCCAGAAGAAGAAAAAAAGTGCAGTGTTCATACTGTGGGGCTAATTTGAGCCGGTTGCCCTGAGAAGCTTGGAAGCGGTTGGAAGCTAAATGAAATGTCCCTGCTGTAAGGTGTGTTTTCTGTGAAAGCTGTGATGTCGGAGGTGTTTCTCGGTCTTGTCTCGCTGCTACTACAAACAGAGCATCATCACCTGCGTTAAGAGACCACAACCTTAAACTGAGCTACAGGAGTGAGCCAGACGCTGCGGGACCAGCGGCCAACCTTTTTGTGGTCCCCGAGTCTCCCAGTGAGCGCGTTCAGAGCACTGGCGCCTCCCGGGGGAGCGGGGGGAGAGCCACGCCTCACTCGCACTGTTGCCATGCCGACTGCTTCAGCTCTACGTACCATTCCACATCACCCAGGCTTTGGTAAATGTAGCTGGTCGCTGTTAGTTGGTTGCAAGGGAAAAGAGAATTCAAGTTAATACCACAGTCTTTATTCAGCTGAACAGCCCTATTAACCACCACCCTCCCTCCTTCCCTCCTCCCACTAATAACGTTTCTTCAAATCCAATCAATCATGAAGCTCACAGTTATGACTAAATGGTTAGGATGCAGGGGTTTTTTGTTTTGTTTTTACGTGTGCAGGTAAGCAGAAGATTATCTCGGTCTTACTACCATTTATGACAGATGATGAAACTGAAAAGCCTTAAAATGGTTTAGAGTACAGAAAAGTCAAACAAAATGGCACTCAAATAGGGAAATAGCTAAAAAAAAAAATAAATAAACAAAAAATCAGCAGCAGACAGACTAAACACGGTTAGCAGGTTTTAAAGTATACCTGATTCTCTAAAGTGATGATGTTACATGTTAAACAAAGACAACTCTGTCGAGGTGAAAGGTTTTGCTGGCACGAAAGAAAAACAATAAACAAACAAACAAAAAAAAAAAAACAGGAAACAGTTACAGCAAAGTGATCAAGAGCACGACTGCACGCTTACCTTTTTCCTCTGATCTGCCTCAAATAATGAAAGACGTTGATCACGTCCCTTATGCGACGTGGGGCTTCTTCGATCTTTGAGGCCAAATTGACACAGGCCATAGCGACAATCTGAACAGGGGAAAAATATTGCATCGTGAGTGTCAATCTTTATATGCAATTAGATAAAAAAAAATACTAGTACATTAAATGGTTTTATTATTATTTTATTTCATGCAGGGGGAAAAAAAATTGACAAACAACAAATATGCTTCAGAAGTTGACCAGTCTACTCGAGTGTGTTTCTACTTGGAGGACATGTTGTAAAGCCATGAAAAAGGGTAAAGAAAGAGTCTGATGTTACAAAACGATACAATTGGATCGGGGCGATGACGTCACAACTACGACGCGGGCCCTTTATTACGTCATGCTACTTTAAAACAATTTACAACCACACACAAAAAGAAATCCCTTTGAACTTAACAACATGGCCGCCAGTACGAACGTTGTAGCGACGCACTCGTGCCCGCGCACACGTGAGCGCGCACCCAGGGCCTAGCTAGCTAAGAACGCGATGTTGTTCAGAGGTTTTATCCATTCCTTACCTCAAAACTGTGTTTCACAAATGACTTCGAGTAAAAAAACCGATGAAACAGCACTTGCCCGGTCGCCATTGCCACCTGTAAAATAAAAATAAAAACATTTTAAAAATCAGAGACGATCCCGGTGCTATGATTAGCCATAAGCCGCCATTCCCCGGCCGCCATTTTGTTTTTGTCTGACGAGCTGAAATAAAGCCAGGCAACCTAAAAACCGTCATTTATTAAGATTATTGCATATAAAATCAAATTTTTTATCGCGCACAATATAATTACTCAAAATATTTAAATATCTATTTAAACCCTCACTGTAATTGTTCATTGTACTATGTTCCGAGCTAATCACCTCAGGAACTAGCATGCTAGCGGCTTTTTTTTACTTCAGCTAAAAACGAAATGGCGAATATGTGCTTCATCTCGTTTCAGATAAATAATAAAGGGGTATTTTACACATTTATTTTTGCGCACCTGTGGTAAACGAAGGAGTATCCCGGCTGATTGTATGAGCTCGCAGCCGAGAATACGGAGGTCAGTTTCGGTGTGCCAGTCAAGGCCGTCCAGCATCGACGGCGTCGGGGAGAGCTTTTCCTCCGGGATGAGCGAGTTATCGATAGTCAGGAAGACTTCGGAATAAACCTTGTCGCCGATGAGAATGCCATCGCTTCCCGGAGCGCTGTTCGGCGCGGTAGGGAGCGGAGCTGTCGCCATTGTCGCCTCCATTGAAACACGAGTCGAACCCGGTCGCCGAAAATGCAAAGCCCTGCTGTGACATACGCCGCATAACACAGAACCCCCTCACACCCCTTACCGTCACCAGTAACCCTCCGCGTTACAAATAGATCCAGATCCCTGCTCACTTTTACAGGAAAATAAATCAATTTCCTGACTAATAATTACAAAATAATCACATGAGTGCGTGTTTGTGCGGCGTCTGAAATGAAAGATTTTCGTAATTGCGTAGATTTATTTTGCTTTTTTTGAATGCGTGTCATTAGCGGAAGTCCCGATGACGTCGATTCCAGGAACGCAAGAAGAACTCTTGGGTTGGCCGGATCACCTTTCGTATGTAACCATCCGCGAACAGTACTGATGGGAAGACCGAATCATTTTAGTGAATCGGTTCTTTGAATCGCGTTCATCAAAACGAACGGATCTTGTTTTTGTCCAAAGAGGACATGCATTATTTATTTATTTATTAATTTGTTTGTTTGTTTATATTCTTCTTTCTTTCTTTCTTTCTTTCTTTCTTTCTTTCTTTCTTTCTTTCTTTCTTTCTTTCTTTCTTTCTTTCTTTCTTTCTTTCTTTCTTTCTTTCTTTCTTTCTTTCTTTCTTTCTTTCTTTCTTTCTTTCTTTCTTTCTTTCTTTCTTTCTTTCTTTCTTTCCCGATTTCTCGACACAACCAGCTGTTTTCCCTTTTCTTTTTTTGCGATAAAATTTTCTTGTGAAAACAAAAGTTCTTATGCCGAATACACAGACAAATTAAGTACACAAAATTAAGTAAACTTTATTTATTATCTCAAGATTATGAGAAAATGACAAAGAAAAAACAACTTTGTTATATGGAGACTTTTTTCCTCTCAATTCATTTCTCATGATCATGAGTTTTTTTTTAATTTCTTGCATCAAATATAATCAGATCTTTACGTTTAAGTCATTTAGTTAATTTCATATAAAAGTCCTAAGAAGCCATGCTTTATATATATTTTTTCTTTCTGGTTTCTCACAATCTCGACATAACGAGTTGTTTTTGATCACGACTTAATTTTCTTGTGAAACCGAGTTTTTTTTTTCTTTCAGAAAAATAAGTAAAGATCACGAGAAAACAACTTTTGTTATGTCAAGACTTTAAAAAAAGTTTTCTCGCCAATTCCGACTATATTTCTTGCGATTCCTGCAAATTCAAACTTAATTTCTCGCATCAAAATTAACACATTTTCCAGAGGAAACAATGTTTATAATGATAAGATCATGAGAAAATTAAACCGTGAGCACAAGAAAACATGAAAGAAAAAAATTATAATGTATAAACTCATGACTTCTGTAGTTTCATTTCATTGACCAGAAATAAAATAAAAATTGTAATTTTTAATAAGCAGATCCACAAAAACACGTACACATACACCAATTCTGATTATAGTTCCAATTATGAAAATATGGCAATGCAGCTAATGACAATTTATCATAAACATAATGAGTAGCTTCACCTTGCATATCTACTGGTCTGTGTCTTTAGTTCTTTTGTCACGTGACTCCCATAATTATTCTAACAATAATTTCAGCATTCTGACCAACAAAATCCGAACGACTCGGACCAGACAACTCATGAGATGAACCACTCGATTCTGTTTCCTGCACATAACCTCCAGAGATTTTGTGATGCTTTGCTCATGAACATCCGGTAGAAATTGAACAAATATATGTATGCAATCATTTAAAATGAAGACACATGATGTATTTTTTGTCCTGTCAGACTTCCAGACACATTCCACAACGTTGCACATCATAGCTCTTTAATTGTGTTACAGTACAATACCTGATATATTCATCTATTAAAAATAGTTTAAACGTCAATAGACGGGTACATTCACAACAACAATGCTGTCTGATCAGATCCGGTGCTGTAGATGTTCCACAGGATTCGGGTCCTGATCTGTACTTTACTACCATGTTACCAAACGCTCTCTGTAACAGTGTGGCCTGGAGTTTGAGATCTTCCCGGTGGTTTCTTGTGCTCCTGGAGTACTTTAAGGGTCCCGTACTGCTTGTGTGTCCTAGCCAAGTCCTCCACCGTCTCCCTCCACTTTGTCTTAATAGACGGATCTGCGCCCCTCTCCAACAAAACACTCAAAACCTGTTGAACAAAATGTGTAGAGATGGATACTGGTGGTAAAGAACACTGAGCTTGATGAATGAAGTGTTATAAATGAGAAGAAAAACTAAATCTTCTTCTCTCAATTGTATTTGACCAGACAGGATATCGTTCATGTCTGACGTTTGCTTCATTAAAGACGTTTAGCTCTTTTGGAGAAATGTCTGCCTCAAATCATATCCAGATTCTTATGGATTTTATAGAGATTTTCCGGTGACTTTCAATCATCTAAAAGCATGAGGAGAACCATAGAGTTTAGCTGAATATTGTACTTGATTTTCATTTCCTTTAGCCCAGTCTATTCTCTGAATTCTGACTTCATTTCTCACAATTTCAACTTTATTTCTCACAATTTCAACTTTATTTCTCACAATTCTGACTTTATTTCTGGCAATTCTGTGCAAGATCTTAGTCTGAGTTCTCTCCAGGGATCGGAGGTTTAGTTTAATACCACGTGATTCTTCCAGTAACAACTGATCTCACTGTGAAACCACACCTAAAATAGTCCTCTATGATTTCATCCACTGTTTCACAGATCGATCTATTGACTGCAGCCCATTTAAATTTTAGTGTGTAAAGCTTTCTGGAACTACATTGGCTAAAAATTATTTGATAGAAGGATCCTGAATCGACTACAAACCTCACATTCAGATCTTCGAAGCAGTGTTATGAAACGAGGATCGTGCCATTTTGGTTATATTGTGATGCTCAGTGTCTGATTTCACAAAGAACTACCGGTTTTCTCAACCATCTGTCGACTATAAGTAAGACTTGACAATTCTGATTGGACTATGAGGTGGTATCAAAAAGTTTCAAGACTTGCTCTATTCACAAGAAAGTATTTAATTTATCTATGTTTACACACTTTAACCTTCAAAATAGTCCTGGAAATCGTCTTTTTGAAACGTGTCAAGCACCTTCTGCGATTCACGCTGGATCTCCGCAATGGTGTTAAAACTGCGACCTTTAAGCTGGATCTTCATCTTTGAGAAGAGGTTAAAGTCTGCAGGAGCCAAATCTGTAAGTTGGTTGGGTGAGATCATGTGGGTTGTTCTCCAACAATCATCATGCACGGGTTGAGTGCATTGAAGGTCTTCCCGATCTCTCGTCATCGTAGTGATGTTCTTCAAATGTATGTCATGTCAAACGTCTCTGTGGCAGATTTGCCCAGTTTTAAGCAGAATTCCAAGAAGAAAATCTTGTGGTAATGCACATTATCAGAATAGTACCAGTTAGCACCATTATTTTCAAACTTTTTGATACCACCTTGTATGGAAATCCTTTGTCGGGGACACCCCTACTGAGCACCAACAGCAATTAGCTATTTTTTTTTATTTTTTTATAAACATTACACATTAGGTCTATAAATATTACAATTCAAAGAATTTTCATTCAAAGTGCCCCAGACTACAACATAAAGCCCATATCATGACTTGTAAAAGAAAACACCACCTTGCAGTGTCCTCTTTCTGTGGCCAGGTGTAGCGGGGTCCTCCCCTGCCTTTCAGTGGCATCCACATCTGCTCCATAATGGAGCAGGAGCTTTGCTGCTTCAGCATTGTCCTTTAGTGTGGAGTAATGCAGTGGCGTCATGTGAAGGCTGTCCCTGTCCTCCAGCCCAGCTCCGTTCAGGATGAGGAGGTGGAGAACAGCTCCAGAGCCACTTAGGGCGGCCAGGTGTAGTGGAGCGGCCTGATCCCTGTCCCTCACACACACCTTTGCCCCAGCAGCTAGTAGGTGCTGCAGGATCTGAGAAAGGCAAGTGAAAAGAAACAGAAACATGGTGAATGAAGGAAAAGAGGTCAGATCAAATGGTGCTAAGGAGAATGGGATGTGTGCCTTGTGATTCACCAGTGCAAATACCATCTGTTGCTCTGTGTGCTCTTGGCTTGAAGCACTGGCAGCACAGCAAAAGCTAAAGGGCAAAAAGACCTTGGGTGTACACAGAGTACTTGGCAGTGAGGTGTTTAGCACTAATGGAAAGCTGATAAATTGAAATGGACTCATCTTTTAAATGATTTAGAGACAGAGATGCCATGAAATCATGATAATCACCTGGGTTGCTCTGCGAGGTTCACTTTTCAAATCCACTGTTGTGTTTGTTGCTGTTAGTTAGAAAGTGCTTTATAATTGGCACATGTACTTTACAGCACATTGAAATTATTTCTTGAAATATCCTGCCAGTGTTAGGAAGCTGGGGTCAGAGCCTTGCTCAAGGGCCCCAGAAGTGGCAGTTTGGCAATATCAGGGCTTGAACCCACGACCTTCTGATCAGTAACTCAGAGCCTTAACCACCGAGGTACCTTGTCAAAGCCTTTTCAATAATTGTGAGAAATAAAGTCAGAATTGCAAGTAATAAAGTTGAATTAGGCAATTTTGTTACGTGGCAGAAACAGGCTTCCATAAAATTGTACCTTAATACAGTTGTGTGAAACTGGACAGAACCCCTCCCTTCAAGCTTAGGTCAATATTCCTAGAGGTTTTTCAAATCAGTTCCTCGTTTTCACAATATATGAGGTGGTATCAAAATGTTCCGAGACTAATGGTAAAACAAACTGGTGCTTTTCTAAACAAGAGTCCAAGAGTGGCATCTTGGCAATACCAGGGTTTAAATCCCCAACATTTTAATTAGTAACCCAGAGTCTTAACCACTGAACCATTCCAGTCAAGTAAACTTCGCATTCGCAGTCTTATGCTCATGGTAGCTCAGTGGTTAAGATATTGGACTTTGGATTGGAAGGTCCAAAGTTCCAAGCCCTCTACTGTTCAATGTATATAAATTAAATTGTAAGTCGCCCTGCCTAAGGGCATCTTTCAAATGCCATAAATGCATGTATATAATATCAGACTTCATAAAGGAGCCAAATATGTTTGAAGGAGAGTCTTAACCTGCTCTAATAAAATGTATATTTAACAAAAAGGATTGGCTGAAGGACATGGGGTCATTATTTATGTTTGTAAACTAATCCTGAAGTCACCTTCTTCTTAGCAGAGCAGGCGCACAGGTGCAGTGCTGTTCGCCCGTTAGAACCTCTGAGGTTGGCATCAGCTCCTCGCTGAAGTAATAGCCTGACGGCTGCCTCGTTGCCGACCATCACAGCCAGCTGCAGGGGACTCGTACCCACTCCACTCGGCCCTTCCAACTCTGCCCCGTTATCCAGGAGCATCTCGGCCACATCACCCCAACCCCCGAATACAGCCCAGTGCAGTGGCGTCCACCTGCGTGAGTCCAGCACATCAGGAGATGCCAGGTGCTGTAGCAGTGTCCGTGCCGTGCCCAGGTGCCCACCAGCCGCAGCCAGGTGGAGGGGCGTTTGGCCACAACTGGACCGTGCCTCGTGGGACGCTCCCTTCTGGAGAAGGTACTCAGTGGCGTCTTTGTTGCCTCCCATGCAGGAGCGGTGCAATGGGGTGCAGCCGAATAGATCTGTGCAGTTCACGTCCATTTTACTGCTGTGAAGCAAGAACCTGAGCAGTGCGAGGTGTCCTCTGAAGGCAGCATGGTGGATGGCCGTCCAGCCACGAGGATCTCTACAATATGAAAAGCCAAGTTATCAATGCTTTGTTTTAAGGTTACTGAAAATGTACCACACACGCCAATGGGAAATTATTATGCTGTTTGGGGGAGTCACCGAATAAACCACTACGAGAGAGTTCCACAGGGTTCCATCCTGAGACCTTTGTTCCCTCATGGCAGAAAAATGATTAAACATAAACATCAAATAATTAAACATTACAGGTACATTAATTACTGGTTCTACTTGATATATCAGTCTGGTGAAGTGATTATGTTTCAATTGATTATATTCATTTTAATAAGGATACATTTAAAAAAGTCCTTTTCTTCTTTGCTTCCACTTTCAAACAATCCACCCTCAATTTTTAATAATATCAAGCAGATCTGTTTGTAATATAGTACCAATATACACCAATCAGGCATAACCTTATGACCGGTGAAGTGAATAGCACTCTTTATCATTTCACTTGCTGGTAGGTGGGATATATGAAGGGAACATTTTGTTCTTAAAGTTCTAAAAAATGGGCAAGCGTAAGGGTTTAAGCGAGTTTGACAAGGGACATCTGGGTCAAAAAGTGCTCCAAGGAAGGAACAGTTGTGAACTGGTGACAGGGTTGTGAGCGGCTGAGGCTCATTGATGCACTTGGGGAACAAAGGCCGGTCCGATGCAACAGACGAGCTCCTGTAGCTCAAACTGCTGAAGTTAATGCTGGTTCTGATAAAAAGTTTTCAGAACACACCGTGCATCATAGTTTGTCTCAAATGTGGCTGCGTAGCCACAAACCGGTCAATGTTTATCAGGTGGTCATGATGTTATATCTGATCGGTGTATATTTATTTTAAAATGGTCTAAAGTACAAAATCTCACTGCATATATAATATACAAATCAAATGATATGCACTAATAGTATTAGTGTCAGTGTTTGTAGATCGAGGCTTGAAGGTTTCTTATACACTGTATTACTTATATAAATGATTTGGAAGCTAAGAAAGTCTGTGCTTCTTTATTAAAATGTTTGTCTGTTTGTCTGTTTCTTTCATGGGTATCATGAATTTAGAATAAATAAAGAGATAAAAAATCTTATTTTGTTTCTGGACCTATTTGATTGTGAACTTTGGGACATCACCACTGCATTACAACGTTAAATGTCTGGATGACTCACGGGCTGTTAGCAGGGACACCGCAGTTCACAAGGGCCTTCACGTGCTCCATGCGTCCATCCCACGCGGCGTAATGCAGCTTGTGCTCGTCCAGCCGAGAGTGGTGCTGTGTTCGAGGGCGACTGTGGAGCCTCCACTGCCTCGACCTGACTGCCGCACCGGCAGCTGTGTGAGTCTTCCTTTCTACAGCACGAAGCGAGACCAAGTCATGGAGCTCTACCCACTTCCACTGCAGCTCGGGCCCAGCGAACGCCATGACGCCAACACACCCAACACACCAGTGGGTTCCAGAGTGAGGTGAAGCTCAACAGGAATGAAGTTCTGCACATGACATCAAACTAACTGTTATTTTAAGAATCATTTTAGCATCATCGTGAGCTGAATAAAAACAGTATCTTGAGAATGTGGGTCCACTAAAGCTTCTTTTACAGTGTAAAACTTTCAAAGCCAATTGAAGCTCTATTTATGAAGCTACCTCGTGGGGGGATTAAAATGCATTGGTGGTTGAGAAAAAAAACTTACAGAAATAAAAGCCAACAAAATGAAAATATATTGTGCAATAGTGCAAAATTAAGAAATGCTAGAAATGTTCTACACAGTCACCATTGTCCAGCAGGGGGTAATGGACATTAGCAAGAGACCTGCAGATCTTTTTTTTTTTTTTGGATCGTTTCAAGCAGGGCTGTATATAATATAGGATTATAATATACATTATATCCATGTCTCTTCCAAAACCTGTCTATTTTATTTATTTTACACTATCCAAAGTACAAAATTTCACTGCATACATAATATACCAAATAAATATAAGTAAACCAAATGCTATGCACTAATAGCATAAATGTCAGTGTTTGTAGATCGAGGCTTGAAGGTTTCTTATACCCTGTATTAATTAAATAAATGTTTTGAAAGCCAAGAGAGTTGGTGCTTCCTTATTAAAATGGTTTCCTCTCTGTTTCTTATTCAAGGTCCAGCAGGGGGCGATCACCCACACACAGCTTCTCTGATTCACGTTTTAATAAATAAATTAGAGTCGAGTCTCCAGGTTAACATAAATCACAAAAAGACCTTTACATAACGCGTAATGGCATGTGTCCGACTGCGCCGACAACTCTGTCTCATAAATATTCCCGGTAAGAGCTGGGCGGATTCCAGCGATCTGCCTCGCACCTTTTATTCTCCAAAACAATCCTGACAGAGCGCTCGGTCGTAACCGTTGCCACGACTTCTTAAAGAGAGCCCTGCTCATGTTCCTGGCGTTCTGCCACCTCATTACTCACAACTGTCTCACCGCTGCATTAAATGGATATCAGGGGTGTTTATTTGTTCCACTTCACACATTTTTATCAGCCAAGTTCAGCTCGTACAATCTGCTATAAAGGCTACGCTGTTTATGAGTTAAACGTTGATCAGTTATCTAAACAGTTCTGGGCTCAGTCTGTAAGTTTTTAGACTCTATTCCTTTGGTCCATTGGTTAGGATGCGGCGCTCTCACCCCTGCGGCCCGGGTTCGATCCCCGGTCAGGGAACCAACCCCAGCCACTCTTAGTGTCGGTCCCAAGCCCAGATAAATGGGGAGGGTTGCGTTAGGAAGGGCATCCAGTGTAAAAACATGTGCCAAATCAAACATGCGGATGGTCCGCAGTGGCGACCCCTAATGGGAGAAGCCAAAAGAAAGTTTTAGACTCTATTCCTTTTTTAGACCTTGATTATATAGTGGGATTAAAGTGCATGTGTTACAGCTTCTTTTTACCAATTCATTCATATTCATATTTATGGTGTTTAGCACACGCCCTTATCTATAGCGACTTACAGTTTTCTTATTAACACATCTGAGGATTCAGGGTTTTGCTCAGGGGCCCACTAGTGACAGCTTCTGATCAGAAGTCCAACCACCTTCCCATCTATTTATATAACCCTCTGCACTATATACCCAAGTACCAGGACACCTGACTTTTCCAACCAGATGTGGTTCTTCTTCAAGCTGTTTTTTTCAAAATATTAGCATGACATTTCCCATTCACTTGAACTAAGAGACCCAAAACTGTTCTAGCATGGCATTGCTCCTGTGCACAAGACCAGCTCCATGAATATATGCTTCAAATGGGTTAGCAAATAAGGAAGATCTTCCTACTATAGACCTCTAAAAGCTATTAAACACTTGTTCAGGATGAATTTATATATTTGTGCTAATTTTACAAAATCTAGTGGAACATCTTTCCAGAAGAATGGAGGTAACAGCAAATCCTCTCAATCTTATGGTCAGGTGTCTGCAAACTTGGAAAATCTGATAATTTCACAAAACATTAGCCAGTTGTAATGTGAGTGATGTAAGAGTGAACAGGGTTTTTCTTTATTGTCCGTACCACACGGAAACACTTCATCATTTCCCAGTAAATGGCCAAAAGTAGGAGAAGCACGTTTATGGCTCATTAATGCATTCAAGAGAACACAGAGTGCACAATAACACAGTACTCCTGCTCTTTGTGTGTGTGTGTGTGTGTGTGTGCGTAGGTGTAAGAGAGCCAAGCGATGCTGTGCTGCAAGCAGCGGGGGACGTGGAGGCGTGAACGGTCTGTCATGGAGTGGGAGTTTGGGAGTGTGTGGGTGGGACAACAGCCAATCCAGCATCCCTGTGTACTTCTTTTTATTTTCAAACCTCATCGACTTGCCTTTCTTTTAAACTACACACTGCTCAAAAGCGTTCACGACGGACCGAGATAAGCCGATGCGAAACCTCGTCGATAATCAGATCATAGGATTAGTCTATTATTTGTCTTTCCTAAGTCTGAAGTTGAGACAAATACAAAGTTTTTTTTTACCTCATGCAGGATGAAGAACTTGGATTAATCCTTTCCTTGATAAGAAAAAAACATTACATCGGTCCCAAAATGCAGAACTTAGAAAGTATCATGTTCTTCTGACACCCCTCAGAGAACAAGCCCCTCAAGTTACCTGTTCAGGGAGTGCTGTTGTAGGAGGAGCTGTCCATCTTCTGCTACATCCCCCAACCCCCCCACCCCCCACTACGAGTTCACAAAGCGCTGGATCTCGGCGTCGTCTCGAGCACAAGCTGCTTCCTCACGCTTCTGCCACGCTGGACGTGATCTTGCGACGTTGCTATGGAGAGAGAGTTGGTTTGTTCGGCAGAGACGGATGCTGTTACATGATGGCATGTTAGCGAAGAGTGGAGAAGAAAAGAGGAGAGGAGAAGAAGAAAGGAGAGGAGAGGAAGGGAGGGACACTGAGGCACAAGCTCTTACCACGCATGCCTCCTGTTCCTAGGATACATCCTCGGTCAGATGAATACCACGTAGTGTCTCCTTCACAACATAAATTACCATGATATAATCAGCGACCAAACAATGGCCAGGTTCCTTTTCTCAAGAAGATCAGCTTTTTAATCTGAACATGTTTCTTCTCACGTTGCTCATCTGACATTTAATTCACTGTTTTACTGATCCCTCCATCCTCTTCCACTGCTCCACTAATTTCTTCATCCTCAACCACTGTTCCACTGATCTCTCCATCCTCAACCAATGTTCCACTGATCTTTCCATCCTCAACCTCTGTTCCACTGATCTCTCCATCCTCAACCACTGTTTCACTAATCTCTCCATCCTCAACCACTGTTCCACTGATCTCTCCATCCTCAACCACTGTTTCACTAATCTCTCCATCCTCAACCACTGTTCCACTGATCTCTTTATCCTCAACCACTGCTCCACTAATCTCGCCATCCTTAACCACTGTTCCACTGATCTCTTCATCCTCAACCACTGTTCCTTTGATCTCTCCATCCTCTTCTACTGCTTCACTGATCTCTCCATCCTCAACCACTGTTCCACTGATATCTCCATCCTCAACCACTGTTCCACTGATCTCTCCATCCTCAACCACTATTCCACTGATCTCTCCATCCTCAACCACTGCTTTACTGATCTCTCCATCCTCAACCTCTGTTACACTGATCTCTCCATTCTCAACCACTGTTCCACTGATCTCTCCATCCTTTACCACTGTTCCACTGATCTCTCCATCCTCAACCTCTGTTCCACTGATCTCTCCATCCTCTACCACTGTTCCACTGATCTCTTCATCCTTTACCACTGTTCCACTGATTTCTCCATCCTTAACCACTGTTTCACTGATCTCTCCATCCTCAACCACTGTTCCACTGATCTCTTCATCCTCTACCACTGCTCCACTAATCTCTCCATCCTTAACCACTGTTTCACTGATCTCTCCATCCTCTACCACGGCTTCACTGATCTCTCCATCCTCAACCACTGTTTCACTGATCTGTCCATCCTCAACCACGGCTTCACTGATCTCTCCATCCTCAACCACTGTTTCACTGATCTGTCCATCCTCAACCTCTGTTCCACTGATCTCTCCATCCTCTACCACTGCTTCACTGATCTCTCCATCCTCAACCACTGCTCTACTGATCTCTCAATTCTCAACCTCTGTTCCACTGATCTCTCCATCCTTTTCTACTGCTTCACTAATCTCTTCATGCTCTACCACTGCTCCACTGATTTTTCTATTTTCTACTACTGCTCCACTGATCTCTCCATCCTCTACCACTGCTCTACTGATCTCTCCATCCTCAACCACTGCTCCACTGATCTCTCCATCCTCTACCACTGCTCCACTGATCTCTCTATCCTCTACCACTGCTCCACTGATCTCTCTATCCTCTTCCACTGCTCCACTGATCTCTCCATCTCTCGGTGTACAAGAAAGACTTGCTTTAAAACTCTTCTCAGTTCTTGCAACTATGTGGTTTATCCAAACAACTACACGATGACCAAAGAGCTGAGTCTTTAGCAGTCTTCAAACAATGTTCTACCAAACAAGACCTACATCATCCACTGGTTTCTCTCCCAACTAAGTTTTAGACTAATGGAATAAGGGTGTCTCTCATATGCCATAAATAGAAAAAATTTTAATATAATCCAATATATTTATTGGATTATATTATATATAGTATATATAAATATAATCCAATTTTAGTTACAGGAAACCTGAGGAACATCTGTAGCTGTTCCTGAGCATCCATAAACAGTCATTCATTTTTTTTTACCTTCTCCTGAAGTTAGACATAGCCCATAATGTTGCAGAGAAAACTTACAAAACACTGACATTAAAGATTCCTTCCAAATTTCTGCTGATAAATGCAATATATATGCCCACAATCACACCTACATATCTACTATGCCAACACCAAAATACCCTCGCGAATGCAAACTGGTGTGTCACACATAATCACATCCCAGCTTAAGAAAGCTTGCAAGCTAACAGTAGCTAATTAGCTAACAGGCTGGAGAGCTTTAATTATTCTCATCATAGTTTAGCCAACTAGCAGGCTAGCTAAAGTCATATTCGAGATGGATAAAAAAGTTTCGAGACTAACTCTGTTCACAAGAAATCCGGATCTCAGGATTCCCCAGGAGCCAAATCTGGCAAACAGGGTGGGTGCGGAAGTGAGATCATGTTGGTTGTTCTTCATTCTCTTGAAGTGAGTGTGCCGCTTAAAACGCCTCAAATAATTGATTGCAGCATCTGCGTTTGTCAAACGTATTTAATGATAAACGTTTTTCGGCAGATTTGTTTGGTTTTATGCAGAATTTCACATTTGTTTTTTGCTCTAACTTGCTGCCTGTAATGAAATCGCGGTCAGAACAGCACTAGTTATGCTATTAGTCTCAGAACTTTTTGATACCACCTCGTATAAGAAAACATGTTCTTCTAACAAAAATGTGCTTATGGTAATGTAACACGAATAGCTTACTATGTATACCCTGTCCTGTGCTCTGATCCTACCTGACCTGGCTAGCACTGACCGTGACCTGACTAGCACTGACCGTGGCCTGGCTAGCACTGACCGTGACCTGGCTAGCACTGACCGTGGCCTGACTAGCACTGACCGTGGCCTGGCTAGCACTGACCGTGACCTGATTAGCACTGACCGTGGCCTGATTAGCACTGACCGTGACCTGACTAGCACTGACCGTGGCCTGGCTAGCACTGACCGTGACCTGATTAGCACTGACAGTGGCCTGGCTAGCACTGACCGTGACCTGGATAGCACTGACCGTGACCTGGCTAGCACTGACTTCTTGCTAAAATACAAATCATAAATTGTGATGAAGACGACAGGATCTGCTTGCATATATCCATGTCTTGTTAACTGGGAAAAGTCTTATCCTTGGATATCCACGTTTGTAATAATTAGAAGAAGGCATTAACGATAATTATAGATAATTTGATTCTATATATAATTAGAATCTCCTCTAATGTCTGCACTCGCTGCTTCTAGGTTAGTTTGTGTTCTTCCATGAAGCGGCTTGCACTGTATATCCCAGGTTCTCCCATTAGGGGCCACAGCGGATTATCCGTCTCGATACCACCCTGTCCTCTACATCTGCCTCTTTCACACCAACTACCTGCATGTCTTCCCGCACCACATCCATAAACCTTCTTCTTGGTCTTCCTCTTTTCCTCCTACCTGGTGTCTCCATCCTCAGCATTCTCCTACTGATATACCCCATGTCCCTCCTCTGCACATGTCCAAACCATCTTAATCTCACCTCCCTCACCTTGTCTCCAAAACGTCCTACTTGCGCTGTCCCTCTAATAAACTAGTTTCTAATCCTGTCAATCGTCGTCACTCCACACTGTCTCTAAACCATACAACATAGCAGGTCTCACCACAGTCCTATAAACAGTAGCTTTAGACAGCATACTGCATTCAATGTTCTACAAGAAGTTATCTGCAGACCACCAGGATTTATTTGAGGTGCTGAATGTACATGGGGTTTAATTTACTTTTAATAAAAACGTTTATCTTGATTCCATAGTCATGATTTCAGACAGACTTATAACAAATGCATCTAAATGTCCAATCACTTAAATAGAAAGCAGAGAATTCAGGGATCTGATGAATAATGACTTAATAATAAAACTTCACACGTCCGAGTCGTTTATTCTTTATCACGTGACTCCAATAGACGCTACACAAAACTGAACTAAAATCTAAATCTTAACATTATTGTAACAATAATTATGGGAGTCATGTGACAAAAGAACGTTCGAGACGGATCAGAAGATGTGAGGTGAAGCTAGGCTTATTCTGTTTATCATAAATTTGTTCTCAGCTGCATTGCCATATTTTTATGATTGGAACTACTATGCTTATTAAAAATCTGATATTTTATTTTATTTCTGATCGAAGAAACGAAACAAACCGAACAAAATCAATGAAAAAATTAATAAAAAAAAAAAATTTTGGTGAACAAGATTCAAAGAACCACGTCACTAAAATGATCCAATCTTCACATCACTAGTTGTAATTCACCTTGTAGACAGAAGAGGGCGCAAAAAAAGGTCCACACAGGTTAGATTGAGAAAAAAGAGAGATCAATAAGTCTATTGTTCCTCTAACAAGCCTCCCATTTCAGTCCACAATTAGGCCCATTTTGGTTGAAGGATTTCCTCACACATATGGGAAGCATCTGTCCTGATGTTGTGAAGCGCAAATTAAAAATCATTTTTCACTAGCTCCTTGGCTTTTGGTTCTGCGCTTCATCCCTCACTGGTCTTGGCTGATCCCACAATGAAACAATGAATCATGGACTTTTCTCAGCTCTGTTTCTCAGGCACAAAAGTCTGGACCTCCACTTGGCAGGTCAAAAGAGGAGGTTGTAAAATCGAAGATATTCTACAAAACCTTGTGGGCGACTTTTTTTTAACGCATTTCCATTGGACGGAGATGTTACCCAGGCAGATCCTTCTTACTTGTAAACTGGATAGCAAGTCATCGTGTCAAGAACCTCGGCACAACAATCGGACAAATAATCTCACTCGGAAACTTGAGGAAAAGCTCTGGTCCTCTGTGTCTGGTGAACATTACACAGTGTTTTTCAATGAAGACATTTTCATATCATAATTTGATACAGTATTGATGGATTGCCATGTTTTTTTTTTCTCCAACAAACACTTTACTTCCAAACAGCTGCGCTTTCACTTCCATAAGTTTCAGAATGAGATCGATCCATCATCCTGTCCACAAGAGGGTGCCATTTTATCATCTCACAGTTTGGTATACACTATATGGACAGAGCTATTGGTTAACACAGTTGTATAGGACGTCTTTGGATGTTCTGGCATAAACATTTCCTTTGACTTGAACTAGGAGAGTCAAACATGTTCCAGCATGACGATCACGAAGATAAATCCATGAAGGGTTGGAGTGGAAGATCTCCAGCTCTGACCTCAACCCTAATGAACATGTGAACCTCCTCACCTCACCTACATCAGTACCTGACTTTACTAACAACCTTTTGGTTGAATGATGTCAAATCTCCACGAAATCTAGTGGAACATCTTTCCAGGAGAGTGGAGGTCATTATAACAGCGAATGTGGAATGGGATATTTAGAAAGCTTATACAAATGTTATGGTCTACAATTAGTCTAGATGTAGGAGGGGGATACAAGTCAAACCAGAACTTTTAATGTTACAGGTATAAAAATCGAGCTAGCGTACCGGTACCACACAAGTGCTTAGCATGTCCAATTACTGATGTGTGCATGGATCAGTGTGTGGTGTAGAATTTTGTACGTTCAGATTTTATATCTAGAGAAGATGTGGTTCCCTGAAGATGAAGTGAAGCAGGCTGTAGGATGGTTCTGGCGAACATCAGTAGAAGACATAAGATCTTGTGCATCCACAAGATCTCACTTCCGCATCCACTCTACTCGCTAGATTTGGCTTCTGCGGACTTCAGCTTCTTCCTGAAGATGAAGATGCAGCTCAAGGGCCGTCGTTTTGACTCCGTTGTGAAGCTCCACGTGAATTACACGTTCCAGAAGTGGCAGGAACGCTGGGGGCGCTGTATTGCTGTACAAGGGGACTGTTTTGAAGGTGATACCACCTATTATAAGTGGATGGTCAGGAGAATTCCATATTTTCATACCCATGTTGTGTTGCTTGTGCTTGTTACTAAGCTACTGTACCAAAAATAATGCCTAAAAATATACATTAATATGTGGTTTTCAAGCAGACTTCAGTCAGATGGAAAATCTGGTCATCTGGTAAAATAAATGAGATCGATGACATGACATGAAATTTTCTATCATTATTCGGGGATTTTCTGAATCGAACTTTACTGTACCAAAACTTACAATCAGATACACTACATATGGATGTAACAGACCGTAGAGAACATCAGACCTCAGACCAATTCTGACACTGAATAAAGAATTTGGACTAAAAAAAGACAAACCCCATGTTTTCTGAAATTTACATGACATTTATATGATAAAAGGAAACCGATTGTATCCTTTTGAACCTCCGAGCTGCTTCGGTAATCATAACGACTATCCTGCACTCAACCCAGGATTCTGTCTGGTCAAGTCAAGTCAAGTTTATTTCTATAGCGCTTTTCACAACAGACATTGTCTCAAAAGAGCTTTACAGAAATCAACAGTGAAGGTGAACGGTGTGCATTTATCCCTGATGAGCAGCCGTGGCGACTGTGACCAGGAAAAACTCCCTTAGATGTTATGAGGAAGAAACCTTGAGAGGAACCAGACTCAAAACCGGAACCTCATCCTCATTTGGGTGACATCAAGAGTGTGATTATAGTTTTTAAACACTACAGAACACTGGAGAGTGAGAACTAACATGAGCACTGGAGTGTGTAATTATAAGTAATGTTCATTCTACAGTCTTCTACAGTCTTTATGGTTATAAAACTAGGAGCTACTGAGCAACTCATAAAATAGCTCAACATCTGTGATCATTACAGATCCAACACCAGCTATTGTTCATTAGGGATCTTGACCTGCATCTGGATTAACACAAAGCTGCGTAGTTACGATTTGTTTCGCTACAAGAGCTTTACCAGTGAACATTGAATAACAAAGTCAAAAATTCAACAGAAATGGAAAATAATTAAGTACAAACACTTTGTTATTGTACTTAAGTAGATTTTTCTGGAATCAGTTCTTTACTACACTGTATTACAATTTTTACACAAATATCTGTACTTTCTACTTCTTACATTTTCCATCCATCCATCCATCTTCTCCCGCTTATCCGATGCCGGGTCGCGGGGGCAGCAGTCTAAGCAAAGATGCCCAGACTTCCCTCTCCCTAGACACTTCTTCCAGCTCTTCCGGGGGGACACCAAGGCGTTCCCAGGCCAGCCGGGAGACATAGTCTCTCCAGCGTGTCCTAGGTCTTCCCCGGGGTCTCCTCCCAGTGGGACGCGCCCGGAACACCTTCCCAGGAAGGCGTCCAGGAGGCATCCGGAACAGATGCCCGAGCCACCTCAGCTGACCCCTCTCGATGTGGAGGAGCAGCGGATCTACTCCGAGCTCCTCCCGAGTGACTAAGCTTCTCACCCTATCTCTAAGGGATCGCCCAGCCACCCTGCGGAGGAAGCACATTTCGGCCGCCTGTATCCGGGATCTTGTCCTTTCGGTCATGACCCAGAGCTCATGACCATAGGTGAGAGTAGGAACGTAGATTGACCGGTAAATCGAAAGTTTCGCCTTGCGGCTCAGCTCCTTCTTCACCACGACAGACCGGTACATCGACCGCATTACTGCAGAAGCTGCACCGATCCGTCTGTCAATCTCCCGTTCCACCCTTCCCTCACTCGTGAACAAAACCCCAAGATACTTAAACTCCTCCACTTGCGGCAGGAACTCCCCACCAACCTGAAGTGGGCAAGCCACCCTTTTCCGACTGAGGACCATGGCCTCGGATTTGGAGGTGCTGATTCTCATCCCAGCCGCTTCACACTCGGCTGCAAACCGTCCCAGTGCATGCTGAAGGTCCTGGTCTGATGAAGCCAACACGACAACATCATCTGCAAAGAGCAAAGACGAAATCGTGTCGTCACCAAACCGGACACCCTCCGACCCCTGGCTGCGCCTAGAAATTCTGTCCATAAAAATTATGAACAGAACCGGTGACAAAGGGCAGCCCTGCCGGAGTCCAACATGCACCGGGAACAAGTCTGACTTACTGCCGGCAATGCGAACCAAGCTCCTGCTTCGGTCATACAGGGACCGGACAGCCCTTAGTAAAGGGCCCCCGACCCCATACTCCCGGAGCACCCTCCACAGGCCGCCGCGAGGGACACAGTCGAATGCCTTTTCCAAATCCACAAAGCACATGTGGACTGGTTGGGCAAACTCCCATGAACCCTCCAGCACCCTGTAGAGGGTATAGAGCTGGTCCAGTGTTCCACGGCCTGGACGAAAACCACATTGTTCCTCCTGAATCCGAGGTTCTACTATCGGCCGTATTCTCCTCTCCAGTACCCTGGCATAGACTTTCCCAGGTAGGCTGAGAAGTGTGATCCCCCTATAGTTGGAACACACCCTCCGGTCCCCCTTCTTAAAAAGAGGGACCACCACCCCGGTCTGCCATTCCAGAGGCACTGTCCCCGACCGCCACGCGATGCTGCAGAGGCGTGTCAGCCAAGACAGCCCCACAACATCCAGAGACTTGAGGTACTCAGGGCGGATCTCATCCACCCCCGGTGCCCTGCCACCGAGGAGTTTCTTTACTACCTCGGTGACTTCAGCTTGGGTGATGGACGAGTCCGCCTCTGAGCCCTCAGCCTCTGCTTCCTCAATGGAAGACGTGACGGCGGGATTGAGGAGATCCTCGAAGTATTCCTTCCACCGTCCAACGACATCCCCAGTTGAGGTCAACAGCTCCCCACCTCTACTGTAAACAGCATTGGTGGGGCACTGCTTTCCCCTCCTGAGGCGCCGGACGGTTTGCCAGAATCTCTTCGAGGCCAGCCGATAGTCCTTCTCCATGGCCTCACCGAGCTCCTCCCAGGCCCGAGTTTTTGCCTCGATAACCACCCGGGCTGCAGTTCGCTTGGCCTGCCGGTACCCGTCAGCTGCCTCAGGAGTCCCACAAGCCAACCAGGCCAGGTAGGACTCCTTCTTCAGCTTGACGGCATCCCTTACTTCCGGTTTCCACCACCGGGTTCGGGGATTGCCGCCTCGACAGGCACCGGAGACCTTACTGCCACAGCTCCGAGCGGCCGCTTCGACAATGGAGGTGGAGAACATGGTCCACTCGGACTCAATATCTCCGGCCTCCCTCGGGATCTGGTCAAAGCTCTGCCGGAGGTGGGAGTTGAAGATCTCTCTGACAGGAGGCTCGGCCAAACGTTCCCAGCAGACCCTCACAGTACGCTTGGGTCTGCCGAGTCTGTCCAGCTTCCTCCCCCACCATCGGATCCAACTCACCACCAGGTGGTGATCAGTTGACAGCTCCGCCCCTCTCTTTACCCGAGTGTCCAAGACATACGGCCGCAGGTCAGATGAAACGACCACAAAGTCGATCATCGACCTGCGGCCTAGGGTGTCCTGGTGCCACGTGTACTGATGGACACCCTTATGCTTGAACATGGTGTTCGTTATGGACAAACTGTAACTAGCACAGAAGTCCAATAACTGAACACCGCTCGGGTTCAGATCAGGGGGGCCGTTCCTCCCAATCACGCCCCTCCAGGTGTCACTGTCGCTGCCCACGTGTGCATTGAAGTCTCCTAGTAGAACGACGGAGTCCCCAGTCGGAGCACTGTCCAGCACCCCTCCCAGAGACCCCAAGAAGGCCGGGTACTCTATACTGCCGTTTGGCCCGTAGGCACACACGACAGTGAGAGACCTATCCCCGACCCGTAGGCGCAGGGAAACGACCCTCTCGTTCACCGGGGTAAACTCCAACACATGGCGGCTGAGCTGGGGGGCTATAAGCAAACCCACACCAGCCCGACGCCTTTCACCATGGGCAGCTCCAGAGTTGTAAAGAGTCCATCCTCTCTCGAGGAGTGTGGTTCCAGAGCCCAGGCCGTGCGTAGAGGTGATCCCGACTATCTCTAGTCGGAACCTCTCAACCTCACGCACAATCTCAGGCTCCTTCCCCGCCAGCGAGGTGACATTCCACGTCCCTAGAGCTAGCTTCCGTGTCCAGGGATCGGGTTGTCGAGGCCTCCACCTTCGACTGCTGCCCGATCCTCTTAGCACCGGCCTCTTACGGTCCCTCCTGCAGGTGGTGAGCCCACTGGAAGGCGGCCCCACGTCGCTCCTTCGGGCTGAGCCCGGCCGGACCCTGTGGGGGAAGGCCCGGCCACCAGGCGCTCGCATACGAGCCCCAACCCCGGGCCTGGCTCCAGGGTGGGGCCCCGGCTGCGCCATACCGGGCGACGTCACGGTCCCTGATGTAGTATCTCTCATAAGGGGTTTTGAACCGCTCTTAGTCTGACCCGTCGCCCAGGACCTGTTTGCCTTGGGAGACCCTACCAGGGGCATATAGCCCCGGACAACATAGCTCCTAGGGTCATTCGAGTACTCAAACCCCTCCACCACGTTAAGGTGGCAGTTCAAGGAGAGCTTCTTACATTTTCAAAACAGAATTTTGTTTTAATCTGTTTGGCGACATGATCGATGTTTTTTCTTCTCACTGCACCGTTTTCAGCACATCAACCTGTTTCCTGTCATTTCGCAGCTTTTTCAGTCCACTGCTGTATCATTTCCTGTCTCTCTCACACACCACAGATGTAGACTAGATTATGAAGCTCACAATGAGCAGGCAGAAGACAGTAAGAAGTCTGGGGTTAACGTGGAAGAGACAGAGGGAGCCATTGATGAGAACATGACTGAGAACAGAGACTTTCCTGATCACCTGATTATTATCATCATCATCATCATCATCATCATCATCATCATCATCATCATCATCATCATCATCATCATCATCTTTTCTCTGCTTGTGTTCGATATGGTGGATCTTCAGCCTGGATACATTCATTAGGTAACAACAGTTGAGATTATATAACTTAAGTACATATCAGAGCTCAAACATCTTTACTTTACCAGAGTCTTTTAAAACATCACTATCTGAAGGACATGTGTACTTTTGCCACCTCTGCATTATAATAAACTAAAAAAAAAAATCAGATGAACTTTAAGTGACACCGAAGATCTCGGCATTGGAGTGTTGAGTGTCAGTGCCCCTCGATGGAGCCGCAACTTCACCCCAAAGCTCAGAGGCATATTAAAGAGAAACCGGAGTAAATTACACACACTGCTGGGAAACCTGCAGCCAGAAGAGGACCTGAGTAAAAACATATGCTGCTTCTTATCTCATTTGTTCCTTAACCGTTTCTTCTTAATCCGACACTGAAATCCATTGCGTTCATCGCTCTTCTCCTTTTCTATATGATTGTGTAGGGTTGACTTTTTCCATCCTTATGGCACCTTTTTCAACCGCAAAGGAGTTCAGGTTTGAGGGCCAGAGCTCTATAGCAGGTCACTCAAGATCTTCCACTCCAACCCAGGTAATGCATGTCTTCATGAAGCTGGAATTTTGTGCACTGTCGCAATATAAGATTTGCATGTTCATTGTTGAACATTCCTGATTTAGTCTCTATTTGGTGGTATAATAACCTCCTACAAATTCAGCTCCAATGGTGTTAGTGAAGTCTAGTAATTAAAAGTCTGGGGGTGCAGTCAGCATGAAAAAAATAATCCCAAAGGCGTTCAATAGTGTTGAGGTCTATAATAGGAACTCAATATCTTCCACATCAAACCATGTAAAGCACATCTTCATGGAGATCTTCTGGTTTTGTGCACAGGGACTTTGTCATGCTGGAACAGGTTTGGGTCTCCTGGAAGGTTTCACGCTAGTGCATCTAAAAGGGTCCTGTACAGTTGTATGCCTCCAAGTTTGTAGTAACAGTTTGGGGAAGAACCACATCTGGCTGGATGACCCAATCATCATAGCCGTACCCATGTAATGAAGATTTAGACTATAGACTAAAGAAAAACAACACATGTGGCTTGTACTATTGAAAGTTCTGCTCAATATCAAGTCTTTCTTCATGTTTTTTCTTTTTTTAAGTTTTTTTTTTACAGCTGCTTATATAAAGTCACATGTTTCCATCTTTACTTCTTTCTCAATTTGATCTCTCAATCCAATGCTTTTCTCTTATCGTTCTGGCTGCACTTTCTACCACACATGCCTCAGCACATATACAAAAAAATGTATCAGATGTCTCTTGGCTGGTACTGGTGAAGCTCTCTGGAGGACGCTGATGTTGGACCAGGTTTTGTGATTCAACACTGTCAAATTAACATGGAGGAATTCGATCCTGCCAAAAGTCCGCTATGTGAAATTGTTTTTTTTGTGTGTTTTTTTTCATTAAAATGCTGAGATGAACAGCAGAGACTCGTCCTCAGTCAGGGCATAACATCCAGAATTCCTAAGAGACACATTTTAAACATACAGATGAGTCTGAAAGAAAAATAGCATATAAAAACCATATATAACACATCTGGCCTCATTACACAGAAGATAATGAGCTTGAACCAGAAAACTGTAGAATGAATACAGTGTTTTTGTGAATTCACTTCACTCACATTTCAGAAGGTGGATTCGACAACTCGTGAGCTAAACATCTCTCTGGCACATCAAATACGGTGCTCATCTGTTCCATCTCATAACATCTGGAAGGCTCTGGAATGAAGTATCCGCTTTTCGATGTCAGATGTCATGCTTTCACGTCACGCTTTACAGTAATACCTTAACGCTGATGTAACAGGAAGGGTTCAGCGGGGTTCTCACAGGGTTCTCCAATGGGGAACTAGAAGATCTAAACTAGAATGGAAGATCTTAATAACACAGATGTTTAATCATTCAAACTTAAATTTTTTAAAATTTTTGTTTTCCCAATCAAGATCAAAACCAGAAATGGGCGTGGTCTATACCGGAAGAATTTTTTTGGGGGGGGAAACCAATCCACTATGAACTGGAACCATTTACAAATACACTCTCTGGACAAAATTTTTTGGACACCTGACCATAAGATTGGTATGTGCTTTTTAAACATTTCATGTTTAGTCCCTAATTTGCTGTTATAATAACCTCCCATCCTTTCCAATTTATTGACTATTAACACTGGAGATTCTTCCATACAGCACAGGCTAAATAAACGCCTCACAGAAAGGCTTACAGTAGCAACAATGCTAACACTTAGATTTTGTATATTAAAAGATATTATTATAGAAAGAAAAAAAAGTGTATTAATACACAAACCTGTGGTATTTTTTAGACTTTAATGTGTATAAATGTTTTTTTGTTCAACCATATGTCAAGACCTGGCACATTTCACCATTGACAAACAGCCAAGTGATTGTTCTTCATAAAGGAATGTGTGTCAGATGTGTACAGCTGTAATCTGACATGTAATTCGGCTCATTAAAGCTTGAGCTACAAATCTTTAATGTCTGTCATGTGGCCGTCGTGCCATCTGAGATCTTTTCAAGTAAATCAAGAGAAATCTTGCGGTTACATTTAGGTTTTGGTCTGAACCTTTAAACAACCACCAGATGTCCTCTGTCTGTCTGTCTGTCTGTCTGTCTGTCTGTCTGTCTGTCTTGCACAATTAAACATTTTTTTTATGGTATTTGGCAAATGCCCTTATCTAGAGCGGCTTACAGTTATCTTAGTTTTAGAGCTGAGCAGTTGAGGGTTAAAGGCTTTGCTCAAGGGCTCAGTAGTGGTAACTTGGTGGTGCAAGGATTTAAACCCATGACCTTCTGATCAGAAGTGCAACATCTTATCCACTGTGCTTCCACTTTTTAACTTTAATTTAGTTTTAAATTCAATGAACCTCGGCCGTCCACGACCCTGTCGCCGGTTCACCACTGTTCCTTCCTTGAACCATTTTTGATAGATACTGACCACGGCAGACCAGGAACATCCCACAAGAGCTGCAGTTTTGGAGATGCTCTGACCCAGACGTCTAGACGTCGCAATTTGTAAAAATCGCTCAAATCCTTACGCTCGCCCATTTTTCCTGCTTCTTACATCAACTTTGAG
>NC_139583.1:2728753-2848753 GCF_946808225.1 Silurus aristotelis | reverse complement strand
TGGTCCCGCGGATTTTAGGAGGATCCACAACTTGCCGTTAGCCCGGTTTCATACGAGAACCGAGCCGTGAGTTTTTTCACGGCGTAAAAAAAGTTTTCACGTGATCCAAATTTGCCTGTCTAAAAAACCTTTGTCGCCCTGACCTCACATTTCCACGTTTCACGTCTTTCATTGTGACAAGAAAACGTACGTTTGTTGTATTTGCGTTGAAAAGAAACGAAGAAAAATGCGGTGTTCATACAAAAAAGCAGTATGACATGATATACAGCACACGTTTATTATACGTGACCACGTAAGTGTTTCCTTTCCCTTTATTTTCAACACGTTTTCGAATCATTTGTTCAAAGGATCAGTACAAACCTTTTTTTTTTCACCTCGCAGTAAACAGTTGCTTGGTTATAAACCTTTGTATCATTCCTAGAGACAGAACATGTCCATCGTCCATCACGGTGAGAGAAAGAACACAAACGCGAGTTGGACTGCATTAGGTGTGTAAAAGAACAAATATTTGTACAGCTGTTTACGCAGAAGTTGACGTGGAACAAGATTATTGACAGAAGAAACAAAAAAACCCCCAGAACAATAATAAACGTCGTTCGGGCGAATCTTTGTGTAGAAATAAAGAAAACACGCCAAAAAAAACCGTGCAAAAATAATAATAATTAGCAGTGCAGACAGTGAAGGTCAAAGGTTATCAGGTTTGAGCTCTAGTAAAGGAGAAAACTACATTTTGACTTAATACATAAGAAGTTTAGCTCCACTAATGGCCAAAAGTATGTGGACACCGGTCAATAAGATTTGTATGCGCTTTTTTTTTCTCATTTCACATTTATTTCTTATTTTCTGTTGTAACAACCTCTGGAAAGATGTTTGCACTAGATTTTTGTGGAGATCTGTGAAGAATTGTTCAGACACATGGGTGTGAGTAAAGTCAGGTACTGATGTAGGTGAGAAGGTGAGGAGGCCTGGAAGTGCAGTCAGCGCTCACATTCAGTAATTTAACAGGGTCATGGGTCAGAGCTCTGTAGCAGGAGATCTTCCATGTATTCCACACCATGTACAGGATATTTTCTTACAGCTGGATCCACAAAACACTTGAAGCAGCTGTAAATACAGCTGTAAACTCATCTTGTGCTGAAAAGCTCTAGAAGTTTTCGACGTTACGAAAATTGTGATTTGTTTTATTTTAGGTAACACACCTCACCAGGTTCCTCACACGGTTCCTCGCCAGGCTGTCTATCACGCGTAGAACATTAAAGGAGAACGGAACGATGCTCACATGCTCAGGTTCACCACAAACACTTCATTATGGGAAGAAATTCTTGCGGATTTACAGTGTGGAAGATTTTTTTAATGTTAATGTAATTAAATATCTGCCAAAAGTACTGTGGTTTTACAACGAGAAGAAAAACAACAACTATATACTCACTGGAAAAAATGCACCATACAGCAAATAAACAGCATTCTGGGTTAACAGCTTTGTTTATGATGTTTATGCATGCACTGTGTTTTAATAAGGTGCAACGGGTTCATTTTCTCAAACCCTGTTTTGAGTTTGTAGCGAAACTGGGACTTGAACCCCCTCGACCTCCTAATCAATAGGCACGAGCATGGACACGATTGTTTTTAAATCTCCAGAAATCCCTAAAAAGTTTGATATTGTATAGCCATAAGTATTGGGACACCCGTATGCGGTTCTTCCCGCAAACTGCTACCAAAAACTTGGAGGCACACAATTGTATCGAATGTCATTGGAGGTGGTAGAATAACATTTTCCCCTTCACTTGAAAAAGCCAGCTCCTTGAAGATATACTTTACATGGGTTGGAGTGGAAGATCGTCTTCTATAGAGCTCTGACCTCAAACCTATTTAACACTATTGGGCCTCCTCACCTCACCTTACCTCACCTCACCTTACCTCACCTCACCTTACCTCACCTCACCTTACCTGCACCAGTACCTGACTTTACTAACACCCTTGTGGCTGAATGAAATCTCACACAAATCTCCAATAAAGCATCTTACCAGAAGAGTGGAGGTTATTATAACAGCAAAGTGACTCAGTGTCGAATGGGATGTTCATAAAGCATGTAAATCTTATGGCCAGGTGTCCGCATACCTTTGACCTCACCGTGTATGCAGTATTATACACATACACACTTTATACATATGCGTGATCCTTGATGGTGTTTATAAATTTGACTTGCCAGACAGAGAAAGCGTTAATCCATCATGGCTGCAGGAACCTGAGTGTAGAGATGAGAGTTTTGGACCAAGATCTAAAGAAACACCTCAGAGTTACCAGTGTTACTCTGCACACCTTATAGTTTTTTTTTTTTTTTTTTAGTATTTATATTCTTCTTGACACCAGCTTCAGCCGGTTCCGTCTTCAGATTGTCAGTATGTGCTATCTCAGACCAGACAGAGTGCTGTGGTTTAGATGAATTTATCCGTACAGGCACATTTATATGTTTCAGCTTCCACGTTTCGGCAAATTTTGATTATTTTGGTCTGAACTGAATTACTTTATACATCCAATGACGCAAAACACAACTACACTATAAAGCGTATATGACCAAATCCAAAAGTATTGGGTCACCATGAAAATGACAAGCAAAATGAAGTCCATATACTGATACCCTTCGTAATAAATATTACATTACGGGCACAATGTGAAAATATATAAAGACAATGGCTAAGACCACTGTAAGAATTTACATAGTTTGTGCTCCTAAAATATTACTTTTTAATAAGAAAAATGTCTTCTACTCCCATGAATGCCTGACAGTCTGTCAATAAGTTTGCCTGGTGTTTTAGCATTAACATGATACGACTCTGAACATTCAACCATCTAAGAAAGAACCTCAAATCATCCCCGAGAACATCCAGTGTCTTGAGAGTGCGATTAATAAAGAGATACGGACACAGAGACGGAGAGGGAGACGTCGTGTTCTCTGTGACAGGATCAAGCTGGATTTAAAGATCATTGAAAGCTCGGAGGGAGCGTGCTGTGACACAATGTACTGCCCCAGCTGCTAAATGAGACACCCGGCGGTGAGAGGATTAGCATACTGTAATTCATAAATCTAGACTCAGGATCCTAAGTCCTGATGGACATTCTCAAAAATGAGTTCTTCCCTTCAAATATGTTTCCATGTCTACTAGCTACAAACACACAAACAATACACCTGGAAATCATGTTGAAGCTCTGTATGCTGATCCACGCTAGCGGCTAATATTGATATAATATGCAGACCCAACACAAGTGGTCAGACGTTCAGTTTATCAACCGTCTGATGGGTAGGAATTAAAACCACAGCGTCTTTTACCTCAAAAGGCATCTTTCTGCCTCACGATAATTTTGGTTTGAGGTACACAGCCAGATTTTTTATCATCTTCAATATATACATTGAAGGATACAAGGTTGCCAGTTTTGCAGGATTTACAGGAAACCTCATCTCACCAGTGTCAACCAGTACTAATAGTTCTTAATAGAGCTCTTGATGCTCACTTCTGCTCCCCCTACAGGTACGTCGTAGATTCTCGGTTCACTCCTGCTCCCCCTACAGTTACATCGTAGATTCTCGGTTCACTCCTGCTCCCCCTACAGGTACATCGTAGATTCTTGGTTCACTCCTGCTCCCCCTACAGGTACATCGTAGATTCTCGGTTCACTCCTGCTCCCCCTACAGGTACGTCGTAGACTCTCGGTTCACTCCTGCTCCCCCTACAGGTACGTCGTAGATTCTCGGTTCTCGCGCTCTTTGGCTTGCGCTACAGCCACGTTGATGCACTGTAGCCATTCCTCCGCATTCCTCTCGTCCTCTGCTTTCAGCACGTATGTCTTGTTGTCCACAAAGATCTCGAAAGCCCGAGGCAGGCTGCGGTCGCGCCGCTTTCTCGCCACCACCTTCACGCTCTGCACTTTGCTTAGCTCTATGGTGTTGCTGTCCAGCTCATCCTTCTGGGTCGGGGAACAGAGGAACCAAATGGGATTAAATAACCTAGAGATGGAATTTTACCAAACTTCAAAGTCAATTGCAATAAAGCAGATTGGAAATGAAAATAATGTGTGTTAGACAGTTGGTGGACCACATTAATGATGTAGAGACAGTATAGTGTTTCAGGACTTGTGAGGGCAATGGAAAGACCTCATCGTGTCCAACATAAATAACTCAAAAAAAGTTTGTGGACACCCAACCATAAGATTGGTCTGTTCTTCTTATTGAACATCCCATTCTACATTTAGCCCCCGTTTTCTCTTATAATAACCACCACTCTTCTGGAGAGATGTTCTACTAGATTTTGGAGTGTTCTTGTGGAGATTCATTCAGCGACAAGGGTGTTAGGAAAGACAGGTACTGATGTAGGTGAGGTGAAGAGCCTAGGGTGTGATGAGTGTTCACATTTATCCCAAAGGTGTTCAGTAGGGTTGATTTCAGAGAGCTGGAGATGTTCCACTTCAACCCATGTAAACCATAGCTTCATGAAGATAGGTTTCGGTCTCCTAGTCCTGGCATCCAAAGCCATTCTACACAATTCTGTACCTGTAACTTTGTAGTTACAGTTTGGGGAAGAATCACATTGGAAAAGTCAGGTGTCCCAAATGTTTTGCTCATATCGTGTATTTGTGAATTGCATTTTACATAAAATAACTCAAATTAAATCTTTGTTGAACTAAACAGTAATCAAGAAATTATTGAGAGATAAAGGGGAAAGGGGCGGGGCTTCCACTGTGCAAGCTGATTGGCTTATAAGTTATTTGAGAAAAAAAGTCTGGTGCGAATTTTCAATAACCCACATCAGCAGAGCTTCCATGTAAAAAACATCTAAAACCTGATGGCTCCGTATTAACACAGATTACATTCGTGAACAAAATCCAACTATTTTAATATTATTTCAATGTGTTCAGTAATAGTCTGGGGTTTTTTCAGCCTTCAAGCCATTGGATCCCAGTATCTATCTCCAGTGATAGAACATGTTCAGCCAAAGATAATATTCATATTATTTTTCTGAGTTACTGAGGTTTGGATCGAACCCATTCAATTTAACTAACCAGTCAAAGAGTCAAATAACTACAACAAATTAAGGATAAATATATATAATATAGATTATGGTGAATTGTCATAAAAAAATTAAATAAATAAAAATCCTAGACTCACTGACACTCTACTTTAAGAACTTCTGATCCCTATAAATATATAAAGATATGCATCTGGTGATGTTTTGTAGGTCTTGAAACACTGTTCTCTCCCTCTTTGCTTTCACACACTGTGGGATCTGTTCTGTGTTACCTTGTGTCCTTAACAACACTAAGTGTACACACTGTTCCTCAAAGGAACTTCCACAAGAGAAGATTGGTGTGAGAGGCAGAGCACATGAAGGGCAAATATTGCAAACCACTACAGGCTAGAATCCAATTCCCAGAGTTTACGATCCAACGTCTGGTGAAAACTTTGGATCTTAGAACCATGGGAATTGAGACTGGGAAGCGGTTTGTGGGTTTGGGATAGTTTTGGTTTGCTTTGTTGAAAACTGTCAACTGTTGCTTTTGTTCACAGTCTCACAAATCGATGCAGGACAGAGATTTTTCAAATGCACAGTCAAGGGATTGTGGCATTTCATCAACACTATGAGTAACAAGAGTTTAACATCATGGTCTAACGTATACTATTCATTATTCGGACAAACGTTTGTGGACCCCTGATCGTAAGATTGGTATGTGCTTTTTGAGGTCAGAGCTCTACAGCAGGCCCCTTTAAGATCTTTCATACTCTACAACAGAAGTGGACAAAGTACACAAACCATGTAATTGAGTTCCAATAGATCCAATCAGTAAAATGTGACTCCAGTAAAAGTAAAAGTTTCACTTGAGTAAAAGTATAAAAGTTTTGTGAAAAGACTCGAATGTGACTCTCAGCACACTGATCTATTAATTGAATGATATTAATGACTCAAACACTGATTGATTTCTATTACAATCATCATGAACACAAAACCTTCCTTTTAACTACTTAAAAAAAAATCACGTGAATAATCCCACGTGTGTTGTGGCGAGTTCGAGTCTGGAGTTTCTTCATCATTTATTCCTCTCTAAATGTTCTGCTTGATGTTGAACTGATGCTCAACGGTATGTTGGTGATCAGTAGATTCACCAAGCGCCGATCAGAACATGTGTAAAACAGAGCATGCGCTCGACCCTGATTGGTGACTTGGACAGTTATGTTTTCATCCACAATAAATAAAAAAGAAACGACTGATTTCACAAAATGTAGTTGAGTAAAGATATTTGACTTTAAACAGAAATACTTCAGTGAAGTACAGATACATGAGAAAGACAGTAAAGAATGATGTCGCATTACTGGTGTACAAACACATATAAAGCATATCTTCATGGAGCTGGCTGGAACAGGTTTTGGTCTCCTAGTTCACGTGAAGAAAAAATTTCATGCTACTTATATAATAGACATCTTATATAATTGTGGTAACACTTTGGGGAAGAACCACATTCGGGTGTAAAAGTCAGGTGTCCCAATACTTTTGGTATATAAATCACAAGATTTTACTTCCTCACCATTCATTTTGCGAATTCTTACCCAGTAAGAGTGTGTTATTGAAATATAACTTCAAATGGCCAGATCACAACGTAGAGCAAATTTTTGCATATTCATTTAGAGTCTAAAAAAATCCGAATTACAAATCAAGTTACATGGAAACAAAGTGAACAAGGTTCAATCAGAACAGAAAAGAAAACATAACTTATTTATTATAGAAGGACGTGTTTAGTCTAAAAACATTGAGGGTGTAAAATAAAGTATAACGGAGTGACTAGTGATTGGTTAATGGGAATGATGCTAAGCAATGATTGGTTATTGGAAATATCAGGACAGTGGTGGTGATCTGCGTGGACTCGTCTGTGTTTTGGATTGTTCTCTGGATTACTGTTTTGGCCGTGTCGCTTTTTTTTCCCCCCACCGCCTGGTTAATTTTGTGTTTTTGGCACTTCAGCTGGCGTTTTGTAATCGTTCATAAACCACACTGATACTCAACACTCTCCAGAGTCCTGTCCATTACACGCTGCGCTTTGTCAAACGGCAAAGCCTGTCGAGCTGAACTCAAATAAAATTATAGAAAAAGATCGGGATTGGAGAACGAAACATCGGCTTTTGCCTGTAAACATTGTAAATGTTAACAAAGCGTGTAATTGTAAACCGCAAAGTCAACTTGTATGCAGAACAGGGCTTGTAAGTTTCCTTTTTTGTCTAAATTACTTCCCTAGTAGCTTATCATTTATATAGTTTTTCTGTTGTGGATAAATAAAACCGGCTAGCTCGATATTGTAGCCCAAACAGAATAAAAAACGAGACAATTTGTTTTCCATTTAAACGTGTGCTGAATACATTTCCCCAATTTCCTCCATAATGCTGACTTTTGGTTGATTTGGCATTTTGTCTACACTCATAACAAACTGACCTCAATCGCTTTTTGTTGTCCCTTTGTTTTCCCGGCATGCTTTTCATTAGTAAACCTTAATTTTGTGCCTTTTGCTCCGAGCTGGAGTTTTACCCCCACCGCCGTTGGCTTGCAGCTCAGCTGTTAAATCAAAACGCATTGTTAAATCATAGTGCAGCCTTCCCTAGTTTTCCTGTTTTTCATTTTCTCCCCATTTTCGAGCTACCCCGAACGCTGATTTCCATCTTTCCGCATGAAAAACTATGAGTCATGCATTATAGCAATCGTGCTTTGGATCTAAGAGTACCCCAGGGGCTAATACCGCATCCTGTATTATTACATTCGGGGCTTAATAAATGCTCTAGTACGTTAGAGCTTATTGAGTGTTGGGAGTTCGCATCAGTTGGACTTGGTTTTTCATCGTGATTTAGTTTTAAGAAGCTGGAGAAACAAAAACACACCATGTCATGAGAGTGGTGTGGGAGGTGACAGTAGTAATGGTACACATTTGACTGGGAAATGCTACAGATGAGCACATTTGGACATCTGTCTATAACTCACTCTTGATGCAGGTCATGATGCCTCGGTCACATGTCTTACCTCCATCCGCTACCTTCTTAAAGGGGCTCCGGCCGCTAACACATAATACATTACCGCTAAATTCAAACCTCCCAAGCGAGCAAAATGAACAAAACTCAACACAGTGGATTCACGTTTATTATTATACTGTATTTAGAAAATACCAGTTTTATGGTCGTATCATTTTATTTTGTTGAATTTATCCGCCACACCTTAAAGGCCGGTCCGTGAAAATATTGTCTGACATTAAGCTGGTTCCGTGGCGCAAAAAAGTTTGGGGACCGCTGTTCATTTCCTGAATAATAATTCGCTGTTTAGAATCTTAAAATCTTAATATTTTGCCATTTTGGACTTGACCTATATAGTATATGGCGAAAGTATTGGGACGCCTGACTATTCCACCCATATGTGGTTGTTTTTCCAATTGTTACTACAAAGTTGGAAATACACTGTTGACTTCTTTAGATGTGGTAGCATGAAATGTAACCTTCACTTGAACTAGGAGACCCAAACCTGGATATGGTTGGGATATGCTTGGGTTGAGTGGAAGGTTTACTGCTATAGAGATCTGACCTCAACCCTGCTAAACACCTTTGAACCTCACCTACATCAGTACGTGATTTTACTACGGCCCTTGTGGATGAAGGGGCACAAATATCCACAAGACCACTCCAAAATCGGATGGAACATCTTCCCAGAACAGTGGAGTTGGATGTTCAGAAAGCAATCTTATTGTCAGGTGTCCACCAACTTTGTAACTTTAAACAGTTTTAATGATGATGAATACTCCTGGTACTTTTGGACCCCTAGTGTAGGAGACACTTACAGATTTCCCTTTCCTGAAGAGGAGCTGGTTACCGGCCAGAGTGAAGTAGCGTGTTTTCCAGCGTTTGATAAACTTCCAGCGCACCTGTTTCTCCTTCAGCATGCCCTCGATGAGCGGCTGGCCGTCTTGATTCACCTCTGAAAAGATACGATTTCATCTTTTTACTATTTCACAAAAACACGATTCTGTACTTTATTCGGAAACGATTTCTTCAAATGCATTGATGTTAATAAATCACTGTTTTGTATTAAAAAAACATTTAATATCCTTCTTTTGTAAAGAACTTGTTTAAGTTCCCATTGTGTTCCCATTGTCCCCAAGTGACCATTACACAGACTTTCAGTGGAACTGAGGTGAAGTCTGAAAAAAAGGCCTATGCCAATGAAATGCTCAGAAATTAGAGCCCAAATATGGAATATAAAAATAACCCCAAGAAATCCTTGTACACAAAAATGTAATACATACTGTAAACAGCAGATGGGCCATATTTCATTCTGCAGCCAATTGCAGCAGTGCTGTGGGATTTGGAAATATCTAAACCACATAAAAGAGGCGCAGGTTTGTGGATCTCGTTATAATATAAAAATTGCCCTCTTCCCAAAGATAAAGGTCCAGCTTAAGTATTGACGTTTTGACACACCGTTGCGGAGATCCAGCGCAAATACCAGAAGGCGCTTGACACTTCGAAAAGATGACTTCCAGGACACATTCCAGAAGAACGCTGGGGGGCTGTATTGCTGTGCAAGGGGACTATTTTGAAGGCGACGGTGTTTAAGCGTAGATAAATATAGTACTTTCTTGTAAGCAGAGCGAGTCTCAAAACGCTTTAATACCGCCTCTTATATGTTTGCATTTGAACCCCTGATTTGACACATCAGCCAACACTTGAAGTGGTAGCTCAGTGCTTAATGGTCTGGGTTACTGATCGGAAGGTTGGGGGTTCAACCCCTGGTATCGCCAAGCTGCCACTTTTGGGGCCCTTGAGCAAGGCCTTTAACTCTCTATGCTCTAGGGGGTGCTGTATTATCTCTGACCCCAGCTTCCTAAAAACAATGCAAAGGAAGAATTTATCTCTAAAGCTACTTGATGACAAATGTAAGGCGCGTTTAAAGAACCTGCCTTTATCCAATACAACGTCAGAATAAAATCTCTAATAGCAGTTTTTATATTTGTAGTTTCACAAACCTTTAAAATAAAAATACATTAAAATCTAAAACCCTGAACACACAAATGTGGCGCGGATCAGAACACGGTCGCTTTGGAGGAAAATAGTAAACTCTGATACAAATCTGTGTCTGAATGTTACTAAGACAGGACACACTCTGCCCACTGTCTCCTCTGTGTGTTTGCTCGCTCTGTGTTACCCGAGCAGCAAGCCGACAAAGCGTGCCGCCAAGTGCCCTCATTGGCCAATTCCCGTAAAACAGGAAGCGAAGTTACAGCTCTTCCAGGACGGCACAAAGCACCCCATTGTCTGCATCAGGGTTTTTTTTTGCAGCAATGAGGAGAGCAGATGAGAATCTGACGCTCTCTTTGATATCCCTGTTTACGATTAAGTAAGAATAATCTATGATGGTTACCAAACGCTGAGACGCTGCACTGCCAGAAACCTCCTCCTCATCGTCCTCGGCTTTTCGGCACAGAACATTCAAACATTATTTAATCTTGTGCCACTGTGCTGCAGGCAAGCAGCCCTGAATTCTTCTTAATATAGATCCTAAAAAGGGAAAGGTATCACTGATGTCATAATCGGGACCAAACCGGGGCTGTTTTTGATACAGACGTTATTCATTAGTTCAGTTCACACAACTAGTAAGTAGGAATCCAAATAGCAAAAAAGAAAGTATACTTTTCTTCTTTAATTCTGTCTATGTTTATTCCAGTCAATTTGGATTTGACTATTGCTTGGTTGGCAGCTACACTTGGTCTCTGTGGACAGGCCAGACACCTCCCCGGCTACAGCCTCAGACGAATAAATGTTGCATAGTGAGCTAATTTTGTGGCCACATCAACTCATGTCCTACGCGTCGCCTCTTCATGGACAGTCGTCTGGCACAATGTGTTTGAATGCGCAGTCAGCATAATCAGTACTGACTAGAACCTCAGAATATTCACTGCTCTCACCAGAGAGAGAATAGATATTAGAGGGATTTGTGCTTCACAATGAATTCAGAACTTTTTTGGCTCGCTGATGGACAAGCAGAAAATCAGACAGCTGCCTGAATAAGACAAGGTTCGAAAAAGTGTTTGGCTGCATGTGGATACGCTGAAACAATGATGCCAAGCCGCCAGCAATGAAATCCCCCAAACCACAATTTTACTATAGTTTTATACAACAGTGCTGTTGAATTTTCAATTCTGATTGGTCAGGAGTGGATTTCTAACAGGAGCATACATGAATGCATTCTAACCATTCTAACACGTGATTGTTTCTATAGTAACAGCTCATTCCCAGGGTTGTGTACACCAAATGCTCTACATCCACCTTGCAGAATGAAAAAAATGGCGCAGCTATAGAATAAGTGATGTAATGAACATCATTGACATTCTAGAACATATATATATATATATATATAGCTATATATAGCTATGATTTCTAGACTAGTTTTGTAACACGCCAAGAGATGGCAGCACAAGGCTCGCAGTCACAGGGAGCACAGACCTTCATAAGTCAGCGTGCCAAAAGACATCGAGCAACTGGTACTGTTCTGACCACGTGAGCACGGAACTTCTCACCGGAAACAACGTGATCTCACTTCCGCACTCACCCTACTTGCCAGATTTGGCTCCTGCGGACTTTGCCCTTTTCCCGAAGATGAAGATCCAGCTCAAAGGTCGCCTAAACAGAGGCCAGTAGTAGGTCATTTACCACTTTAACCAGCACCGTTTCCATGCTGGCCTGAAACAGCTAGAACAACATAACACTTGTGTTTGATTCTCTCATTTCAGACTGCTTTCTGGACCTGTTAAGGCTGAAACTATAATTAAAGTTTCTCTTGGCATAGTCTGAGAAAGGGGAGCTTGTCTGGACAGCAAACACAACCCCCCCATATCAAGAATGAAGACTAATGAACTGTGTACATCACAGGACACGCGTTACCTCCCTAGATATGCTGCAATTATAAACCCGGGTTGATATTCTGGATATGTGGAGGTCCATCATTGTATGTACGATTAATGGAGATTCTCCAGAAATCCCAGATTCTGCTTTACGGCTGATCGTCTGCAGGGAAAACTCTGACATTCACATTCTGTTCCAACAACCCCCTGCTGAGAATATCCTCTATTTGACTCTTTGGGTTGTGTTTAGCAGGACAGGAGCTCCACTTTTTCCAGCTACACATCACTGATTTCAACCACATTTACGAAACCGTAACAAACAGCACACAGGCTGTATATGGGGATATACAGGATATGGATTTGTAATGAGTGTAAGGTAAACATTATACTGTCTATTGTTGATGTATAATGAAAAAAGCCTTATATTATGTTCGTACATAAAATACATAAAAATACGATTATTATCATAGAGATCTCATTACACATCTGGATCAGTACTGGATCAGGCACATTCCTGTAAACTACCAAGCACACTAAATCCTCCATCACAGAACACACACTGCCTGAGGGCCAGAGGCTCAGCTACAGAGAACAGTTGAAGTATAAACCAATATTATCTGGGTTAACATTTATGGAAGGAGTCTCCAGTGAAAAATATGTGAAGGTTAAGCTGTTACCTTTGTGTCATTTGGAAAAAATTATTGTCCAGAGGGATATATATATATATATATATATATTTACATATACACACACACACACACACACACACACACACACACACACACACACACACACACACACACACACATATCTATATATCTATATATTGTTTTTAATGAGTTATAATCACACTCTTGATATCACCCAAATGAGGATGGGTTCCCCTTTTGAGTCTGGTTTCTTCCTCATACCACCATCATCATCATCATCATCATCATCATCATCATCCTCATCAGGGATAAACACACATCATTCCCTTTAGTTCTTAAGAGAGAGAGAGAGAGAGAGAGAGAGAGAGAGAGAGAGAGAGAGAGAGAGAGAGAGAGAGGATAAAGAGTGCCTGGTGAGAAAATAAATTTTTACAACTACTATAACATAAGTGAGAACAGGAAATTGTTTCTCAGATATTCAGTTCAATCTGATTCAGACTCTAATCGGAGGCCAGTAGCAGGTCATTTACCGCTTCAACCAGCACCAACTGCACTATGAATGGAGTCCAAATCCTGGCTGATACTTTTAGATGTTATTCATGTCCATGTATAAACAAAACTACAATACTTTATTTTGGAGATGAAGGGAGGATTGATATTGGTTTATAGTTGGATAGAAGCTGAAGTTAGGGGTTTTTTTTATTAGTAGTTTGATTGAAAGATTAGGTACATAAGCAGTCCTAAGGAATAAATGATTCCACAACATCAAATATGCGTTATGACCACCTGCTTAACCTGTTGGTCCCCTTTTTACTGCTAAAACAGTCGTGACCCGTCGATCATCAACAGCATGAACTTCTTTAGCAGTTTGAGCTACAGGAGCTCGTCTGTTGGATCGGACCAAACGGACCAGCCTTCGCTCCTCACGTGCGTCAATAAGCCTTGGACGCACGTGACCCTGTCACCGGTTCACCACTGTTCCTTCCTTGGAGCACTTTTGATAGATACTGACCACTGCAGAACAGCAACATCCCACAAGAGCTTCAGTTTTGGAGATGCTCTGACCCAGACGTCTAGACGTCACAATTTGTCCAAATCAGCCAAATACTTACGCCTATTTTTCCTGCTTCTAACATCAATTTTAAATCAATTGTATCCACCCAATAACAGGAGATAATCAGTGTTATTCACTTCATCTGTAAGTAGAAAAAAATTATGTATAATGTGTAATATTGCAAAAAATAACAGAAATAAAACATATTATGGGAAACGGGTTCCTATAAATGGGCGATGTGGAGTGTTTAATTTTTCTACATTCAACATTGAGTACATTTTTAGACAGTAAAGAACTTTCTAACATAAAAAATAACCCTACCCAGCTGTCATATTCTGCACTAATAACAAAATCTATTTCACACGTATTGTCCAAGGGTTAAATTCTCATGATCCTATGGAGGATTTGTGTCTGTGCTCGCCAGGTCTCTGCACTATAAACCTTTTAAACAGGCATGACAAATACGAATGAAAAAACGAAAGCGAACTCTCTGGCTTGTGATTTCCCCACTTTCTTACTACAAAATTAGTTTTGTCTTTTATATCCTAATGAATAAAAGATGCTGAAGCAAGACCGAGGGAGACCCAGAACTGTTACTCCGAGACACATGTATGGTATGTGAGCCTCAAAACAAGGCCACGTGTGTAATAAGTCACGTCTGAAGGCCCGCTCACACAGGGGTTCGATCGCGTGCACCGAGACGCCACCAAGACTGGATTCGTGACATGTTCGAAATTCCTAAGATTTGGTATCACATGACGGACTGTGTGTGGTGCCGTTAGAGGACACTAATCAAGACCCGGGTGATGTGATGAAGCACACAATAACGAAGAAAATATTTCACGATTGCACTATGGCAAAAGTATGTGGACACTTTTACTACAAGATTGACACATGCTTCTTTTTGAACACCCACGCTGACTCTGAATTTGCTGTTCCTCCACTCCTTTGGAAAGATGTTCCACTAGATTTTCTGGAGATTTGAGTGAGAGCCACAAGCGTGTAAGGAAACTCAGGTACTGATGTAGGTGAGGTGAGGAGGCCTGGGGTGCAGTCAGCATTCACATTCCTCACAATTAGTTCAAGGCAAAATTTCATGCTCCCGCATGAGTATCCCGTCTGATACTTTGTGGTAACAGTTTGGGAAATAATCATATATTGCTGGAAAATGCAGGTGTCCCAAAGGTTTTGACCAAATAGCATCTATATGAGTGATAAACTGTTGGTCCTTTAACATTATTGTTCTCACTCTTGAGGCTCAGAAGGAAAAAAAAAAAGGTCAGAAGGCGAGAAAATGCTAAATGTACAGCTGAAACTGGAGACTCCTTTTGTAAGTAAGTAAATAAATAAATAGATAGATAAATAAATAAACAAACGTCTCCTTTAGAGAAAACGTTACCTTCTCAATGATCTGTTGCCATGTCCATGTGTCCAGTTGCTATAGAAACAATGTCTTTATATCAGCATTTGACAGACACCTTTCTCCAGGGTGATTTATCTTATTCATACAACTAAGCATCAGTGGGTTTAGGGGCCTTGTTCAGGGGCCCAGGAATTGCAGTTTGGTGTGGCTAGGATTTAAACTCATAACCTTTGGATCCAAAGTCCAATGCTTTAACCACTAAGCTACAACCAACAAACCATAACATAAACCTCTGACTTTTAACTCTATACTTTCTGCCCAATCAGAGGCCAGAACGCGTAATAAATGTGGTCTAACGTGTTGTGAGAGTGTCACAAGGCAGGACGCTACCTGAGCCGTCACGCTGCCAAGGCAAGCAGTCCGAGTACATTACACACTCCCTATTAAAACCTCAGTCCCTACACTCCCCCCAATCCCCCCCCCCCACACACACACACCAAAGCAGCGATGCTTGTTTAATGGGTAACTGTAGTTTATATAGTCTATATAGATTACCACAAAGCACAAAGTAGCAGACGATTTTCACTTAAACTAGGAGATGTTCCATGAAAGCAGCTCCATGAAGATATACTTCACATGGGTTGGAGTAGTGGAAGATCTCTGGCCTCTGCTGGCCTTCATTAGCATGAGTCCAAATCTGCACAAAATCCCGTTTCCAGAAGAGAGGAGGATCTTAGAGGCGACTAAATGTATAATGGGATGTTCGGAAAGCACATTCCAAACTCATGGTCAGGTGTCCACAATCTTTTGTCTGTATAGTGTAAGTATTTGCATGAACTAGCACTGTGTCATTGGTGAGTCAATGCACAAACACACCAAATGGATAAAGTCAAGTGTCCCAATACTTTTGACCTGACCGTGTACTGATACCAAGACTATATTTTGAGACTAGTTTTTGGATGTGCTGCACACACAGTCCTGCTCTTTGGCCAAATTTCTGCAGGATTTTCCATGTACAGATTTTGGAGAAATAGGAAGTGACAGTGTGACAGCGTGACATGACGACGTGATGACGTGATGACGTGAACGCGACTCATAGTGTCAATGGAAAGCTTTACGTCCAAACATTACACTCTGGGCTTGTTTTTATTTCACCGTGTTTCTGATGTAACCTCACACACAGCAGGTCAAGAGCAAGATCATGTCAATATTCCTGTTCATAGTCCGACATTTTTCTTCTACAGTCTAAATTCAGCTGGAACAGATTCCAACTAGTAGCATTTAACAAATTAGGAGCTTGTCATTACACATGATGTGATACACAATATATCATTTTATATCAAGAGGATTATGACAGACGTCTCATGACCTCATGGGGCTCCAACCAGAAAAAATTTTAACACAACAAAATATAACTTCATACACTCAGGTCCTGAAAATATAACATGAAATCAGAGCGAAAAGAGGTCATGACAATCCACAATACAAATGTAAAAGACTTCTTTCCCTCACTCTGTTCCCTCTCTGATACTGACACTAAAACATCAACACTCATCCGATATGCTTTTCTTTATAAACTGCTGATCTGCTCTCGGTTTTGAGTCTGATGATTGTAATGGGGATTGGATCAGCGCCGTTTCAACCACAACTTATTATCAAAATATACACATTAAATAAGTCAAATAAGAAAGAAAGAAAGAAAGAAAGAAAGAAAGAAAGAAAGAAAGAAAGAAAGAAAGAAAGAACAAAGTGGAGAGACAGAATCAAGAAAGAAAGAAAGAAAGAAAGAAAGAAAGAAAGAAAGAAAAAAAAGAAAGAAAGAAAGAAAGAAAGAAAGAAAGAAAGAAAGAAAGAAAGAAAGAAAGAAAGAAAGAAATCACTAAATGGTGGGGGTGATGTGGTACTCTGGACATACAGTGCATTGTGGGTAATTTGTCCACTGAAACCAAACAAGGAGAAAATGGAGAACTTGGACAAAATCCAGGACCAACACTGGTTCCTCAGCTTTATGGTTCCTCAGCTTTATGGTTCCTCAGCTTTATGGTTCCTCAGTGTTATGGTTCCTCAGTGGAATGGAGAATGCCTCAGCCAGGCCCTGGATCAGCGTGAGGGAAATCACTCTTTACATGGCTGTGTGAAAGTAAACACTGAGGCAGAGGAGGAGAAACATGAAGATACTGCTGACCTGGGATCTGCACAGAGGTATATGTGAACACCTGGCCAGATGATAGGTCATGACTCGGAGGTGTAAGGTGACGATGTGTGTGTGTGTGTGTGTGTGTGTGTGTGTGTGTGCAGAATAAAGTGACACAACACTTTACTACAACTTTGCTACAACACTCTTCTTCGTATTTATCTTCATCTTCATCATCACGATTATCTTCATCTTCTTTCTCATCATTTTTCTCCTTCTACTCCTCTTTACAACATCATAATCATTTTCTCCTCTCTTTCATCACCTTCTCTCTCATTATCTTCCCCCTTTTCCCTTTTTCATTCATCTGCAATTTCATTTTCCTTTCATTCTTTCTACTCTTCTTACTTTTTCTCCTTCATCATCAGGTCATGATCATCTTACTCTTTTCCTCTCTTTTATTATCTACCTCCTTCCCCTCCTTTCCCCTTCTAAACTCATCTAATGTTTTTCCTTTTGCTCCCTTTTCATCAACATCTTCTTCTTCTTCTCTTTCATCATCTTTCAACATTTTTTTTTATACATTTTACCTTCTTGTTTTTTTTACTATGCTTCCTCCTTCTTCTTTTCCATACCCTCATCATCTTCATCATCATCATTAAAAGAAAGAAAGAAGAAAAGAAAGAAATAAATTAATATTGAAAAAAAAAAAAATAAGTAAAGAACACAAGTAAGAAAGAAAGAAATATTAAGAAAGAAAGAAAGAAAGAAAGAAAGAAAGAAAGAAAGAAAGGAAGAAAGAAAGAAAGAAAGTTCCTGCAGTAAAACATTGACTGGTGTACAGTACGTTAGTGAAATACACACACACACACACACACACACACACACACACACACACACACACACACACACACACACACACACACACACACACACCTGATATTGTTCTGTAAGAGAGAAATCAATGATGTGCTGAAGTCAGCATATTCGGAACCCTACTGAAAGCACTGCACTGGAGACTCCATCCAGAAACATTTTTTTTCCAGAAAACATCACTGTTTCCAAAGTGGAGCATCTGCCGAACCAGTTCCTGTGACTGAACTGTCACCATAGAAACGCTTACAGATTGGAAGTACCTGTGGCTTTCTCCGGGTTGTTGCACATGAAGCACAGCCACGCTCGCTGATCCACACTGTAGCCAAACAGGTCAAAGAAACGAACCTCCTCCAGATGAATCTGCAGACTGTCCACGTCCTGCAACAGAGGATGTGAGTGTGAGTGTGTAAGTGTGTGAGTGTGTGTGTGTGTGGAACAATATGAAATGGGTCTTCAAGAAAGATGAGGGTTTTCACCTGTCAGCTCATTTCCATTCCATTCATTTTCATTCTCGCTTTAAATTGTGCTTTTAACCAGATTGTTTAACAAGATTTCGGAAGGTGAGAAGATGCCTGAGTAATGGAGAAGGAGTGTGCTGGTACTGATCTTTAAGAATAAGAATAATGTAGATGTGCAGACCTGCAGTAACTACAGGGGAATTAAGTTGATCAGTCACACCATGAAGTTATAGGAAAGAGTAGTGGAAGCCAGGCTGAGAGAAGAGGTGACCATCTGTGAGCAACAGTATGGTTTCATGCCGAGGAAGAGCACCACAGATGCCTTATTTGCTTTGAGAATGTTGATGGAGAAGTATAGAGAAGGACAGAAGGAGCTGCATTGTGTGTTTGTGGATTTAGAGAAAGCGTACGACAGGTTGGAGAGAGGAGTTTTGGTATTGTATGAGGAAGTCTGGTGTGTCAGAGAAGTATGTGAGGGTGGTGCAGGACATGTATGAGGACAGTGTGACAGCAGTGAAGTGTGCAGTATAAACAACAGACTGGTTTAAGGTGGAGGTTGGACTGCATCAAGGATCGGCTCTGAGCCCTTTCCTGATTGCAGTGGTGATGGACAGGTTGACGGACGAGGTCAGACAGGAGTCTCCGTGGACTATGATGTTTGTGGATGATATTGTGATTTGTGGTGAGAGTAGTGAGCAGGTGGAGAAGAGCCTGGAGAGGTGGAGGTACACGCTGGAGAGAAGGGGAATGAAACTCAGTAGGAGTAAGACATGTACTCTGTGTGTGAATGAGAGGGAGGGCAGTGGAGGGGTGCGGTTGCAGGGAGAAGAGGTGGAGAAAAGAAAAAGATTATTATTATCATCAGTATTATTATTATTAACAAATGTGCTTCAAATTATTCCGGGAATCTGGATCGTAGGTATTATTCCAAATCATTTTATTTTAACGTCTAACCCAGTGCTGAAATTTGAAATTAAAGAAACACTTTTTAATACTTGACTCTTTCATTTCTTGGGGTTTTAAATATTTCCAAAGAAATCAAGGCCAACAAATAAGACTATTAGGACCCCCAAGTTGGAAAGAAGGAGAAGGTGAAATCAGTTTTTCTTCCAAGAACTTGAGCACATTTTGCCCTGGAGGTTACTCCGTTGTGTTTTTCGGTTCTCCTTAGACTTTGATTCACAGCCATACCTGGATCGAGAGCGTTTATATGAACAAACTGCGTAGCAACTTGACAGCTTAAATGTACTAACTACCGACTGGAATCGAAAACGCTGGTCTCTTGAGTCACTGGAAAGTTTTCCTGATGATGATAAACTACCCTTCACCTTAAGGCCACATCTCAGCCACCTTCAGGCTTTTCCATTTCCAAGCTCATACAACTGTATGAGAAATATACTCCGTCTTCCTGAAAAGGAGACGTCACTCGACCGGACTAAACGCACACCAGGCAGACTAAATCTAGTTCTCAGATCCTGAAAACAATAGCATATTGTGTATAGAAGGGCAAATGGCGCCTGAGGAAATCCTTTCGGACGAATCTGGATGGTATTACAACTTCCAGATGAGTGCAAATCTATCTAAAGGAGCTTTAGCAACCACAATATCCCACAAGTTTATATTTGAAACAGTGTCTTCAGCCCTGGGTGTTTCAACAGACATCATAAAAACTTTATCCTACAATATTTCCAGTAAGATGCTTCATCAATGTTGCGCACGCTTTGGGGTTGGGTCTTTTTCACGAACGAGTGACGCTCTGAAGAATTAACTGTGCTACAATAAATGTAATGAGGTTGAACGTTAAATAGTTTGTTTGGGAAAATATAAACGGCTTTCGGAAGTTTGCTTTCTCTGCTTATATAACACTAAGTGACAGGAAATGCTAATTCGCCGTTCCATTTGGACTCGAAAACCTTACCAAAAATGTATTATTCATTAGCAACGAGGGGAACAAAGGGCACAACTGCGTAGAACTAAATAAGAACCATGTGCGGATCTCAGAAGAAGAGAAAAACCAAGCATCTCTAAAACAAATGTGCCACTGAGCTAGCTCACGTTCGATTCAGCGCCGACTGGGAATTTATGACCTGGTTCTGCTCGAGGAGGTCAAAATCAACCTCAGCTGTCCGAGGTTAGATCCCAGTCATTAATCAAACATATAAGATGTCTACAGAAAATATAGAACTTTGTCTATGGAGACATATGTTTTGGCTCCACTCAGATTAAATGTGAGAACATAAATGGCACTGAACATCACTCAAGCTCTAAATGGACATCTTGTATACACAACATACAAATAGTCCTCTTGATATTGACTCAGAAACACAGATGAAAAAGACGAACCGGACGCTGGGGAATGTTGATTTTTAAACGAATTGTTCCTCTTGGCTTGATACAAAACTGCAGAGAAGTCAGAAGGAAATCATTTTAGGGGCAAAGAAAGGACAAGGTAGATGAGCAGTGCACAAAGGTGCCAGTGCATTAAGGAATTTCAAAACAAACAATAGAACCACAAACTAGATCCTTTTCAGTGACTGGTAGCCAGTGATCAGGAACCAAATCTGGGTTAATGTGGTTCAGCGTTGTATATTTGCTCTAATTGAGACAGACGAATGGACGTCAGATGTGTATTTAGTCCCGATAATCAATGCAGGATGAGATGAAGGCTGGGATCATTTTCTCTAGGCTGAACAAAGTCTTCTTTGACAACACTGAGCATTTGGTTGAAAAATGGAAAGTCAAATGGAAAAAAAACAACACAGGGCGTTTTCGCATGCCATTTTATGCTTAGTGATTAATGACTTGGGCTTTTCAAATGATTTTTTTCAAAGCTTGAAACGCCACCAACTACAATTCAAGCAATGCAAATACATTGTTCTAAAACTGAAGAGACATTTTTGAGTAGGATGTTGGGAACTTTGTGTTCAGTTCCACAAAAACGTTTGTACACTAAGCAGTAAATGCAAAGTCTTCTGCATTTAAGCACATATCAAATTCAGACTTCCAAGATATATCACCTTGAGTTGAGTCCAAATTTCCAAACCTTTCATTCCAAGTTGTATCAAGATTCATAGGAAGTAAACCCCGCTTCTTAAAATTAGACTAAAATCCAGGTCTAAACCTCCAAGTCCTAAAATCCAAACATAATCCAAAGTTCCAACTCTTAAAGTTTTAGTTACATCTTGAGTTTCAAGCCTTAAAGTTATTTACAATTAAGTATTAAATCTGTAAAGTTCTAATGGCTCCAAAATCCCAATCCATAGAATCCAAATCAAATCCAGACTATCAAGCCTCTCAAGTCAGAGGCCTCACAAGTTCAGATTCTCAAAATCTAATTCAAGAAATACAAACCAAGGAATCCAAATCTAATCCCTGTGCCACTGTGGAATCCAGATTCACAAACTTAATTTCAGAATCCCAACTCATGGATCCAGGCTCAAAAACCAAACTCCCCAAGCTTTAAAGTATTCCAGATCCCCAAGCATTGAGAATCCAAATCTAGTCAAGCCTTAAACCCTATACTGAAAACTGGTTACGGATCAGAATACAGGCCACAGAGCAGATTTAGTTCTCAAGTCTTCACAAGTCTAAGAGTGTTAGTGTGCCGAAGCTATAACATCAGTATTTGGAGCATCATGTAAGGGTCTGTGTAAATGTTAGCAAAGCATATAAAGGCAGAAAATCCTGTCTTGGACACCTGTGGCTTCAACAAAAACGAAATCGAGTGGAAGGAATTAAATAGGATCCCCGCTAATACACCTCTGGAGATCCTGTAAAACCCTGTGAAACACAGAAGCAGGAATAGCAGCGATTTTTTTTAAAATCAATTCTCACATGATTATTTGTATCTAATGTAAGAAAACCATGAAGGAGAAGTATTCATGAAGCGTTTATATATCTATGATGTAGGAAAATGCAAAACAATGAAAAATACGGATGTAATCAGAAACACTAAATGGAATAAATGCTAGTCGGTTTGTTAAATGGAAAAAATATGGATAAAATAAATGCTAAACGTCAGAGGTCCTCGTGAATGCAACAGTTGTGTGTATCCTTATCGCGTCTTGCTGATACACCGATGACTTGAAAGTGACTCAGGACACAAACAGGAAACAGACTCTGCTGAGTCACTTCAGTGTGTACCCACAGACCCTTTCCTGCAGTACATCAGCGATGTTTCACAAAGCAGTTAGCCTGATAATGTGGTGATAAGCAGCCCACTCAGCTCTTTCCCCCGATCCGAACTATGAGCTGTACCTTAGCGCTGAGATATTCCTCATGCTTAAGTAGAACCATGTCAGCACCGAGGTCTGCTTTAATCCAAAAGCCCCAAAGCCTTGTTCTCAGGTTCGGAGACTTTGAGATTCGAGAGTTCTGGGGGTCTGCTCTCGTTTCACCCCCGTCTGGTATAAATTGTAAATGAAACCCTAAAGACTGATGGTCCACTTTAATTTGTGAGGGATTCTTTCGAAGAAAAAAAACTTGACACGACACACTTGTCTGTACAGGGAGTATCGTGTGTCTTTTGTTCGCTTTCTCTTTTTACATGTACACATGTAACGCATCTTATCAGAGTAAACACACAGTGAAATAAAACAATGAAAGCCCCCACATGGCTCTGCTCTTTTCTCCTTTTTATCTCAGGGTCTGTCACTGCCAAGACGACATAGTTATAATGCCTTCAATATGGTATACAGAGTACATTCCTTCAGCGAAGACCCCCAGAGGCTCTTTTTCTATTTGGTTTCAATCAGAAAAAAAATGTCTTTATATAAAAATTTATGGAGCGCTCATAGTTTAGCTGGAACTGTTTGTGCAAATGTTTTGCCTCTTTCTCTTCATCTTACGGAATAAGACCATTTCACACACACACACACACACACACACACACACACACACACACACACACACACAAACACACACACACACACACACACGCATTTTGGGGCATTTTTACAAACATTTTTGTGCAAATTTATTAATTAAATTGATTTATTCTATTAAATCCACACAAATATATTGAGTTTGTGCAGTTTGCTACAGATGCGGTTATTGTGCTCACTGATCATCTCATCAGAGGACGTGACGTTATCGGACGCCTCCTAGAGTGAGCAACTTTCAATCTGATTGGTTAATGCAACAGCCTTCAAGCAACATTTTTACAATACAAGTGGCCAAAGTGCTGTGAATGGCTTATGGCTGATGGCTTCGATAGCAAGAACACGTGATGGCTGAAATCGAATTGGATAGAAAATTTAACCTAAACTTAGTGTTCTAAACAGCACAAGTGAGCAAAACGCTATTAATTAAAAAGAATTGACTGTTGTGAATAATTCAAATTTACACTGAATGACAAATTTATTGAAAACATAAGTGATTTTGTTTAGGCCGCAGAGAAGGCTGATCGACAGCGACTTAGCACAAGTCATTATGCCATTCTAGATAGATAGATAGATAGATAGATAGATAGATAGATAGATAGATAGATAGATAGATAGATAGATAGATAGATAGATAGATAGATAGATAGATAGATAGATAGATAGATAGATAGATAGATAGATAGATAGATAGATAGATAGATAGATAGATAGATTTTATGCTATACATTCCTGTGTGTACTGCCCTTTATGCACGTATGTGTATGTGTGTGTGTGTGTGTGTGTGTGTGTGTGTGTGTGTGTGTGTGTGTGTGTGTGTGTGTCTGTGTGTGTGTGTTGGGCAAACCCGTTTTCGCTCATTAACAGCATGTTTGTTTCTTGAAATTTTGGCAGCTATAAGACTTTTTCATCTTCAATATGCTCCTCTTCAGCCACATGCTTCTCATTTCCTGAGCCTCAGCTCATTATCCATGGATGTTCTGTCTCCTTTCACTCCTATCAACATATATCACAGGACTGGGAGGGTCCTGACCAGACAGTAGCTATTAAGCAAAAGTGTCCATTGGTGCTGGAAGGAGGTCCTGAAGAAAGAGGTCAGAAATGAGATTTGTGTTTGGCTGGATGGATAAACAGTCACTGAAAGTAGAGCAGGAAGATCATCGCGTCATGAGCCGAGTAAAGAGAAGAGCCTAATGCGCTTTCAAGATTATCAACAACACATGGTTTGAAAGCCAGAACAGAGCTGAGGTGATAAGAAAGGCTTGGCAAAGTATTTATTAGCAGCTCACTGAGGACATTTTTGACCACGTCATTTGAATGCAGATGTTTACGGTGAATGCTGGACTTTAAGAGCAGGACAGACCATAAATCACAGGGCCATGCCACGGCCAGGGTCGGTGTTACGGCAACACTGGTGGAGTTTACGAGTGTGCATGAGCAGGGGATGCTTTATGTCGGCCGTGTGCTATGTGCCCATACTTTATATGATTCCAACAACAAATCTTCCAACACACTTTATCATGTTTTATTCTAGAAAAAATCCAAAAGGCTTGAATTCACGTTTTGTATTTTGTAACTCGTTTAGTGGGAAAGCGCTTAGACAGCAGATGCCTGGCGCGTTCCCAACACATGTACAGTAAATCACGGCGGAAGGAAGATGAACCGCTCTTCGTTTTTACGACACGAAAAGAAAGCAACAGGAGAGATGAAAAGGCAAAGGAACAGCTGGGTTTTCCTTCAAGACCTAATTATTTTCACTTCCATGACGTCTGGTTTAGAGTAACGAGTTTGCTAAGGGGACGTTCCTGCTTACGCAACACTGTGAGATAAGATATGACCGCGACGGAGACATTAAGAAAACGGGAGAATTGCGTTGCTTTCCTGGTTTTGTAACAACAAGCAATCCTGCAGTGTTCTCAGCAATAAACGCTGTGAAATCATTATTTAGATTTCAACATTTCTAAACATCTGGAATACCCTTTGCTCATTTTGAGACCTCATCTGAAAAAGTACGTATTATAGTGTAAAAAAAAAAAATAAAAAATCCTCTCAACAGAGTTGTAGGCTGATTTATATTAAGTTTGTTATCTAGCGTATCAGTGTAGATTTATTCATTAAAGCGTTAATTTTGTGTACGGTTACACAACTTTTATTTAGAGTTCTTGACAACTGTCTATTTAGCTACTTGTCTTCATGTACTATTAGCATAGATCCTGGTTGTGATGAGCGCTCCTGTTTTGTAACATGAGAACAGGTACAAATGAAAACAGGAGGCATGAATTGGATTTATAAGATGATCAACCGTCATGCTTAACATATGAAAGGTGGATTCAAGTTGGTCAGGAAGGTACCAGGATGGATAAAATACCAGCCATGGAACCCTATATAATAGAGAAAAAGTGCCTCATAAAATGCCCTCCAGGGTGGCCCATAAGGTAGATGAAACGTGATAAAGTGTTTCCTAGGGTGCCCTTTAAATAGTAAAAAGTGATAAAGTGCCCTCTAGGGTGCTTGATAAAATGAAACTGCTTTCTAAATTGGCAAAAATAAGAGTTCATGCCCATTAGGCTCGTCTACATATAAGATAAGATGAAGTGCCCTCTAGGGTGGCTCTTATGTTAGCTTAAATGGGATAAAGTGTTCCCTTGGCTGCCCGGCCAATGGTAACAAGTGATGGAGTGCCCTCTAGGGTGATTGATAAAATAAAACTGCTTTCTAAAATGACGAAAATAAGTCTTCATGCCCATAAGGCTCGTCTACATATAAGATTATAAGATGAAGTTCCCTCTAGGGTTGCTCTTATGTTAGTTTAAATAAGATAAAGTGTTCCCTTGGGTGCCCGACCAATGGTAACAAGTGATGGAGTGCCCCCTAGGGTGCTTGATAAAGTAAAACCGCTTTTTAAAAGGAACGAAAATAAGACTCCATGCCTTTTAGGGTGTTCTACATATACAAGTATGAGAGGAAGTGCCCTCTAGGGTGCACCTGCATATGTTAAACTTGATCAGGTAACCGTTAAGATGCCCTTCCGAGAAAGAAAAGGGTACCCAGTGCCCTATAGGCTCGTCTACATACAGGAGATAAAGTGCTCTTCAGCTGAGAAAATCAGACACAGCACCTTAAAGCTGATGTGCCCTCTAATGCCCTCCAGGTATTTCTATTCTTTATGTTGTTTTTATGTTGTTTTCGCCCCTCAGGCAGACCCCTGTGTGAAGGTCAAGTGAGTCTGAAGTGAGAATCTAAGAGACAAATGGGATGAAAGAAAGACAGGAATGTCAATACACATCGATCACATGTCACTTTTCTTACCTTCTTCTGTGGAACAGCAGTTTGAGTCATGGCCAGCTCGAAGCTGTGAGCTCCTTTAAGCTGTGTTTTCTCCCAAAGTCTCCTAAGCTGCTGCACACAACCATCCATAGAGCTCAGAGCTTCATCCGCCTTGCTCTGTAGTGACACACGCACATGCACATCTGTTACTCTTACTTTATATAGACAAATGTTAGTAGACAATTGTTACAATAACCTCCACTCTTCTGGGAGGATGTTCCACTAGAATTTGTGGAAAATTGTGCTCCTTTAGCTACAAGGGTGTTAGTGAAGTCAGGTAATGATATAACTGAGGTGAGGAGGCCTGGGGTGCAGTCAGCGTTCACACTCATTCATGTTTAATATATCTAAAGCTCTCCAGATCTTCATGAAGCTGGATTTGTGCACAGGAGCTTTGTCATTTTGTAACAGGTTTGGATCTCCTAGTTCAAGTGAAGGAAAAATGTCATGCTACAGCATCTGAAGAGACACTATATAATCATATGCCGGTCAGGTCAAAGTCAGGTGTCCACATATGGTTGTCCATGTAGGGTATCTACACTGAACAGGAATAACATTATAACATTATGACAGGTGAAGTAAATAACACTGATTATCTGACAGCAAATGAACATTTTTGACGAATTGTGACGTCTAGACGTCTGGGTCAGAGCATCTCCAAAACTGCAGCTCTTGTGGAATGTTCCTGGTCTGCAGTGGTCAGTATCTATCAAAAGTGCTCCAAGGAAGGAACAGTGGTGAACTGGCGACAGGTTCGTGGGTGGTCGAGGCTCATTGATGCATGTGGGGAGTGAAGGCTGGTCCGTGTGGTCCGATACAACAGACGAGCTCCTGTAGATCAAACTGCTGAAGAAGTTTATGATGTTGATGATCGACGGGTCATGACAGCAAAAGAGGGGACCAACACAATATTATCTTTTGAAGCTACACAGCTTTGAGGGTCGCCAAATCTTTTTAATGAGAAAAAAAAAAAAAAAAAAAAAAGAAAAGTAAAAGATTTTTGCAGAAAATTCTTTAAAAACGATCTATGATCACTAAAAGTATTCTAAGGCACAGAACTTCTCAGGACCACATCTGAAATTTGCACATTTTAAGTTGAACTGCATAAAACCGCAGACTAAAGCTAGCATCCTCGTAAGGAAAGTAATCAGCGCCCCCTACTGAATAATATTTTGAAAGCCCCGTTGAATGCACCATGGGCCATTTAAAGAAAGATCAATATGGCTTTCAAGATTTATGTTCGCGCTGAGGAAATGTTTATATTGTAGATCAGTCTTACACACACACACACACACACACACATATACACACAAACACACACATACACACACTGACCTGCAGAGCGAGCAGCATGATGTGGATCCAGAGGTGGGGCTGACCACTGCACAGCAAGAAGCTAGATTTCCCGTACAGGCAGTAATGACCTTTCATTGGACACGAGAAGGACAGTTTAGCAACACAGCCTTGTTGGGTATCTGCAACACACACACACACACACACACACACACACACACACATACACACACACAAACGTTACGTTATTCGTCCCTGTTCTTGATGTCATATCCCTGCTCCCTGGAGCGACGGAATTAAATATGTAATTCTTCAGAACCACACTGATAGCGATGAGGTCACTTTAATCGGCAAATCCTCGCTAGGGATCACATGACCTCGCGTGTGACCAAGCCAAGGCTGCTGGAAAGACCGTACAAACTCAAAGTTTGAGGAGAAAACAACTGTATGATAAACAAAAAGAAACATGTCTAGATGTTTAGTGGGATTATTGCTGGTTTATTTGGTGGGTTCAACCTTTTTGTGAACACAAGCTGCAAAATCAAAGATCAAAGACTTTGTTTTGGTGTAAAAGAGGTGCACGTGAAGAGGGAGCCATTTGCGTCGTTACGCCTGTCTCGAACCTTCTAACAATTCATCTAAACTTGCTTCTTTTTGAACATCCCAGTCCACACTTAGTCTTCATTTCCAGTTATAACTGCATATAATATGACGGTGTATTACGCCATTATGGGATTTTTAAAAAAGAACTGGAAGTGGTGGGGCAGGGAATTTTCGAGTTTTACACTTTTTCAATTTGTAAGTCAGAGTTTTCGAGTTTAAAACTCAGATTATTGAAAGAAACCAACACAAATGTACATGAAGAAAATCTAAATCTTCAATCCGGGAATTGTGTATCGTTAAATTGCTACAATTGTGTGCCTCCAACTGTCAGGGAAGCACCGGCTACGCCCCCCACCTCGGCACCTCACAACGCATCGCCTTCGTACTAATCACCTTCACCTGTCTCCAAGCTACACCCCTTCATTTTATAAGGCCCACCGTTCTCACTCACTCACTGTCTAATCTACGGTTCATTCTGGCGATCATCCCTGGACTACCTGTGTTTCGGAATATAGCTGTTTTCCGGTACATGCTGCTTCCTAGCTTGTTTGTTTCCCAAAGCTAATAAACGTCCTATTCGTATTCTGGCTTCTGACTCTTGATCTAAGCGTGACACCAACTTGGTGCTAACATTTTTGAAGTTTATGAGAAAAAACATGTAAGGTTTATATTTAAAACTTAAAAACCTGTGGGAAGAAAACTGCGTATAAACAATTTCCGGGTTTTAAACTTAAAAATTCCGACTTACAACTTAAAAATGGTTTTAAACTCGGAAATTCTCTGCCCAAACGCTTCCAGTTCTTTTTTTTATATCCCATATTGGGCGTAATACACCGTTGTATTATATGTGGTTTACTTCCTTGATAGAAACCCCTTTCCCATAAATGTTTGAGTTTTACACACAAAACCTTTATAAAACTTAAAGTTTATTTATTGTAAATTCGCGATTTTTTTCTTGCAATCGTCTCAAAATTAAAACTCTGAAATGTAAGGGTTTAAAATACTTCCAAAGAAATCAAATAAATACAAATAAATAAAACAAATAATCATACTAACGAGTTGCTTTTAGCATCTTTTCCAAGAACTTCAGCACATTTTGCCATAGACGTTACTCTATTCACCAATTTCTAATGATTATAATCCCGGTTCAGTGTTTATTATTTGTTTTATTTTCTCTCCAACATACTTTCCCCATGCAGATGAACTAATAATTGTGAACACACTGCACCGAATCTACTTTATTACTCCATTGTTGATGTGGACGTCCTTTTTGCAAATGACAAAAAAAGATGCTCTTTTTAAAAAAAAGGATTAAAGGTTAGAAGTTGAAAGTAGGTGTAAAAAAAAAAAAAAAGGTTCTGTTCCATAAAACTCCAGATGGAAGAAAAACTGTGTGAGCAGCGTGTAAGCACTTAGTGAAGACAGCTTGTTAATGGTTTCTGTGAAACCCTGCAAAGCCGTGATCAGTGAGCTCTGCCTACTACAACACACTGGAATGTGACTTTACCTATTCCGATTTCCACATGTTCTAATGAATGTGGCAACCCTTACACACACACACACACACATGCACACACACACGCACACACACACACACACACACACACACACACACACACACACACACACACACACACACCCAGTACCTTAGCTCTGTAGGGGAGGTGTTAGATTTCACTATTCACAGAACAGGAAATGTGCACCGGACCTGCCTGAACAATCTCAAATGCAGCTCCTCAAAGTCTGATGTAACTGCATGCAATTTGTTCTTTCCAACTTAAAAAACCCCCACAAAAAACCACAAAAAAACCCAACAGTTTTTGGACAAAAGTATTGAGACACCTGATGTGGTTCTTACCACAAATTTGGAGGCACAACATTTTATCAGATGTTGAAGCAATGGACTCTTCTTTCAATTCTTTCCACTATGACACAAAGTGCACAAAGCCAGCTCCATGAAGATCTGTTTTCCATGGGATGGAAGATGTAGAAGATCTCCAGCTATAAAGCTTTGACCACAACCCTATTGAACATTAATGGACACCCCTCGGGGCTGAATTAGCACAAATCTCCACAAAATCTAGTGGAACGTCCTCCCAGAAGAGTGGAGCTTATTTTATGTGGAATGTGGAAGGCCAAAAAGCATAGATCTTGGATGGAATTATGGCTATAATCTGGTCTTTCCCGAGAAGAACCTCCCCAGTCATTCAAATAGTGTCTGTGTGGCAACTTCCAAAGTGACCTCATGCTAATCTTTTGCTCATCATGCAGTTTCCAAAGGATTTACCCCTGGGGTGATTCATCTTTCTTGTGCCATACATTGGCATATTTTTTGCTCTGACCCTGAACCTCTCACTGCTCTCAGCTAATCATGCAGGTTATATTCAACTCAACACATTTTATGAAGTTTCCACATGTTCTGCTGAATATGACTCAACCCTCTACCTCCTACTGCCTCACACACCCACCCACACACACACACACACACACACACACACACACACACACACACACACACACACACACACACACACACACACACACACAGACTGATGAATTACGTTACTGTAGCTCTGTGGGGGATATGTTAAGTTTTGAGCGTGCAAAACAGGAAATCTGTAGCGGATGGCCAGAGAGATGATCTCTATTTTTTTCTACAGGAGTCATGATCTGTGATGAAAATTATAGTCTAGATTATAAACTGAGCCTTTTTTTTCACAACTTATTATATCTTACATCTCAAAACTGCACTGGAGTGTGTGAATATGTGATGGTAATGACTGTGGAATGGTGATGAATGAAAAAAAAAGTGCATGTCTCAGCACAGCTGTGACACCTGATTAACTGCTTCAGGGAAGTGTGGGCAGGAAATTATTTACCTGTGACCTCTTTAGCATTATGCACAGCAGCTCGTAAGATTGAGATTTGGCTCAAAGCTTAGAAATGTTAATAAATCTTGATTGTTTCAGTATTTAAGGCTGACTAAATATTCAATCCTCGCCACATAAAACACATTCAGTACTCTCAGGATGTAATCCATCTCCTACTTGATCTACAGAGTCTTAAACTCACTCGCTAATCACTTCTCTCAGCCAAAAACCCATTCACTAATCACTCCTCTCAGCCAAAAACGTGTTTGCTAATCACTCCTCTCAGCCAAAAACGTGTTTGCTAATCACTCCTCTCAGCCAAAAACATGTTCGCTAATTAATCCTCTCAGCCAAAAACCTGTCTGCTAATCAATCCTTTCAGCCAAAAACCTGTTCACTAATCAATCCTTTCAGCCAAAAACCTGTTCGCTAATCAATCCTTTCAGCCAAAAACCTGTTCGCTAATCACTCCTCTTAGCCAAATACCTGTTCGCTAATCAATCCTCTCAGCCAAAAACCCGCTCTCTAATCAATCCTCTTAGCCAAAAACCCTCTCTCTAATCAATCCTTTCAGCCAAAAACCTGTTCGCTAATTACTCCTCTCAGCCAAAAACCCGCTCTCTAATCAATCCTTTCAGCCAACAACCTGTTTGCTAATCACTCCTCTCAGCCAAAAACCCGCTCGCTAATCACTCCCCTCAGCCAAAAGCCCGCTCGCTAATCAATCCTCTCAGCCAAAATCCCACTGGCTAATCAATCCCCTTTAGCCAAAAACCCGCTCACTAATCAATCCTCTCAGACAAAAGCCCGCTGGCTAATCACTCCTCTCAGCCAAAAACCCATTCGCTAATCACTCCTCTCAGCCAAAAACCCGTTCGCTAATCACTCCTCTCAGCCAAAAACCCGCTCGCTAATCACTCCTCTCAGCCAAAAACCCGCTCGCTAATCACTCCTCTCAGCCAAAAGCCCGCTGGCTAATCAATCCTCTCAGCCAAAAACCCGCTGGCTAATCAATCCTCTCAGCCAAAAACCCGCTCGCTAATCACTCCTCTCAGCCAAAAACCCGTTCGCTAATCAATCCTCTCAGCCAAAAACCCGCCCGCTAATCAATCCTCTCAGCCAAAAACCCGTTTGCTAATCACTCCTCTCAGCCAAAAACCCGTTCGCTAATCACTACTCTCAGCCAAAAACCCGCTCGCTAATCACTACTCTCAGCCAAAAACCCGTTCGCTAATCACTACTCTCAGCCAAAAACCCGCTCGCTAAGCACTACTCTCAGCCAAAAGCCCGCTGGCTAATCAGTCCTCTCAGCCAAAAACCCGCCCTAATCAATCCCCTCAGCCAAAAACCCGCTCGCTAATCAATCCTCTCAGCCAAAAACCCGCTCGCTAATTACTTCTCTCAGCCAAAAACCTGTTCGCTAATCACTCCTCTCAGCCAAAAACCCGTTCGCTAATCACTCCTCTCAGCCAAAAACCCGTTCGCTAATCAATCCTCTCAGCCAAAAACCCGCTCGCTAATCACTCCTCTCAGCCAAAAACCCGTTCGCTAATCACTCCTCTCAGCCAAAAACCCGCTCGCTAATCACTCCTCTCAGCCAAAAACCCATTCGCTAAATCAAACCTAGTTTATCATTCACTCATTAATCAATTCTTCCTGTTTATAGTTAATTAAATTGTTTCTGTTCATCATTTACACATTAATTAATCCTCCAATTCATAGTTCACTAATCGGCCCTTCCAGTTTATATTTAACTCAATCAATCCTCCCAATTTACAGTTCACTTATTTATCAATCCACCCAGTTTATAACGCAGTGTTTACCCTCATATCTTAGTTTACAGTCCATGCATTACTTCTAAAAGGTTTATAATTAACTTGTCATCACTCAATCCCCTTAGTTTATAATCCACTCTTTACTTATACATTACTCACTTTACTTTACTCATTTCAGACTGCTCTTAACTTATCTTGATTCACGTTAGCACGATATCTAATCGTTATGCTAAACCCCTTCACTGCTTCAATTCTCCAGCGCAACCTAAATTCCACTCAAGCACTCGATCCTTTCAGCCTTATGCTTATATACACACTCTAGCAGACTGATGAATTGCCTTATTGTAGCCGTGTGGGAGAGTGTTAAATTACATCAACGTGGAGAACAGGAAGCCTGCCAGAAGCCTGCACGGCAACCGAACACGAGTTTGACCTTTCCAAGGACCACTGCTGAGCGATGAGCTCGAGACAAAAACCCACCAACTATTCAGTTCTAGAACAAATTGTCAATTGTGGAAAGTGGTCACTTAAGAAAGCTGATGAATTACAATAACAAGTTCTGGTAAATAAGATAATAATGTAGTGACCTCTGGAGGGAAATCCTGCTTATTATGTCATCAATTATCACGATAACATCAGTTCTTCCTCCCTACTGCAGTCAATTATTCAACTTTATAACCGTTTGATTTCTGTAAAGCTGCTTTGACAATGTCTAATGTTCAAAACGTTCGACAAATAAAAATGGAATCATCTTGAATCTTGCCATGTACCTTCAATGATGCAATGCTCTGGTATCGGGATCTGGGTGAACATTTCTGCGCAGAAGTCTCGGATCTTCTCCAAATGGTCCTGGAGATGTTTCCAGAGCTGGTCTCTTTTCTGGAGGTGCACGGTGTCCATCTGTCCTCCTTTCCCATTAAAAACCAAGTTCTTGTGCTCAGAATGCTCTTCCTGATCAGAGGAAGCTACTGGACAAGTCTCTGGGCAGCAAGAGGCCTCAATCAGGTAGTTCTCATTGAGTAGTTCCACAGCTCCATCCTGGATGCAGTCGGGATTATTGAAACGTGACTTTACTGTATGCAGAGCCAGACTTTTCGACCTGACAGAGACGAGAAATTAAATGTAATGACAGAGATTGATGCTAAAACAATCCGTGCTTATGTTCTTTGGCTTGATCTAGCTTCATAAAACCTTCATCCACAAAGCATACCCGTTCTATCTGATGGAACAGCAGCGCGACTTGTGAAAACGCACAGCACAGTATATTGGGATCTGCTTGCGATAATAAATAAAGGCAAGATCCATCCTCGCACGGTGACCTTTCAGCTCGCAGCTAACACACGGTGCGAATGAGCTTCAGCTTTCATTAATGCAGCGTGACTTTTCGTCTTAAATGCGAACCAAATGCTCTGCAACTGCGCATTCCTTTACAACTATTTCATTTAACAACTCCACAGGCAGCTCTGAATGTTCCCTTGTTATCTTTTATTGTAACACACTGCTGCCGAATAGTGTTAAGTGTTCTCTACAAGAGCATGCCTGACAGCAGTGCAGCTACCGATCACAGATTTTTATAAATGTTTCTATAGTAATGACTTGTAGGGGGAGTTGTATCGCTTTTTCTGTTAGAATAGGCTTCTATAATATCAATGGAAGGAGTGTCTAGTTTTAGTAGTCCGTCATATTCAGATATTAATGCTTCAACAAGTTTTCAGACACCTTCAAGTCAACAGACCAACCCACCGATTGAAGCTGAGTTCTTGGTGCTCGTCTTGTACCAACTGGCCCAGGCTTGGACACCTTTGGGATCCTGTTGAGTCCTTTTTCTCTTCCTCCTGAACATCTAGTTTCTCCTCGAAAGCCTTTCTCTTCACCTGCAGACTCTGGTCTTCGTCAGCCTCCATGTTTTGTCTTAGGCGTACAGACACAGAGACATGGTCAGTACACAAAACCACACAATTAGCATTGTACTGTTTCAGGATACACCTTAAAAAAAGTCAATAAGAAAGAAAAAATTGCAAGCTAATAAAGGAATGTTATACGGTTGTGAGAACGTACTTTGTAACCATAATGTAAGCATGAACAGATACAAATGTGCGAGGAGTGTCTTTCTTTCACTAAGAAACAATAGCTAGCATGGAAACATGCTCTTCTAGAGAAGGTTCAGAACACACTTCAGGTGGTAACTCCATCACACAACCCTGTCTGTCTAAACCAAACTCAAACTCCATTTCCCATTAAATACCAAATGCCTTCAAACATGGCCGCCCTGCACTCTAAACTCCTCATGCAAACTTGGACGTTCACAATTATGCTCATACTAATCAGTCACACCTGTTTCCTGCTTCACACTCATCACAGCTACAGCTGCTCTTATTCATTCAGCTCACTGCGAAGTATAACGCTCAGGAAAACATTGATTTTTTGTTTGGTTTTCTTGGTTTTTAATCTCATTCTGGTTTCATGTTATTGTTTTACTCAGTGTTTACTGTTTATACTGTCAGTTTATTACTGCTTTTCGATCGACAAACATTTGTGTTACATCATAGTATTTGGATTTGTCTGCTAGTTTATTCAATAAAGTCATCTCAATCTACATTCACTATATATTCATCATAATCATATATATGAGCTCATCCACAACATGGTATAAATATAAAGGTAGTTATGTTGTATGTATAGAAATTCAGGTGAATAACCTTTAGATAGACACAACCCCAAATCTGAAAAAGTTGTGACACTGTTTAAAATAAAAATATCATAAATCCATGTTATTCCAGATAAAACGGAAAACATATCAAATGTTTAAACTGTGGAAATGTACCATTTTAAAGGGGAAAAAAAGGTCATTTGGAATTCAAATTTTCTTTCATCATCCGTATTCGTGATCCGCATGTTTGATTTGGCACATGTTTTTACGCTGGATGCCCTTCCTAACGCAACCCTCCCCATTTATCCGGGCTTGGGACCAGCACTAAGAGTGCACTGGCTTGTGCAACCCTAATGGCTGGAGTAATTTTGAATTTAAATACGTCTCAAAAACAGTTGGGACGGGCAAAAAATACAGGGAAAAAGTAAGTGCCATTTAAATTAAACAGGTGGAGAAACATTTTGCAACTTATTAGGCTAAATGACGACAGGTCAGTAAGATGATTGGGTTTAAATAAGGTAACTTTACTGTAGTCAGGCAAATCGGATTTTTTATTTCCTTTTGGAAACCATGGACACCACATCCTCCAGACTAAAGAGGAGAGGGACCATCTTGCTTGTTATCAATGATCATTTGAAACAGCTGCATCTCTGATGGTATGGGGAGTGCATTAGTGCCTGTGGAATGGGCAGCCTGCACATATGAAAAGGCTCCATCAATGCTGAATGGTATATGCAGGTTTAAGCAACAAATGCTTCCATCCAGAAAAAAATGCTTGCATAGTTGAGCAAGACAATACTAACTGCATACTGCATCTGTTACAACAGCATGACTGTGTAGTATAAGAGTCCATAGTCTGTAGTATAACTGGTCGGCCTGCAGTCTGGATCTTTCACCATTTGAAAACAGTTAAAGCATAATGAAACAAAAAACACAACAAAGGACACCCAGAAGTGTTAAGCAGCTAGAATTCAGTTTTAAGCACATATTGAACATCAGTCCTCTCCCAAAACCTCAATCAACTTCCCAGATGTATATGGACAAAAGAAGTGAGAACAGTATAAGATGTTTGAGCAGGAATTGAGTTGAATTTTTAACTACAATAAACCCAAATAGCTTCATCTATTTAGTCACTGCTACACTGTAATAAACTTCTCCCTCATTATGACTATTGTTGTCTTCATCATTGTTTCTTAAATGCCCCATAACAGCATGACACATGGTGTTTTTTTCCTCTGTCAGGCAACCTAACCCCTGACAGAGCAGAGATTATATTAAGCATTTCATAGCATTAACCAGTCAATGCGGTTAGCAGGAACGACAAACCCACAAGGCCATAAGGGAGTGATTTCTGCAGCCACAATGATGGATCACGCCATAAAAATGACTCCCATCTTTCCTTCATAGTTTTTTTTTTCACACTCCCTTTTTCATTTTGTTCATCAGCATCTACAAATATGACTACGTTTCTCCATCACTTTTTCTGAAACACACATTTACTCCGTGAAGTTCTCTGCCTGGTGTATTTAGAGAATTTGATTCCAGAGCTCAAATTTGAGGGAATCCATTGTTTTTTGTGCCAATAATAATGTGAGAGTCGGGAGCCGAAGTGCTTTTACTGCTTTTACTTTTTTAGACTTAAACGGTCAAGAAGGAAGTTTGGACACGGCAGCTAGAAAACTGTAACATAACCAGAAATGTGTTTATGAAACTAACAGCTTTTCTACAGTTGTGCATTTATTTCCTTTCGATTCTGAGAATCGAGTGAAAGCAAACAGGGTTTATTCGAAAAAAAAATCAAGAGAAAGAGAGAAAGTCTGGAGAACAGATGAGCTTGTGTGTGTGTGTGTGTGTGTGTGTGTGTGTGTGTGTGTGTGTGTGTGTGTGTGTGTGTGTGTGTGTGTGTGTGTGTGTAAAAAAAGCTCTTAGTCACAAGTATAAACAAAATAAGTCATGCTCTTACAAACAAACAAATACATACATATTTTTGTGTCTATTTGTCCTCACAAATCATAGATTTGTGTTAAATGTCCACACAAATAAACAACTGCATGACAATTATTGCTACGTTTAATAATGATGCTAATCAACATAAGTAAAAAAAAAAACAAGAATACCAAACATTTCTTTTTTTGGTTAGTGAGCTGAAGACTGTGATTTGTAAGGACAGGAGTAACTGACAGTTTGTACTTTATGGGGACATTTAAACATCTGGTCCTCATAAGCAAAAGTGCTTTTTTAAAAATGACAGCTTTTATACAAAACATTTTTTTTTTGTTCAGTGTAGTAAATGTACATTTGGCTGTAACTAAGTGGGTGAGGGTTAAGGTACTGATATATACACTGCAGTAGTGCTATAAAGTGTAGTGTAGTGAAGTTTGTGTGTGTTGTGTTCACAATGTACCTGCATGATGGTAGAGTATCCGCCTGTAGCCTGAGTCCCAGCAGCCGAGCGATGGCACTGAAGCTGTTGCTCGAGCGATAGATGTCTTTAGCGCCTCCGCTAATGATCGAGGTGTAGCGCTCGGTCAGGCTGTGTATCTCCAGCAGTACTGTGTGATGGACGCTGTGCTCCGTACACGCCAACACACACACCAGGTACTGTAGAGCCTCCCGTGCCTGGTCCTACAAATGCAGAAATCACACATTCATTACAAGGTGGGCTTTTTTTGTCTGTAGTGACAATAAAGGCAGATTACATCACAGCCACCATCATGTTAGCAGTTTTATGACCTGGTCATAGAGACGTGTATTTTGGATGCTAATCATGAACAAAAAAAAAAAACGGTTGTGATCGTGAATATTTCAGTAGGAAAAGGTTTTGTGGAAGAAGTCTTCAGTGTCGGGACAGAGGTGTTTACGTGTCACACGGGTTTTATTTTTTACTTACATAAGAAAGTATGATAAAAAGGATCAATTAAATCCAACATAAAGAACACTAAATGCAAAAGTATTGGGACACCATATTTCCAGCCATATATGGTTCAAACTGTTATCATAAAGTTTCCAGGCACACAATTGTATGTAATGCTTTTGGATGCTGCAGCAGAAAATCTTCCTTCATTTAAACTAGGAGACTTAAATCTGTTCCAGTATGACAAAGCCCCTGTGCACTAAGAAAACTTCATGAAGATGTTCTTTACTTGGGCTTGGAAGATGTGGAAGATCTCCTGCTATTGAACCAATTTAACACCTTTGGGATGAATGTGAACAGCACCCCAGGCCTCCTCACCTACATCCGTACATGACTTTACTAACGCCCTTGTTGCTGCATGAGCACACATTTCCACCAAATCTAGTGGAACATCTTCCCAGAAGAGTGGAGCTTATTATAAGAGCAAATAGGGACTGAATGTAGAATGGGATGTTTTCAAAAAGAAGCACATACCAATCTTATAGTCAGGTGTGATACCGTGTTATTCATCTTCTATTATTATATATTATTGTAACACTTTTTTTTTTGTGAGCTGCTGTTGTGTAAGAGGAGTCAAAAAACTACGAACTGAACAGATGTTTCTGTTCTTAATGCATCATAAACAGTTATGTGTGGTGGAGAGATTTTTCTTTTAATCAACACAAGCTGCTTCGGGTTGTTTCGCCGCTTCAGATTTCACAAGTTAAGCAGTATGGTCACGAGTCTTGACGTGTCCAGCAAAAATGCGCCCGTGACTCAGTCATGGCAACTCTGACTCAGTCCTTCTGCTTTTTGACATCTAGCCAAAGCAAAGTGAAAATCCAATCTGATCTTTTTCCTTTTTTCACAACCTGGACTCGGCCTTGGCAGCTGGATCGCCATATCATTAATAACAGATACGGAACAAAAGGAAAATAAGAATTAAAAGGAATAAGTCTGATACTATAATAAGCAGAGGTCAGCGTGTAATCACGGTTTTATGCGACTCCCTAAAAATGTCGGCGCTTTTTAGGAATTTGGGAAATCGACTGCACATGTAAACATCTGGGAGAGTTTAAATCGGACACTGGCAACGGGTTCCTGCTGATTCAATAGAGCCGCATTCTAATCTACACTTACCTTCTCACTGTGGCTGAAAGAAGGATCGTTATCTCGCCAGATCTTTTCAGAAATATCATTAGAGTTGCAGTTTGACTCTTTAGGAGTCATACTATGCTTTGGTTTTCCCCTCATAACCAACCAATACACTGCAAAAAATATGCCTCTAAATATATAAGAAATAAATGCAAGATTTAAGCAGATACAGACTAGAAACAAGTCAAATGGTCTGCCAGTGCAGTACGATATTTACACTTGGTGAGATTTCTTGAACTTAAAAAATTGTTGTTACTAAAAAAATGTCTTAAATTAAGCATTAAAACCAAGTAATTTAGTCTAATGAACTTAAAACTAGCTCATAATTAGTTTGAAAAGATCTTAAAACTCGAGCCGAGAAAATTCCTTTTAATTAACCAATGCATTTACATTTACATTTGCTGCATATAGCAGACGCCCTTGTCCAGAGCGACGTACAAAAGTGCTTTGAGTCTCTAGCAATAGAATAAATCTACACTGGAATTCTACAGAGCAAACTTGGAAAGTGGTAATTTAAGTGTTTCAGGGAGAGGTAGGTCGCTTGAAGATAGCTAGGGACTCTGCTGTACAGACATCCAGGGGAAGTTCATTCCACTACCTCACTTCAAAATAAAAATGTTTACAGGTAGTCGTCGACTTACGACCTCGATTGGAACCGACAAACCGGTCGTAACACGATTTGGTCGTAAGCAGTGTAGGCTATATGTACAGTACTGTGAAATTATGCCGGAAGCTTGTACGCACTGTGGTTACGCACTGTGGTTACGATGTCAAATCGTTACTTGCTGCGTCTCAAAATACTAACATTTCTCGCAACAGAACACATTATTGAATGTATTTTGTCCCTACTGAACACTGACACAAAAATGAGAAACTGAAATCAAACTACAGAACAATTTTGTAAAAAGCCAGAGGAACTTTATAGAATCAAGTTCCAAAAAATAATAACCTACTGGATAAAGTTTGGAACGAGTGCAGGGACTTAATACTGCCGAATTGTATATTTGTTTAAACTTTAAGCTTTACTAAATAAGTATGAAAAAAGTTCGAAAAAAAAAAGAATAATATTAATACAATCATAATAATAATCGCAATCTGCTCTTGCATGGTATTTTATTCTTAAAGTAAAATGCATTTTGATGGCTAGAAATAAGATTGTAAGTCTTTACTAGATGAGGAGTTTTGCAGTGTAACATATCCAGGAGTAACATTTCATCTAGTGGGAAAGTTAATTCACCGACTCTAAATCAGAGCTGAATGTCCACATGCTGAGTTGATGAACTAAATGATTCGTAGCACTTCAGCTCTATCATTTTTCTATCTATCATTCAGCGACCCAAAAATAATTTATCACAGCAACCCAAAATTGTATCAAACGATCCGTTGACTTCCTGCAGACCAGTTGATTGAGAGTCAAATCAATTTCTCATTGCGTTTGAGTCAACAGCAATGCAGATCCAAACCATCTCGCTCTAATGCTCTTGAACCAAACAATTTCTTACCTGCCTGAAGAATGTGGAAAATACCAGGAGACCACTCTGTGCAGCTGGGGATGGTTCCACATGAACAGAAAGATCCATGAAGTTTCTGAGCAACTCAAGACTTTAAGACTGAAGAAGCTGCTCTGATGAGTAGTGAAATGTTTTGAAACAAGCAGATACAAGTTGATATGAATCAACTTTCTGATAACCCCACCTGGATGACTGAGAATCTTCACAGACAAAACTCAACAACTATGAGCATTGATTTGAACTGGAATTAATATTATATTAACAGTCTGCTACAATGGCTCTCAAACAGTTCTACAAGCAAGTGCCTATCACTGAACATTACACCATAACAATGATAAAACTGTAATTAATGGACTTTCGGTGCCACCCAGATGAAAATGAGTTCACTTTGGAGTCTGGTTCCTCTCAAGGTTTCTTCCCTGTGAAGTCTCAGGGCATTTTCTCTTGCCACTGTCACCAATGGAAGTGGTAGCTCAGTGGTTAAGGTGCTGGGTTACTAATCAGAAGGTTGGCGGTTCAAGCCCTGGTATTGCCAAGCTAACACTTCTGGGCCCTTGAGCAAGGCCCTTGACCTTTAGTGCCCCAGGGGTGCTGTATGATTGCTGAACCCAGCTTCCTAAAATTAAATATGCAAAGAAACAATTTCACTGTGCTGTAAAGTACATGTGACAAGTATAACACATTTAAGATGACTTGAAACTAGAACTGATCCCTCTGGGGACTCACCATTTTCGGTCATGGAGATGATAGGCTCCTCCAAAGATAAGACTGTTGCTTCAATTTAGGGTCGTACACGTACTTATGAAGGTCGGTGCTCCTTGTGACTGTGTGATCTGTGGCCATGTTACAAAACTAGTCTAGAAACTTTTCGATACCACCTTGTATACATTCCAGCTTCATAACCTCTTCGTCTCCGTAAAGCTGCTTAGGTACAAGTGTTTTAAAAACACAACAATTGACTAAATGTTTATGTCAAAGGAGTAAATATTGCAGCATTCTCTCTGCAAACTGCAATGCAAATTAGTAGCTCTACTGACCACCCGAGATACAAGTCCCGGAGTCTGTTGGTACTCTAGAAACCCCTTATTTGCAGCTGGAAACACCATCCGATGCATGAAGTTCTAGTACATTAGCTTGAATTGAGCATTAAGTACTTTTGTAATAAATAATTACCTCTGCAATCCGACTGTAACGAGAAAGTGTTCACTGCCTGTTAGGACCTCGCAGTAAATAATCAGGCCTCATGCTTGGCAGGAAATCTTCATAAAGGCTGCACCTGCTTCCCAGTGCGGTGGTTTTAATGGCAGGATGGAGAATGCGTGTCATAATGTTTGGGCAGCTTGTCAGGGTAGTTACGGCTCAGACGAGAAAGCTACAGCTCAGAGCCATTAGAGTGGCTAACAGCGTGAAAACGTGAGTCATTCGCACTATTGATACTCCACGTGGGAGCCACGGGCACTGTCGAGAACGAGACTGAGGAGGGGGATTGCAACATCTAGCGAAGGAACATACGATGGAATTTAGTATGCGTGTAAGCATTTAAAGGTATCTCATGCTGAGCGAGGAAAATGTTGCAGCAAGGAACGTTTCACATTTGTGGGTAAGGATGAAATCTCTAAAATGTCATCTTACATTTGATTTGAGCAGTGGATTGGGTGTTTTCCACAAGGCTAACAAGTGTCCAATTTCACACTTTCGCCACTGGAGAGATGGCTCAAGGATTTGGCTCAAGGACATTATTATACAAGGGAAGACTGTAGCGCTCTGGAGCGATAGATCGTAAACGTACTGTGTATTGAAAAATATATGAGGTGCTACATCCTGGGCATTGCTAATGAAAGCTTAATAGTTTAGGCTTTTAGAGGATCAAAAAAAATTTAACAATGAAGTCTAAGGACAAAGAGCTGATCTCACAACTGATCTCAGTTCCGCACCCACCCTATTTCGCCATCTTTTCAAAAATCAATATACATATACATACACAGCCTGAAAGGAAAGGCCAGTCTATTACAGGGTATCATTCAGACATTAAAAACAACTCATAACTCAGTCCACATCCTGGAAACCAGACAACCTTTCAGTTCAGAACTCTATACAATAATTCACTACTGCAGGAACCCCATACAGACAGTATCCTGAACTCGGAATCATGCAGCAAGAACCCTGGCGCTTATCTCCGTTTCAAGACATAGGCAAACGAGGCAGTCGCCCAGGGGGCAGCCAGCTGTGGGGTGCCATTGCACACCCCCTGCCCCGCCACTGCCCTTGCGCTTGCCTAATTAACTTATTTACATGTTTTTCTGCTGAAGTTTGGTAGACAGTATTGGTTTACCTATTTGAATTCAGGCAATTGTGCAATGATTATTAAAACCCTGTTGCGAAAGGTTGCGAATAGTTTAAACGGTGTAGGGGTGGAGCTTTGTGGTGGGAGAGTGGAGCCATCAGGGGTGGCATTAGCAATCTTTCCTAGGGTGCCAAATAAGGCTAGAAATGGTCCTGCTGAACTACCAGGCTGAACTTGACCCACCATGTAGCCTGAAAGCATGGCAATAGATTGTTGTCTTATAGCTTCAATATTAGCAAAATTGTCCATAAAGAACACATCGACGATGACACAGTAGTTTCCAGGATGTGTGTATGTGTAAGTATGTGTGTATGTGTGTGCTTGTGCTTGGCCTCCTAGGTCGCTTAATTGCCTCTTCAGAAACCAAAACAATGTCTGTGCCAAACACTCCAACACTAATCTCTGCTCGGGCCTCAGTGTTTTAAATGCTGTTTAGTGGTCAAGTAGGACAATGGCTTGCTGTTGTAGTTACTACTAATAAAAAACTGGTTACTGCATAAACACAAACAAAGCACTGAGCAAATAAAGATTTGTGGGGATGCGCGGTTTCTGCAGCATGCTGACAATACATAGTTTCAAGCCGCATAGGACTCTAAATAGGAACCTTTTGAGTCATAAACAGAAGTCTTTTCTCTTCCCCCAAAAAATTTCTCATAACATTATCGTTTAGTGACATTCACTTATAAACACATTTGAGCCAAACCAAGATTACGAAACAGAACAATGGGGAGCATTTACTGGTGGCAGATGGACACACAGCTTCTGGAAAACGGGTACCATTCCTCCCAGAGGTCCACTTCATGCTCCCCATTGACACATCCTGGACACCTTTATGTGATTGTTTGAAGAACCCGTCTTCAGAGCACATGATGAATGTTCCCTCAGAGTGCACTTCACTGCTGTGCATGTGGCGTCCAAATGCTTTCTGTCTCCGACACGCAGCAGCGTCACACACGTCTGTTTTACTGTTTCTGTGTCGAATCCTGCAGGATTCCTGATACTGCAGAAATGTTCAGGAGTTCATTGCTTGCACTGTACACTGGGACTGTCGAGATGTGATATTTCCCTTCTGCTTCTATCCTGCTTCTAAGAATCGAACACTGGAGACGCTTATCATGTTCCAACTTCTAAATGACATAAAATCACATTCATTCATTCATTCATTCATTTTCTCCCGCTTATCCGTAATTCGGGTCGCGGGGGCAGCAGTCTAAGCAGGCCCCCGCCTTCGACTGCTGCCCAATCCACACAGCACCGTCCCTTACGGTCCCTTCTGCAGGTGGTGAGCCCACGGGAAGGCGGCCCGACGTCACGGACCTTGATATTTCCCTCGTAAGGGACCCCCGGAGCATAGAGGGTTAAGGGCCTTGCTCAAGGGCCCAAGAGGATAAAATCACAAACCACAATTTAATAACGATAACTTTATTAGGTCTTGCCGTTGGACTGAGTCCCAGTTCTCTCTCTCGCATTGCATGCTGAGACATTATAAAATAATTATTTATATTGCTGTAAGTACCTTCATCCATCCATCTGTCCGTCTGTCCGTCCATCCATTAATACATTTATCCATAAATCTATCTATCTATCTATCTATCTATCTATCTATCTATCTATCTATCTATCTATCTATCTATCTGTCTGTCTGTCTGTCTGTCTGTCTGTCTGTCTGTCTGTCTGTCTGTCTGTCCATACATCTGTCCGTCCGTCCATACATATGTCCATCCGTCCGTCCGTCCATACAACCGTCTATCTATCTATCTATCTATCTATCTATCTATCTATCTATCTATCTATCTGTCTGTCTGTCTGTCTGTCTGTCTGTCCGTCCGTCCGTCCGTCCGTCCGTCCGTCCGTCCGTCCGTCTGTCTGTGCTTTTTACTTGTCCCATGTACATTACAGCACAGTGAAATTCTTTCTATATCCCAGTGATGTTAGAAAGCTGGGGTCAGTTATGAAACAGCACACTTGGAGCAGGGAGGGTTAAGGGCCTTGCTCAAGGGCCCAAGAGTGGCAGCTTGGCGTTACCTTGGCTTGAACAATCAGTAACCCGGAGCCTTCACTCTAAAGAAGACCCAGTTCCTCCATATTGCTGGTAATTTCTAACTCTCCCACAGTCTCTGTTTGAATTTGACGTCCAATCCATTGGTCTGCACGAAGAAGCCGCGTTGCAGCTGAACCACATTTGGCCGAACCTGTCTCACCTATGCAGAGCTGTAACGTAAAGTGATGGATGCTTCTTGGTACATCACACTCGCTCCACACAGTCATAATCAAATCATTAATCAGACTCAACCATCTGCAGATTGGAACGACTGTGAAATGTTGCTGAATGTCGTTACGCTAGCCCCTCGAGGCCAGGGATAATAGAAAATAGATTCATTCTTTCTTGCTCGTAGCTTATAAAAATAAAATGAGGAATGACAGGAAATGGGAAATATCCCAATGATCTGGATGAAACGAATGCTTAGTGTCATCCACGCTCTATCCGGCCGTCATTACCAGCCTTGTTAAGTTGTTATTGCTCAATATATGTGCTTTGAGCTAATCTTGAAAAAATTATTTGGATTTTAATGAAGTACATCCTCAGGGAGGACAAATCAGAAACCTGGGCTCCAGGTTCATGCAGATTTCATGGTCAGATTTTCATGCCTGGAAAATGTAATCTCAGGAGAATAGTGTTAATGAGCATTTTTTTGTCTTCTTTGCTCACTCTTGGACTTGTTTCTGACAGCTCATTTTATCAAACAGTCTCGTTTTGGGGCTCACTGGCACCTCAGAAATCTGTTCTTGGCCGGTAAGGATGGAGCGCAATGTGGTCTTTTACCATCCACCCACCCAGCACTATGTTCAGCTTAGAGAGCATTCTCAAATGCTTTTCAGATCATCACAGTTGTAAAGAGTGATTATTCGATTTTCTGTCAGTTAAAGGCAGTCTGGCCATTGTTCCCTGATCTCTCTCTCTCTCTCTCTCTCTCTCTCTCTCTCTCTCTCTCTCTCTCTCTCTCTCTCTCTCTCTCTATATATACAGTGATACTTTGACCTACGAGTGAATTAATGTACGAGTTTTCCGAGGTACGAGCGGTCACTCGGTCGATTTTTTTGCTTTGTTACGTGTACGAGCTCGAGACGCCGCTGCTAGATGGCGAAGCTAAGCCAGAAGACTGTGACGAAAATTAAGATAAGCAAAGAAAAAAAAAGTACAAAATTAAAAGTTTAGGGATACGTACTGTACAGGAGTGATAGTAAAAAACTAGTTTTCCCTCCTCCTCTACCCTCCACTTCCTCCGGCGTCTTCGTTAGCTCAAGTGGTCTCATCTCCAAGGTAAATACACTGAATAAAACCTTATTATATCTTTAGATATTTCTATTATGTTTTTATACAAGATTTGTTATTTAGAAATGCATTTTCCAATTTAATAACATGAACATGAAACGGATTAAGGGCATTTTAAGTGTTTTCAATTGGGTAAATTGATTTGTTGTGCGAGCAAATTAAGATATGAGCTCGTCCACGGAACGAATTAAACTCATAGGTCAAGGTACCACTGTATGTATGTATGTATATATATATATATATATATATTAGGGATATGCATCCCGATAACTATGGTCGATGCGATTCTCCTCTTGATGCATAGCCAACGATACAATACATTAAAGATACATATAAGGCAGATACTGGTGCGATGTGATACGATTCCCCCCGTATAAAGCAGATATGTTGTAAAAAATACGATGCTCTGAAAAATCAATACGTCACAAATAGTAATTTCTATGGTCCAGATACCGTCATTCACATGGTTGTGTTCAGTCACTATTGCTATAAAATGCTGTTGCAACGTCTTGCACTTATTCTTTTTATAACTCTGGATAGCAGCACATCTGAAAAAAAACATCTGGAAATGAGATTTTCTCCACTCGCATTTGTAAGGGAGTATGTATTGTGCAACATTTTGCAATTCTTCGTCAACATCTCCAGCTTCTGAAGCTAAACAACAGATCCGTTTCAGAGCAGAACGCAGTGTGGTGACTCACAGTTGTGTAAGTGACGTGAGAATTACCCATCAGAGAAGATACAGGAATGCTGCTCGCTGGTCAAGAAACCGAAACCGAAGATTCACAAGATGGAGATTCGCTGCTCACTGGGAATTAGCGCTCAGTGAGGGAACAGAGTTTACATGTGTGAGGAATAAAACACTTGGGGCATCTTGTAATGGGAAATTAATCATTCACTGAGTGTTATGTTGGAGTGATACCATTTTGATCTTATTTTGTGTAGAGCAGCACATCCCTGTTTCGTTCCTCTCACACGGGAGCAATTTGCCAATAGAAATAGCTATTTAAAAAAAAAACATTATCGACTTTTATGAAATTTTATCCATTTATAGAGATTCTGTCTGGCCAAAAGTATTGGGACACCAGCCTTTTCCTGCCATATTTTCTGCCATTCTTCAAAAAAAAAAAAAAGAAAGAAATTGGAGGCACACACTTGTATAGGACGTCTCTGGATGTGATAGCATGAGATCCAAACCTGTTCCAGGAAAAAAACAACAGCACAATGCCGGCTTCATGAAAATTTGAAAGGTCTGGAAGATGTAAACGCTATAGAGCTTCGACCACACTAACACGTATTCATGAAGCAGATGTTACTTTCCAAACTTTAAATCAGTGTTATCCTACAGATGATGGTTTTCTCCTGCTTTACTGGGACTATTCTGTGGACTGGTTTATTGTGCCAGTACAGATCATGTTAGTGTGGTACTTCACCCATGAGGACAATGGAGCAGTGCGTTGGGGCCCAGGCCACTGTAACCACTCACGGTGGGTAGATTTGATGAGCAAGGTATAAATAATCATGTAAAAATAGGGGCTTATTATTGCGCCTTTGCACGTTCCATGAGAAGAAGAATTCAGCACCATTCAACGGTGTTTGTAATGTATTTTTAATAGTGCACTTTTAATTTATTTTCTTTCTCATAGAGCAAGTTAAATTAACCTAAAGTGTTTATTAATACATTAATTAAAAAACATGTACTAATGTAATTAAGGTAGCTATTATTCACACATGAATCATGTGACTCGTGGTGTAGTTAGGGTTAGCTCTTGATTACGCCTCAACTCAGCGGTCCCCAACCTTTTTTGCACCATGGACCGGATTAATGTCGGACAATATTTTCACGGACCGGCCTTTAAGGTGTGGTGGATAAAAACAACAACATAAAATGACACGACTATAAAAACTGATATATTTTTTAAATATAATAATAAACGTGAATCCACTGTGTTGTTGTTTTTGTTCATTTTGCTCGCTTGGGGGTTTGAATTTAGCGGTAATGTATTATGTGTTAGCGGCCGGAGCCCCTTAGGTAGTGGATGGAGGTAAGTCATGTGACCGAGGCATCATGACCTGCATCAAGAGTGAGTCATAGACAGCTGTGAAGAAGAGAATCCGGTCATTTTCCAGAATAAAACGGAAATAATGTAAGTTATGTATTCTTTCTGTGCGGCCCGGTACCAATTGACCCGGTGGTTGGGGACCACTGCCTTAACTCATCATTAGTTCATAATAAAGTAACATTTATTTTACATATTACTACATGCTTATGCATGTACTGTTATTGTAAAGTGTTACCAAAGGTGTTGTCTCTTGAGAAAATCTACTAAAATACTTACTGAAATAGGAGGGGTGTACTCACTTTTGTGAGATACTGTATACAGGGTCTTTTGGTAACGCCTGGCCTGTATGTATACCCAGGTCACCACACTGCACGAGTATAGTGTCTGTGTGCGAAGTAGAGATGTTTGCTTCTCTCATCTCTCTTTTTTACTCAGCCATCGGTTATGAGAGCGCTTAATTTCAGGGATGAGTGACTTAAATGTTTCCTGCAGGCTGAATCAACAAAAAACAAAGAGAGAGAGAGAGAGAGAGAGAGAGAGAGAGAGAAAGAGAGAGAAGAGAAAGACGAGAGAGAGAGAGAGAGAGAGAGAGAGAGAGAGAGAGAGAGAGAGAAAGACGAGAGAGAGAGAGAGAGAGAGAGAGAGAGAGAGAGAGAGAGAGAGAGAGAGAGAGAGAGAAAGACGAGAGAGAGAGAAAGAGAGAGAGAAGAGTGAGTAAGAGCGAGAGGGTGATAAAGTGTCAAGTCCACAGATGAACAAATGTCTATTGTGGTCATGGTCTATCCAGCATACGTTCTTTTCAGTTTTAATCAGAAACAGAAGAAGCTACGGCCTACCAGTGGAGGACCATCAAGGCCAGTGAGGACTTCTCTCAGGGGCTAAACTATATACTATAATATAAACTCTATATGATTATGTAATAAATGATTCCCAACAGTTTATTCTCTTTATTTTATATCGTTTAAAAGGTATCTGTCTGCCTTATTCCATCAGTGTGAACAATCCATGTTGCTCAAAGCTGTTGCTTTAGCCAATCAAATTGCGGCTTGCAGACTTGTACGTCGCCATTTTCAAGTTTTTTTGATTGGATGGTCAGAGAGCTCACGACCCTCATCTGTAGCAAACTGCACAAACTCGAATACATTCATCTGGATTTTATAGCTGGGTTTTTTTTTCATTCCACATTTCTCTCCTGAAAGAGGAGAAGAAACTGATTTGGACGCAGATACACTTACAAGGACATTTACATGACGGATTTTTCAAGTTGAGCTGGACATCGTGAGGAAAAGTTCGGCCCAAACTGTTTAAAACATGAGCTTTTTTTATCAACTATTCATACGTTTCATGTAGCTTTTGCACAAAAACACTTCATTTCAAATCCCCAGGAAAACCGTAACACAAAGAAACAATGTATGTGACGTGTTGAATTGTGATTGTCTGTGATGCAGCACTCTGTTCTACAACGTTTAATAATGATGATATTCAGAAATGGATTGATTCAGGTGGGACACCACTGAAGGTCTGGGAGTGAAATGCACGACACGTCACTACTGAATACAGTGAATACCTCTAATATTGGCACCATCCATGGTAAATATGCTTCTATTTATTTCTATTTATTGCTTAAAACTTTCACTTTTCTGTTAAAAAAATCATAAAAATACTCTGCTTTCATGCATAATAAAAAACACACCTTTGATAAATATAAGGTGAGCAAAATTATTGACACCCCTAAACATTCATATAAAGTAAAATATGTATATTTGAAGAGCATTCCTAATGATATTTGCCATTTTTAGTACACATGGGGGATTAGAAACTGGAACTTGTGCCAAATTCCCTCAGTAGTTCATTACAATGGGTGAAACCAAGGAATATACCTCTGGTTTGTGGCAAAATAATGTTGAGCTTCAGAATTGGAAGTGGTTATAAGAAAATATATGGCTTCTAAACATTTAAACATGGCTTTGTAAACATTCAGTTTGCATACGAGATAATGAGGTTTATCTCTGTATTTTTCATTGTCCCCGAATAGTAAACAAGACCTAATTGCAAGTAGGAAGTAAAGTTGTGAGCAGAGAACTGGAGAAACCTCTGATCGCATTTAATCCTTATATTTGTTCGAGACCATCATCCATGTTTCTTCTTGTGTAAATGAAACCATGGCTCTGTGCCGTGTAGGAAATAAAAGTTGGCTTTGTTATTTGCAATAGTGCATGTAGGAGAAGGGATGTTCCTCATTATGCTCTTCATTAAAAGGAGTGCTTTTGTTGACTCTGCCATGGCTTTGAGCAGAACTCTGCGGAACGTGGAGAGAAGGGATCAGAGCGGGGTGCGAGAGATACGCTACAGTGAAGCCCAGGAAGGGGGTTAAAGAGAGAGCTTGCAAAATGAGAGGCACGTTTTTTATTCCAAGAGGAGCAACAAAGAGCAAAGGAAAAGCACCTTGTTTTCATCCCTCCTGCTTTTACCAACACAATAAACCAATTCACTTAATATGACAAAATCTGCTGGAGTGAACGGCGCTGCATTCAAGCACAGAAAGACGTGGAGCGGCATCGGAACAGACGACACACACTTCCTCACACTACATGACCATAATGCACTTCAACTGTTAAATAAGATTTATAATTTATTTTGCAATTATTACCATTGATATATCGTGTGGGCAAAATGCAACACATCCCGCTACAGTTAAAAAAATCTCATCAGTTTCTATTGAGCGTGTGACAGGCAGGTGTTGTGACATCATAAACTACAAGAGCCAATCAGGTTGCAGTATGCAAATGCAAACTACAAAACGTTGTTTTTCCTGATGAAGGCAAGAGTTAAAGATAAGGAGCTGTTTTTTATTTTTGTGCATTTTCCTGTTGTTTGCATTGAGATATTTATTACTTATATAAAGTAATACTGGCCTCTGGATCAGAAGGTTCATGTTCAAATGTGAAAGTTAAAATCCCAGCACTACCAAGCTGCCACTGATGGGTCCTTGATCAAGGCCATTAACCCTCAATTGCCCAGTTGTACGTCGCTCTTGCTGAGGGCATCTGCCATAAAAATTTCTGATGTCACTTTAAAGTATTATGTTCTCTAAATATACCAAGAATTTGTTCTCTGCCTCGGTTTTCCTACTTTTTGGACTCATCTGCATTTGAATCCATCCAAAAGACTGTCAGGTGATGAAAACCTGGAGTCTCGAATGTAAATGTCGGTTTGTGTTTTTTTTTAAACCAAAGGCAGGCGGATCTAATTTTAGAAAATAGACTGATGTAGGTGAGGTGAGGAGGTCTGGGGTGCAGTGAGCTATCTGATTCATCCCAAAGGTGTTGAACAGTTTTGAGGTCAGAGCTCCATAGCAGGACACTCAAGATCTTCCAACCCATATATAATGTATCTTAATGGAGCTGAGTTTGTGCACAATGGCATCGACATCCTGGAACAGGTTTGGGTCTCCAAGTTCATAAAAAGGTTTAATACTAGTGCATTTAAAGGAATATTCAATAGTGTATACAACTCTGTGGTAACAAATCAGGGAAAAAAAAACACATATTGCTGGAACTGTCAGGTGTCCCAATACTTCTGCCTAAATAGTGTACGTACAAAAGCCTCAGATTTAGTTTTGGAGATGTTTGATTTGGCAAATATGAATAAGTCAGCATGTTTTCAGACAGATATCTGGCAGCAGCAGCCGCACTGATGCTAATCTAATCGTCACCAACGTGTCACACTACGATCCAAGATCTGAAATCTTTAAATGGTCTGTGTGCTGTGTTGAAACTCCTCTGGTATAAACAAGAATGTCTGACAGATATTGTTCCTACAACTCCGTCTCAGGCATGTCCATCCATCACAGGGGTCCGGAAAAAAATGGCCGTCGCTAAATCACGCCAAATTGGTCTCAAGTGGACACTCGAAGGAATATCAAATAATCGAAATTGGGATTTATGATTAAACTCAGACATTATATCTGTAACCAAACCTCTACGTATGACTGCCATGGGAGTGCTAGTATTCCCTTCAAAATAAAAAAGTGTGTGTACAGTATAACCGCTCACCGTGTTGGTCAGACCGACCGACCCATGGATCTTAGCTACATGTCCCAGCAGCCCTGGTGTTTGCTGCCCCACAATCCTCAGATCTGGAAGAACCGGGATGAAAGAGGCGGGGCTAATCTGGGCTGTATTTACCAACGTGGCGAGCAGGGCGTCATTCAAAGAGGCGTCGCTCAAGTGACCAATCAGAGATGGGATGACAGAGGTCAGTGCCTAGGATAAAAGGAAAAGACAGATTTTGAAGTTAAGAATAAAAAGATTACGCAAACAAACTACACGTCTGAGATAATGGTAGCAGAAGGGCAAATAAAATCTAATGCAAATTGACAGGAAAAAATGCGCATGCAGGGAACGCTGGTTTCACGCCAGACCCAACAGTGTTTAATGATGTGGCTTAGCAGAGGGGGTCTGGTAAAAATAGAAATCCTTTTTCTAGCTAGCTCTCTCTCTCTCTCTCTCCCTCTCTCTCTCTCTCTCTCTCTCTCTCTCTCTCTCTCTCTCTCTCTCTTCTCTCTCTCTCTCTCTTGAGGTTATGATCTGGTCCCGTCCGGTATGGGCTTCATTGTGATTGGCTTGTTTGAGAGCTGCCCACCCCTCTAATGAATTCCTGATTCTCTGCAGTGCTTTTTTATTTTATAGAGAATAGACTGGAGAAAGAATGAGTCCTAATGAATTCCTGAACAAATGGCCAAGAAAAGTTTGATTGTTTACTCTCAGCTGATTGACTGGCTCTGAAACATTAATAGTCATATTTGAGAACTATTTGAGAACTTAACTGTTATAAAATTCGTGGGTAAAAACAAGCAAAACTGCTGAGTCATCCCAACTTTGAACATCTGCTCCAAGCTTTTATTTCAGGGTGTTATAAATAATCCTTTGCTTATGTTGTCTGGACATTCGGTGTTCACTTCTGACCATAAATTCGCTTTCGTTGAAAAGGTTCTTGGACCCTGCTCGGGGGTCACGAGAGGTCATGGGTAGGCGGACACCAGAGGGAATTGAGAGGACAGACTGGAAATCTTGTCTGTGCTTACGTGTGGAACGTGATTCAGAGAACGTGACAACCTGTGAACTTTATATTGAGACTCGTAAACATCCTCTACCTTCATTATAACGCCACGGCTCTAGAAAGCATCGGTATTATAGAGAAACGCAGTAGATCAGAGAGCTGCATCACACACAGGATCTCATACAGAGAAAATGAATGCCATCACTAAAGCAAGAAACCCAATGAACACAATTCAACACGTCTCCTTTTACTGGAGCCACAACTGCACCTCGACATACATCATCTCCAGCAGACGCATCGATTTTAACCTCATCACCCCGGGGTTTTTGTGCATCTTTTTCCTGGGGATTTAAAATGAGGGTAAAATTGTGTGTTTTTGTGCAAATTCTACAGGAAAGTAAACGCAAAAGTAGAAATGGTTCATGGAAAAGCTTAACAACTGTTTTGAACCGTTTTGGTGACTTGTCCTTTCGTGAAAAGCCCGTCTTGTAAATGTAAGTGTATCTGCAACCAAATCGATTCTTCTGTCAGTCTTTGTGGAATGAAAAAACAGTGATTAAATCCACACGAACATATTTGAGCCCGTGCTACGGATGCGGTTTGCGAGCTCTGACTAGTGCGTTTTCTGACCGCCCAATCAAATGACGTGAAAATGCAGATGTTATTGGACGCCTGCAAGATGGCCCCGATGTTGCAAACTCAAAATCCGATTTGGTTACAGCAACAGCTTTATTCTTAAGGATAAAGGGGCTTGTACTCTTGATTCTGAAGGCATCAAGGCAGACGTTGCTGTCCCTGATGGTCTTATTTTACCTCATCCTTCCGGTCTCCAAGCAACGTTGAACAGCCTCAAAACTTGCAGTTTAATACTTTATTGGTCGAACCTGATTCTAAATAACCCCTTGATTTTACAACAGCATGACTCATTATAAATTCCTCCTCTATCATCCTTCCAGCTCATTGCCCAGACTTGTGCAACAACAGCCACATTCAGCCCCTTGTGCCTCCTCCAGTCTCGCTAACACAGACAAGCTACCCTACATTGTTCGTCCTTCGCGTCAGCTGTCGATGTTGTTGCTTTTTAGAAAAGGCCACTGGAGAGCAACCACATTTCCACATTTAGGAAAAATCGTTTTATTTTTCCCTCCCTCTTTCCTGTCACACAATTCTTTCTGCATGCCTGTTTTTTTTTTTTTTACTGATTGAAAACACATTTTCTTGATCTTTCCACATCTGTTCCAGCTAAAAGTGCTGACTCGGGCAGGTGTGTCATTCACACAGTGGCAGACACTGAACTGTCTGATTCACCTCTTTACTGTGAACTGAAATAACTCTCGCTGCATCACATTCTCTCACCACCTTCTTTATTTCCATGTCTGTCCTTCAGCCTTTTCCTTTGCTGCTCCACCTAAAATACCGGATCTCGAGCATGTACACACACACACCTGCTTTTTTATTACACATGCCTCCACACATCCTAACCCTTCACTGACACTGAAAGAGGACACTAGATGAAGCTAAATATATGTGGATAGTGGGAATTGAACGAAGCGTTCGCATCTGCTATGCTAATGATCTGTAATGTAAGAAAGCACAATTCCGAACAATCAACTCAAAGTCACTTGTAGTCAGTCCTGCAAAAGTATTGGGACACCTGACTTTAACAGCCATATGTGGTTCTTCCACAAAATGTTACCACAAACTTGGAGGCACACAATCGTACAGGACGTCCGATTTAGGTTTGAGTGCATGACACTTTCCCTGCACTTGAACTAGGAGACCCAAACCTGTTCCAGCAAGACAATGCCCCTGTGCACAAAGCCAGCACCATGAAGATCTGCTTTACATGGGCCGTATTGGAAGATCTTCTGCTATAGAGCCCTGATTCTTAACCCTACTGAACACATTTGGGATGAATTGGATCCCTGACATACATATTTACGGAATAAAAAGGTGACTTGAGGACATCTTGTGATGGGAGATGACTGGTATGATGTAGCATTGTTACTAATATTTAAAAAAAATTTCTTCAACATCACATCCCTGAGTTTTTCGTTCTTCTCACAGCTATATACACTATATAGACCAAAGTATTGGGATACCTGCCTTTTCCAGTCATTAGAACAAAATGTATGGAGACACATAATTGTATAGTGATGCCTCTGGATGCAGTAGTCTTGACCTTGGAGACACAAACCTGCCCCAGCATGACTATCCCGCAACCTCAAACGCTGATTGCACCTCAGACCTCCTCACCCTCACCTCCATCAGTACCTTCATGACTTCACTAACACGCTTGTAGCCGAATGCATCTCACTCAAATCTCCACAAAATCTAGTGGAACGTCTTCACAGAAGAGTAGAGGTGATTATAACAGAAAATGGGGACCAAACTTAAAGCAGGGTATTCAAAAAGGACATAGAAACCTTACCGTAATTTGTCCACGTAGTGTATACATTTACAATAACAGCATTTAGCAGACGCTAGCAAACTCTTTCAATCGATACATGAACACTGGTTCACTTGGTTACAGACAATAGGGAGGACGCAATCAAACTCTGTTGGGAGGAATAACAGCACAATTTCTAAATAAAATACATAAATACATAAAACAAAAAGAGGAAAAAAAACCCCACGAGTTTCCACTCTAACACGTTTGTTTGAAAACGCAGATTTTGGCCTTCCATCCACACTGAGATGGTGTTTTTAGTCAAGGAAAATGTCGCTTTTTTGCTCTCTGAATTGGATAAGAAAACTCCATGAACAGTTTTTACTGAGTGGATTGTGGAAACGAAGGCTTTCGAAAACGATGATGCATTTTTAGTCATGTGACTGTTGGGAAACGATTGTCATTGTGTATGTTGTGTCACTGCAACAATTAGTTCATATCTAATTCTCTATTTGAGCCACAGAAATGTAACAAAGGCTTACTGAGGGTTCCTGCCAAATAGATTATCTTGTTAAATGGGCATTGAAACAAAACGGAAACATAAAGCCTTGAAATGAATAGCAGAGATGGATTTAAGATTTTAATTCAGTCCAATACATTTTTAGTTGTAAAGCGTTTTTATCAATGGACATTGTCTCAGTCAAAGCAGCTTATCGGTAATCATTTTCTTTCAATCGCTCATCATCAGGCAGAGATTAGTACTTCATTGATCCATGTGCTGGATCAGGATGCAGATTCACCATGACCTGGGTCTTCATAAACCATGAATGGGATGCCAGTGTTTCACAGAGTCACCAGGAAATCTAAATGAACAAAGAAAATTTTTTTGTGGAGATGGAGATTGTTCACTGATCAGGGTCAAGGAAGATCTAAAGCTTATCCTTCGAAGCATGGTGTTAGTCTGGGGGTACACACTGGATCACACACCAACCAGTCCAAGGCATGGAGCATTCATGTCCAGTAACATTTTATTTTTACCAATCCATGCCATCCTTCTGGCATTTTCTTTAAAAAAGACAAGGAATTTGAAGGACAACGACATAGACACGGAAAATATTAAACTTTAGCTCAAGATTAAATATTGGACCATGGAACAAACCATTATTTATAAATAAATGTAATTCACATACAAATACAAATAAATTTGTTCCTCATAATTGTAGGTTTGTCCCTAATGAGTGAGCCAGTGGTGACTGTGGCAAAGAAAAACTCCCTGAGACTTCATGTCGAAGAAACCTTGAGAAGAACCAGACTCAAAAGGGAACCCGTGGATCATCCATGGATGTCTATTCATTTCAGTTCCATCATTGTGGAGGTGAACTGTTCAGTAAGGGTCTTTAGGGTATTCACCACACACACACACACACACACACACACACACACACACACACAAACCTGTGGCTGTTGTTCGGAGATCATCTGAAGCAGTCGGAGTAAGTGTTGTCTGCTCGTCTGATCCAGCTCAGGAATCATTAGTACCAGGTCCTGGATGTGCCTGTGGACTGGATCTGGTTCTAGAGGATACACGGAGGGAAGAACCCGCAGCAGCATGCTGTTACCTAGCAATTAAAAAACGTTAAAGAAGAACCCATGAATAAAACACAGGATAACCTTCTTCTGCTTTCGAGAATGTTTCACCTAGTATTTCATTGTAGTGCAAGTTATCTTACATGTACTGATATATAACTATATTTAACATGTCAAAGCAAATGATATGCAAATGATATGCACACAACTAGTTCACATCAACTTTTGTAAACTGTGTTACTGTTCTTTATCATCCAAATTGTTCACTTACTAATAATAAAAAAAAGGCATGCAGTTTAAGAAAAAAAATTGTGGTGTCGAATACTTTCACTGCGCGGAATTGAATTCAAATTGTCAAATAACAAATTGTCTATTCTGCATATACAACAGCAATTTACCAACAAATTTACGACTAGAAATGTTGAGAGGTCAAATCCCAGAACCACCATGCTGCCTCCGCTGGGCCAATAAGCATTGCTCATATCTAGAGGTCAACCGATTTATTGGTTTTGCAAATTAATCAGCACAGATAGTTGATTGCTGAAACTTTTGGTTATCATCATGTAGAAAATCAATCAACACTCCCTGACTGATTCAAACTCAAAATCCAATAGCACTAATGTATAAATTGAGAAGATCATGCTATGTGATTATGCTATGGTGGAGAACTCTAAGAAAACAGTCAAACTAAGAAAAAAGGATAAATATAGACAGACAAATGCAATAGAAATAAAGGAAAGAAGAAGCACAGCACTTTATCTTCTCCAGGAAAAAGTGTCCATCAACAGCTCGTTCTCATCTGGGAGCGATCCTAAGCTTCCTATAGGTGACTCAGGGCATTAAAAAGAGCTCTGTTTGTAGTCTGAACACAATAAGTTTCCACTGGCACTGGCAAGAATAACAAACATGTGTGGGAACAGGAAGGCCATTGAACCCTCACTGCTGTAGACTCCAGAAGATAAAGTCTGGCCAAATGAGGAAGAAAGGGATGAATTAGCTACCTCATGAACATGAGCCGAGTGGTTTCAATCTATGGATTAAAATCCTATGAATCATATCTGTCACACTGAAATAGGTGCAGTCCTGGTGGTTCATACGTTGAAGAACATGACCACATGGAACTCGAGCTTATTGGATAAACATGTAGCAGGGACTTGGTTGGATTCTTTTTGTTTACTATACATTGAAGCATATTTGGTAATCATTTTCTTTCAATCGCTCATCTTCAGGCAGAGATTAGTTCTTCATTGATCCATGTGCTGGATCAGGATGCAGATCCACCATGACCTGAGTCTTGATAAACCATGAATAAGATGCCAGTGTTTCACAGAGTCACCAGAAAAACCTAAAAACTACAATAAATCTAAATGAACAAAGAACATTTTTGTGGAGATGGAGATTGTTCACTAGTGAGGGTCAAGGTAGATCTAGAGCTTATCCTTTGGAACATGGTGTTATTTACACACTGGATCACACACCAACCAGTCCAAGGCATGGAGCATTTATGTCCAGTAACATTTTATTTTTACCAATCCATGCCATCCTTCTGGCATTTTCTTTTAAATAGACAAGCTATCTGAAGGACAACGACATAGACACAGAAAATAAACTTGAGCTCAAGATCAAACAGAGGACCATGGAACAAACCATTATTCCTCTTCAACATGAGGTTTTCCTGCTCAGGTTTCTCTAGAGCCTTTTCTGGAATACTTGGTATAAAGCAGGAATACACTCTAGATGGAACTCGAGTCCATCACAGGGCACACAATTGCACATTCACACCTGGGGCACATTAGAGTGGTAGATCTGCCTACTGTCATGTTTAAGGGAGGTTGAAGTAAGAAAACCCAAAGGGGAACATGCAAAACCCCACAACGACAGAAACCTGAGCTCGGTATCAAATCAACAAGCTATGAGGCACCGAAGCCACCCATTGTGCCCAAAGCTGGAACTTATTTCCCAAATTTCTGTTGAACTATTGACTAATTCCTCACTCTGAGGAAACCCCAGTTTCTTGCATAACACCCTCGTAATATAAAAAAAAAAAAAAAAAAAAAAAGTAGAAGTACAGATTTCCAGAGCGAGCACCGTTCACTAGATCCATATGCTGGCAATTCATCTAAAAGATGATAGGTCCATCTGCGCTTATAAACACTTTCACAGAATGACTGCATTGCAGGAAAAGGCATGAAGCCAAACACCAGCACTGACTGTTCACCTCTACCGACTAACACACCAAAACTTGACGACAGATTTCCAATACAATATTTACCTCTACCAAACAACCAATTACTCTAAAAACAGTTACACACAAACAAATGAGGTAAACATTAGAATGAAAAACATGGATGGGTTTGAAATGCCTGACATGCAATATTAGTGAATTCTCCAGGCCTGGAATGAGTAATGCTTAAATGATTTTGTTTAGAATGTGCCAGCATTAAAAAGATGTTGCAGCAAAATGTTTTGAACAAACTGTCAAACTTGAGATTGGAAGACATTACTCAAAAAACCAGTGGGGAGGCTAAAAACGTAATCAAATAAAGAATAATACTCCATGTGCCCCATTGTTGTGCAGGCCAACATGGGGTGGTGTAATGAAGCTGAATTACTGTAACCACCAATGGGATTGTTATCATAACATTACATCTCATCCCGAAGTGGGATTGTGGGAGTGGGACTTTATTCCTCTTAATGTACTGAAGGGACGGACCAAACTGACGCCAAAGAACTAGCTCTGAGGAAAGCCAAGTGTGGCCCGCCTAGTGATGGGTTCATGAATCGTTCATGAATGGTTCGTTCACTTTGAACGAGTCTTTAATGTGCCTCAGAAGAGCGGTTATATCTATAAGCTGCATCGTCATATTTTTTAATATTGGAACTATAGTCAAAGTTTGTGTATGTAGATGTGTTGGGGGATCTGCTTATTGAAAATGAACTAAATGACTCAAAGAAAGAGTCGTTCATTTTAATGAATAAGATTCAAAGAAACAAGTCAATAAAATGATCCAAACTTCGCATCACCTGCATCAGGACAAAAACTAGAACATTAGAACACATCGGACAGACTACAACTGACGGCCAACTAGCGTGTACGTTATACGCTGGCGTAATAGAACAGAACTCCCGTACCAGCAGGTGGCAGTAGTCTGTATTTGGCATCCAAACAAGGAAACTCGTTACTAACTGATTTGTGTAGCTTTTTTGATCATGTCTGCTAAGTTGTTAATAGCACTGGCACACTTCTCTTTCTCGCAGACTTGTTCTGCCGCCGATTTGACATGCAGAATCTGTTGCAAAACAGCTGACGACGTCCGACTCGAGCCAACGTTGAGGAACACACCTGAAAAACTAAAGCTGGCCGACACGCAATAACCACCCGACATGGCTTTTTGTGTTTCGGGTTGATACCGCTGGCATCTCCCAACGATACCAATGAAACTATTTGGTTTAATAATAAATGAAACATTGTACATTTTATCAATTTCTAGTCACGTTTAATGGTCTGGAATATCTGAGAGACAGGTTTGTTCCTGTTCCCACTTACAAGGTGGCTTTTACACAATTCCTACATAGGACAATATTTATGGCCCACTGACTTATGGAGATCGGTGCTCCCTGTGACTGTGCGTGCAGCCTTGTGCTGCCATCTGTTGGGCATTACAGCACAAAACTATTCTAGATATTTGTACATATTAATGTACACTTTGTACATATTAATACTGAATAAATCAACAATTTGTCTGAGATGCAATCATTAGACGTTGGAGAAATACAATATTTATTCTTACAAATAGCAATGCTTTTTTTAGACCAGAAAAGCTGATATTTTTGTATTTTCGTCTAGTATTTCATGCTTTTCATTTCACGCTAATCATCGTCCACATGAAATATCTGAAACTGTTTGACATGGAAACATGATCCATGTGGTAAGTCCCTGGCTTGGAACAAAACACACTTAGGATTCTACGAGCAGTTTTGAACAATTTATGACTGTCCGAGGTGAAGAGGTAAATACGTATAGTGGAGTGTTTTAAAAGAGAAGGTCAGCTACACTGCAGGCATCGATTCCAATGTGGAGTTTCGCATTCCACTAAACGTGCTCGTAAATACTCCTTCGATCTGCCAAGACGAGTGTGCGCATACTGTACATGCATGCACGGGGACTCTTGGGTAAAACATCTGGGACGTCAGCGTCAAAAGGGACGTAAGATGAATAAGGTGTCTCAGTCAAATCGGTGTAAAATCAGGTTGTCTGGGTTCGCTGTGGGATTTAAAAGAGAGTCAGAGCACCATCTGGGTGCTTGTTCCTGGTATCATTATTTTAGCTTATGGATTGCATTATGGTCCTGAACGATGTGCATTTTTAATGGAATTTGTATGAAATCCAGATGTGGATTTGATCGAAAAAAGCAATTGGGTCATAAGTCTTTCTTAGCTGTATCGTTATTGTATGTACGATTACAGCAAGGTTATACCTGTGTTGATCATCTCAGTAAAGCTATATCATTGTGGTGCGGAGTCCTGAACTCTGATTAGTCAGAAGGTGTGTATTCATTTTCTAGAACAGTGGATTGGACAGTAGTACAGCTTCACATCTCAGGTTTATCTTCCTGAAATACTATCATTTCTATAGTAATCGTTTGAAGTGAGACATGGATTTATGCCACAGTGCAGACCAAAGAGGGTTCATGCATGAGGTTTATCATAATGGAAAGAGTCTCCAGTTTCATGGGAGCAGAAAGTCCTATGAGCTAAAGCTGTAACTTCTTAGCAATTATATTTTCTTGGTCTTACTGACTTTAAGAAAGAAAGAGGAAAGTAAAGCTGGGGACAGGAAGGCTAATTAACGGTGTAGTTGCGTAAGTTTAGATCTTCCATAACATCGGATCTAACTATAAAGAAAGAAAAGAAAATTGCCATGTTACATACATACATTTTCTTTTTTTAATTTCAGTGTGATTAGAGGGAGTGTTTAAGTGTTTCAGGAAGAGGCAGGTCTTCACCCCTTATTTTTTGAAGATAGCCAATGAATCAGCTGTTTTTTTGTGTTGCAATATTTAGTTCTGAGTTTGAGGCAAATAAATGGAAGAAAGGCTTACTGAGGTTTCATCCAAACCTGTAATACTCATTATCTCATTAAATGGGCGCTAAAACTGTTCAAAAACAAATCTGTAATAAGGGAGCCAGTGTCGACTGTCGCAAACTCAGAGACTCCTAGTCTTCATTACCATCTTCTCCTCATCTTTACAATATCCTTTCATTACAGTTCCATCATTGTTGAGGTGAACTGATCAGTGAGAGGTTTATAAATGTTCATGCAAACTGAGCCATTTTAGCAGACTGTCCAAATCCAGTCTCGAAGTTTTTGATTTGCTCAGAAACTTCATTGCTCTTCCGTTGTTGTGGAACCATCCTTAGCACAGAGTAATCTCCAATTAAAGATCATCAGGATGAATTGGGCAGATATGAAGTGAAGAAAGGAACATTAACTTGATGGAGGGAGAGAGAGAGAGAGAGAGAGAGAGAGAGGGCGAGAGAGAGAGAATAAAGGGGTGACAGGAAAAGAAGAAAGGAATAAGGGATAAACAACATGACGGCGAACTCATCCCTCCTGAATTTGTACATCAGCTTTGCACAGCTACTGGATGCTGGAAGAGAAAACCTTATTGTCATTGACCTCCCATCATGGTGTAGGTGCCAGTGGCATTTCATTTCAACAGCATGTTTCATTCCAACATGGCAGATGATGTGAATCACAGACAACTGTTCTCTATGGGGACAACGAGTCCAGTCTTTTCACACCACCCTGAGTCAGGGCTTGCCAGGAGATTCCCACATTCGAACGACGCCTTTGCACATTCTGCAGGTGGTTTTTACCGACCTTTACATTGGAACTGTGTGTGCGCTACAAAGATAACCATCATGCCTCAGAAACACAAAGAAGGGTACACACTGTGATGAAAAAAGAAAATGTGCTAATGACAGCAAATCAGGGCTTAGCAGTTTACTGGTGTGTGGCTTTGGCAGGATTTGCTGCTGCCATGCTAAACACGTGTCTATCCACATGCTAATTCTTGTGTGCCTGAACGGTGGTGTAAAGTATTTACTGTGCTTCCATTTGTTGGCACATTTGACTCTCTACTCGACTACATTTATGATTTAATAGATGTATTTTTACTTCACTGTATTTGAGTTGACACTGAGCGTCACCATTCAAATTTTCCACCTCTGTTGAAGATGTCCTAAACACACCCCAACCAGCATCTGCTACCTGGGACACCCAAAAAACTAAGAACCAGCCAAATATTCCCCCTCTCTGAGACGAAGAGGTGACTCAAATCACAGTCCGCTCTAACGGCTCTTTGTAACATGATACTTTCATTTTATTGGTTAAAGTGTTCAATCTCTCTTTCATTCGGGCTTGTTGAAGAGGCTTTTTTGTTGATTTTGGTGAATGCAGTGTTGAGGTGTACAGCTTGATTTGTATTTTAGGAAACAAAACCTCACAAATCAACTGTTTTTGTCTTTACACTAACACGTGTGTCTTGGTGTCGAGGACTCGTGCGTCTTTAAGGCTTCATTCAATACGAGTCGAATACTCCAGAAACCGTTCAAATCAGATACTCAAAGACTTTTACTCAAGTCATATTGGAATTGACTTTAGACTTGTAATGAGATAAGTTTCGCAGTAGTAGTAATCTGTTTTTACTCATGGATGATTCTTTACACCTCTGAAGTTTATAAAACTCGGCTTTATATTTGGTGTGAGGCATCGCTGGCATGGAAAACGACATTTGAAAGAGATTAAATTTCTTCCACCTGAAAACCAATACAAAAAACAAGTGTGTTTGAATGGAACCCTGGTGTGTTTCCTTCTTAATCTGGTTCTTTGGGCAGGTAAGAAGGGCATAATGGTCTCTGGCTGCTTCTAATCGAACTCTAGAACGGGTCAGTTAGAGTGAGAAAGCAATTTGACTCGATTCACAAATTGAATCGAACGCGCTGTTTGGTTTTGGATGCTGGTTTTTTTCTTTTTATTATGTTTGGCCAAAACTGAACCGAGCCAAAGAATTGTACTGTAGTGCTGCAGGATCCAGAGATTTGGAACTAAAACAGGATATAATATGCCATTTGTGGTACAGAATGTTTTAATCTTGCTGTTTATGTAATGAAATCGTTTAACTGGCGTGAGCTCTGTGTTTATTGTAATCTGGTGATTACAATGAATGAGTAACGTGGAGAGTTTTTCAGTCCTACACAAACCCGAATCGAACCATTTCTTGGAACAATGTTCTAATATATTGTATCTAATTAATCTGTAGTGAATCTGTCAATACACTGATGTCTAGAAAAATTATGAAACATACATTATATAAAAAAATATATTGAAACTTCTAACTTTTCTGACTTTTTCAGCTGTATGTGCTTCTTCTCAAACGGTTGGAAGCATTTAATTTTACAGAAAGTCTTTGGTTCTGCTAGCATTCAAATTGACCTTCACTTGAACTAGGAGACCCAACCAGGTTCCAGCATGACAATGCCCATGTGCACAAAGCCAGCTCCATGAAGATCTTAACATTGTGTAGAAAATGTAGAAGATTTTCTGCTATAGTGCTATAAACCCTGTTGAACAGTTTTGGGATGAACTGCAATCCAAGCCTTCGCATCTCACCTACGACAGACAAAATTTCACAATATCTAGTAGAACTTCTTCCCAGAAGGGTGCATCAAATAGAGACTAAATGTGGAATGGGGAGTTCAGAAACCACATTCTAAAGTTTTTCCAGTCTTTCTAGTCCCAATTTGCTCTTATAATTCCCTCCACTCTTCTGAGAAGATGTTCCACTAGATTTTTGGAGTGTGCTTGTGAACATTTGTGTTCAGCCACAATGGTGTTAGTAAAGTCAGGTACTGATGTAGGTGAGAATGTGAGGAGCCCTGGGGTGCAGTCAGTCTTTACATTCATCCAGAGATGATCAGAGCTTTACAGCAGGCCACTCAAGATCTTTCTCTCCAAACCATGTAAACCAGATCTTAATAGAGCTCGCTTAGTGTGCAGAGGCATTGGAACAGGTTTGGGTTTCAAAGTTTAAATGAACTTTTTTTATACCGCATCTAAAGACATACTATACAATTGTGTGCCTCAGGAGTAGAACCTTATAGGGCAGTAAAGGTCAGCTGTCCCAATACCTTGGTCTTTAAAGTGTATATAGTATATAAAGTATTCTAATTCTAACATATACAGTATATATATTCTATATATATAGAGTGAGAGAGCTTTGCTAACGGTCTCTGTAGTCCTCAGATGGATTATGATCATCAGTTGTGTGTTGGTTGACTAAAACCAGGGTTGGATCAGTGTACAGAACACATACTATGCACACATGATTATGTTCCACTGCCTAGCTAATGATTTCATTCACGTCATCATCATCAAACATCTCACTGACTTCTTACGTCATAGAAACTCTCCATCATGGTAGACGAAGCTGTAGCTTACATGAGCTGTCTCATCTCAGAGACTTGATCATAAGTGGTCCACTGAGGCTCCGCTCGACTCTTTTACAGAGTTTGACGTATAGGACGCTTGAGTGAGCATGACTAAGAGGAACATGACCACAGTAATGGCTTTATACTGCTCTAAATCACCATTCATCAGGAAACAGCCTGAGTCATTACAGAACCAACAAGTCAATCCAAGGCTCCTCAATCAAGAACCAGACTTCGTCAGGTACTGCTGTAGGTGATGTGAGGAGACCTGGGTTGCATTCAGTATTCCAATTCATCCCATTAGGGTTGAAGTCAGAGCTCTAGAGCAGGAGATCTTCCACTCCAACCCATCTTAAAAGCAGATCTTCATGGAGGTGGCTTTGTGCACAGGAGCATTGTCATGCTAGAACAGGTTTGGGTCATGCTACCTCTCCCAAAGGCATCCAATTCTGTGCTTTCAACTTTGTGTGAACAGTTTGGGGAAGAACCAAATATGGATATGTAGGTGTCCAAATACTTTTGGAAAAACATGGTGTATTTGTTTTTGTCTGAACTAATTTACACGTCTTTTTAATTCCTTCCAAAAAAATTATTTCTTCCACAGAGAGACTATGAGTGTGCATGCTCAAATGTGTGTGTGTGTGTGTGTGTGTGTGTGTGTGTGTGTGTGTGTGTGTGTGTGTGGATGTCTGTTTATTTTCTTCTCTGTTTGTATTCAGTATGGACGAGGCCAAGGTCAGAGGAATAATCGCTCCTCAGCTCTATCGCTCCTTATCAGGGTGAAAGAGGAGCTCTGACCCCTGATCATCTCAGCGGAGTTCAGCAAAGCGCCACCAAGTAACATCAGCGATGGAAATAAAAACATTTAAAGAGTGATTCAATTATTGCGGCACTTTTCTGTTTCACTAATTCCACATTTACAAATCTGTAATGCTATCTGAATTTTTCAGGATCATGCAAAGTTTTCTTGAAGATCAGGAGAAGATGAAAAACATACTTTCTCACTGATATTATTGCAAAAACAATACAATAAATACAATATACAATAAATCATTAGAAATTTCTTAATGTCCGTGGACCGGATGATTAACCACTTTCGAGTATATGATAATGAATTTTATTTATTGATTGCAGAAACATTTTTACAGAGAATGTAGAGTTAGTTGGGAAATACTATTCGTTCATGTATATTTCTGTGAATTTATAGATTAGTATCATTTGCAAATTAGTTGCTGCGATTTTTATATAAACGAAATGTATTTCGGTTGCAAACCAAATAAATGAACATTCTGTGAAATTTAGTAATTTAATTTAAATGCCTTTATTTTTAACTGTAATTTTTGCCTTTTATCTCGTTTAGTGGGCGTGGCCAAATGGCTTTGACATCATCGCACTAAGTTAGTTTGGTTTGTCAGTAACATTTACACACAACTTGACCAAAAGATTGATAAACAAGCCGTGATAAATGTCTAATAAAGGTCTAAATTCGGAGAAAGCACTGAATAAATCATTAAATGGCAAATGTTTTTTCACATTTTTTGAAGAAAACAATCAAAATAAAAATGTTACCTTTAAGAGCAACATGACATCATTATCTTCAAATCACTTGAACGGAAGGATAAAAGCAAGATGGTGGTAAATTAAAGAAACGGAGACTCGAAAATCTGAGAAGAATGGGAAAAGTTTGAGGAATGAAAAGTTGGAAAATTAGGAAGACTGGAAAGACGTGTAAAAGAACAGGAAGAATAAGATCACAAGGAATACTACAAAGACTTGAAAAGAATGGAAAGACAGGATGACTGGGGGGATGAAAAGAACTGGAAGAATTGGAAGACTATGGAGAATATTTATTGTGAAGACTGGAATTGGGAGGATGTGAGGACTAAGAGAGAATAACTGGGGAACGACAAGGAGATTGCTTGAGAATGGGAAGAATATGAAGACTAAAGACAAAAGGAAGACTGAAAAGACTGGGAAGGATTGAAAAGATTGATAGAAAATGGGAAGACTGATAAAACTGGCAAGAAGAGAAAGAATAGGGTGACTAGGGAAAAATGAGAAGAATGGGAAAAGTAGGAAAACGAGGAATACTGTAGAGAATGGAGAACAGGCAGACTAGGAAGTCTGGGATGTCTGTGGAGAATGGGTAGAATAATAAGACGAGAAACGAAAGACTGGACAAATTGGAATTGGATTGAGAAACTGGGGCAAGTGGGAAAACTGGGAAGACTGAGAAGAACTGGGGGAAAAACAAAAAGACTGGGAAGAATGGGAAAAATGTGAAGAATTGGGAGAAAGGAAATCAGGATGAATTAGTAAGAAAGATGGAATGTGCACGTGAAAAAGTAAAAAGCAGAGTGGAATGGGAAAACCCACGTTGAAGTAATTCTCATGTTTGATTTCCAAAGGGAAAAACCAATAGATTTATTGTCACACTATTATTTTTTCTTCCCCTTTGCTCCCCCACGCCGTTTTTTTCGTTCTTTCCCGTAACTGCAGGAAAGGCAAATCTGTAATTACCACATACACTACCTCCAATGGAGTAGGCTGACTCCTCACTCTGTGTGTGTGTGTGTGTGTGTTTATATAAAGTGAGGACAGCTCTCTCCAGCTCACTTTCCTTCCAGCTTCAGCTCACACACACACACACACACACACACACACACACACACACACACACACACACACACACAGAGACCGGAGTGCTGCCAAAAGATTGCTCAGCATTTCATGAGAGAGAGCGCTGAGAGTCAGAGCATACCTCAAACTTAAACCTCACTCGGTTTACTTCACACTGTAGCTCTCTCTCTCACACACACACACACACACACACACACACACACACACACACACTTGCACGTGTTCAGACAGTTCCAGCCGTACAACATGTCTGCGTTGAGGATCATCCATGTGGTCTGTGTGGTGATTTTGGCGAGCGTGGTCAGGTCGCAGTACGCTGATGAATATATTAAACACCACCCTGCGTATTACAACGAGATCGGCGATGAAGATCAGAGCGAGGGTGAGTGCCTCAAAACACGCTGTAACATTCGCTTAACATCCGTCCTGTATCGTGCAATGGGGTGCATTGGGGTGCAACAGATGTCCCTAAAATCCTGTTTTAATGCATCGTCCTGGAACGAGACGCCGTTCAAAATCAGCTGAGACAGAATTTAAAGACAGAATGGTGTGACATTGGAAAGATTTCATGCAGAAATGTAAAGATGAACGAGCAAAAAAGGGGTTCAGAGAAGTTTCAGACAATTGTACAACGTGTGTGTGTCTCATCAGTAACACAATGTAACTTTGAATTCAATTTTGGATTTAGATTTTATACAAATTGTGTCTAACTGGGCCAGAAATATCTCAACTCTACTGTATCTATAATTCAATGAAAAACAAGTACAAGATTATTATATTTGTTTCTGGTCATTTATTGTATTTTTTTTTTTTTTTTTTTTACACATTTCAGGCTTTAAATTGGCTGATTTTGACGAAATTGTTGGTGTTTCTTTTTTTTTTTTATAAATGCCTATGCATTAAGCACGCTAGAGTCAATCTGAGAATCTTACAAGATGTATATGAAGAAGTATGAAGAAGTATTTTTTCTGCAGCGTAATTAAAGATACGAGTGCTAAACCCAGCCTCCGTACGTTTTTGTGCGGACTGGTTCCTTAACAAACAATTACATTTTGGTAACTAATTAGTTTAATTGGAAAGTGTAATTTATTCATGTTTAGTGATTTTTATCTTCAAACGATGGATTCATTTGTTATTGATTTAACATTGAATTGCACAGAACAGTCATGATGAGCAGTACATTAGTTACCACAAGAAACGTTCAGAGACGTGTGTGTGTGTGTGTGTGTGTGTGTGTGTGTGTATATAAAGGACTACATGAAAGTAAATGTGCAATTTATAACCTGCATCAAGGATTGAAGGTGAACAAAAGTTTTCATAAAAAAAGAAAGGATCATTTGGTGATGAATCAGCTAGAAATCTGTGAAAGGACAAACGTGTGTGTGTGTGTGTGTGTGTGTGTGTGTGTGTGTGTGTGTTTCATGTTTCATGTCAAAAAGGGGTTGTAAACTCAGAGGTCTTTCTGTAATGACGTAATCACTCAGGGGCCCTCGGCACACACCAGAAACAGAACGTTTCTCTGTAGTTCTCTGTTTTAAGAAACACACACACACACACACACACACACACACACACACACACGGAGAGCAATGATGATGGGCTTAATAACAGCATGGGTGGTAAGAAAGTACGTGAGAAACTTCACATCACTTCTGCACGCTTTTCGAAACATACCAAGCATACCAAGGATGAGGAAAGGTCATGATCACTAGGCACTTTTGGGTGAATGCAAAGTAAAGGCGTAAAGACATGAGTTACTGTCAAGAAGTTCCATATTAATAACTAGTAATAACACGAGTTATTCCTTTAGCCACAGGGACACACATAATCTCATAAATCATGACCCTTTTGTACTCCTTGATTTGCTTGATTCTCATTGGTTAATTCTCTAACACCTGGTAGACAATAAAATGCGATTAAAGCGATTAGTGTGCTGGTTTGTTTGGTTCAAGGAGTCGTTATAAACGTCTGCATAATTGTTATTTGAGACATGCATCAACTGCACCTAAGGTGTGTTTTGTTATCAGAACATGAACAAGCATTTAGAGTAGTTTTCGAATAGTCAAATCCGCCCCCTTGCTACACCTCTGCCCCTTCTGGTTTTAATATCAAACGCACCCTCAAAGTAAATATTTGCGATCTGACCAATAATAACTTGTAGCTGTGTTTTTTCCCCCCGCAGCTGACGCTGCCACCGAGGCTCCGGCCACTCCATGCACATCCCCAGAGTTCACAAAGTGGGACAAGCTGTTCACCATGCTGGAGAACTCGCAGATGAAGGAAAACATGCTGCTGCAGTACTCGGACGAAATTGTGAAGGTGGGCCTGCAGTCTCTGCGTGCCGAGGTGATGGAGATCGTCGCGCAAGGCAGCAGTTCTTGCTCGGCCGCTGTGGAGAACTCGGCACGTCGGGCCGGAGCACACACTGAGGAGAAACTTCTGCAGGCCCTGGAGCGGCTGCATAGTGCCGAGACCCAACTTCATGTCGAGAACAACGACGCACTGCACCAGATCCTGAATGCAATCGAGATGCAGGTGACGAACCTTGATAAGGTGCAGAACAACTGCATACACGACCGGGTCAAAAGTTTCCAGACTAGAGATCTGGAAAAGGAAGACAGAGGACAGATGAAGGCCGTCTCTGCAGAGCTGCAAAGCCTACAAGAGAAAATGGCTTTCTTGGAAAGAGCCTCTGCTAGACACACCCTGCCTGCAGGTATGTAACTATTTATGATCTATTTACATATAGATATTTGTGATCCAATCATCTTTTACTGTGCAAAGTCTGTGTTTAGAGGATGTTCAGAATGAGCAAAAGTGGAAATTGGGACTGTTAGGATGTCAGTGTGGGACCATAAACCAAAGCACACAACGCAGAGTTAAAACAGCAGAAAGATCCTGTAGGAAAGAGGTGCCAGCAGAAGGGTGTCAGGATCTGGCAGGGGAGGTGGTAGCTCAGTGGATAAGATGTTGGACTTCTGATTGAGAGGTCTTGAGTTTAAATCCCAGCACCACCAAGCTGTCACTGGCCACAAAAGTTCCTTATCCCTAAAGTGATCATCCTTTTAACTGTAAGTCGTTCTGGATAAGGGCATCTGCCAAACACAATAAAAGTAAAATGTCAGCAAGTTCTAAAATGACCAGAGATAAAAAACGATGGCAGACCAGTGGAAATGAAACAGCATTTCGGAGAACCGGAAAACACAAAGATAGACTGCTGAGGTGATGATTGTGCCCTCGAACCCGTTAATGTGCCGATTCACCGCATTTACGATTCTCCGGCTGACATCACAAACCAAACCTGAGTCGACCGTGTAAACACATCGTTCCTATGTTTAATCTCTGCAAAACAAGATTCTCAGCTCTTTAACTCTGTATCCACGCTCGCAAATCTGAAATCAGACAAAACCGATCGGATCCATGTGTGCTGAGGAAAGCTGAACCAAACACATAACCTTTATAACCAAACAACGATGGGAGGAAACCAAACGACAGTTTCAGCACTCACTTCTTCTCAACTTTGAAGTAACATAAACATGATGTCTGGTAGAACAGGATGAGGATGAGTTGAAGAAGAAGGAACTTACTGCACTAAGGTACTCTGAACACCCCCTACCCCCTCCACACACATTCAAACGAGCGACCATCTGGAAGAGAAATTTTACAGCGTCCATTTCGGCCTAAACAAAATGATGTAATAAACTCAGAACACTAACAAAAGCAGAAGGATGCCTCCAGGTTTTTGGATCGCCCAACAGCGGGAACTCAGAGTGGGCCAAATGTGACATTTCAACAGATGTTCAGAGATGGAGGAGGATCTTTTCCCTTCTGGCTGGAATACAGTCGATATGCTAAAAGGTTAATACGATTGCTGCAGTACAGTATCAGAAAGGGAGGATTTATCTCGAATTACATCAGTGTTTAACCTTCGAGAAGAGTAGATCGATTCCCTATATGCGCTGAATTGCTCATTGACTAGCTTTGGCGGTGAAAGCGTTTCCAAAATCCTCCCAAACACTGGATTGACTTTCATGCTTTGGCACTGCTTACCTCAGGGATTAATGGCATCCCAAAGGGTGCAATATTTAGCATGAAATGCTGTAAATCCAAGTCAAAAAAGAAAATTCTGTCCAAAACTAACACAATTCTTCCTCTTTCTTTCTCCCCATCCAGGCTGCGACATGGCCCTCTTCTTCCCTATGCGCTCTACAAAGACGCATGCTGAAATAACTCCTCATCGCTCCATGAAAACCCATGCCTTTACCGTATGCCTGTGGATTAAACCAACCCAGATGCTGAACAAGACCGTGCTGTACTCATACGGAACAGCAACCAACCCTCTGGAGTTGCAGCTGCTTCTCAGCGGGCGTAACGCACTCTTCACGGTAAGAGGTGAAGCGCATCTAGTGGAGGCAGACGGTGCTGCGACAGAGGGATCTTGGTCGCACTTGTGTGGGACCTGGAGCTCAGAACAAGGCCTGGCTTCACTCTGGGTAGATGGCCACCGAGCAGCAAGTTCTCCTGGAGTAGCTGAGGGGCATGAGATCTCTGCCGACGGCATCACCATCCTGGGCCAACAGTACACCGGTGAAGGTCTGGCCAAGAGATGGGGCTTCCAGGAGACGTTCAATGCTGATGAGGCGTTCACAGGGAAGCTGACTGGAGTAAACGCGTGGGACCGCGTCCTAGATGAAGATGAGATTGCTGAACAGGCAAGAGAGGACGGATGGAGCTGTGGTTCCCGTGGCAACTTGGTGGCATGGGGTGTGTCTCAGCTCGTAGAGAAAGGAGGAGTCAAACTCATCTACTAGCTGCAGAGAACCCTGCACAGAAACTTTTCAACTTCAAACACACAAGTAGTCCACTGTACTACAACTACTACACTATCACATCTTGCTTAGCTCAATGAATCTTACTCGCCACTGGGGGGCAACTGTCTTTCACAACGACACTATGAGAACCATGGAAACCAAAGATCAAGGGATAGTCTGTAAAGGCATTTCATCACCTGCACCTGAAGACAGCCTGTGTATTCTTCTTGTATTTATCAGAATGTTTACATTCAGCTAATAAACTTTCTTCACCCATAATCTTCTGAAACTACTTTTTTTAAATGAAGTAACTTGTTATTCCTGTGATAGTCTTTTGTTTAAGACAAAGATTTTCATGAAATTTTGGTAAAGGAACTGTGTAAAATGTTTACAGAATCTCGAGACTTTATTGTCGCTCTGTTAATGTGAGAAAATGTACTATATTGTATTTTTTTGTTAAGAGGATAAAATGAACTTATATTGTATATAGATCTTTTGTTTTTATTTTTTGTTTATTCCTGATGGAGTGAAATGGTGGAGTTTAATAAAGAAAACAGTTACATGGTACATGTGGACTCTGAGGTGTATTTTTTTTCAAAAGTATCACATTTTCTTTAACACAACTACACATTATATAAGATTCAGTGGACACAGTTCTTACATTAAACACTTCGGGGGAACGCACAAACGGGAAAATCTACATCTACAACAAATCTATTTATTTACTAAATAACAACAGAACCTACTTTCTACATATCTATTTATAATAACATTTAATGAAAATGTGTACATTATAAACAGCCATTTCCTCATTAGCCATCAATTCATCCAAATCTATCTATCTATCTATCTATCTATCTATCTATCTATCTATCTATCTATCTATCTATCTATCTATCTATCTATCTATCTATCTATCTATCTATCTATCTATCTATCTATCTATCTATAGGACATTTCATTCTGATGGGAATGAGATGTTCATTGACACAATTTCTTACTTTTGAGAGATGAAATAAGGATTTTTGAGAAATGTTCAGGCTTTTATGCAGGAAATCCACTGTATTGTGCTGTTTGGACACGTTGTTTCGAGAAATGCATTTTATTGGTTTGCAAATATTAAGGATGATTCGAGAAAACACTCCAAAGCAGCTGAGAAAAAAAACTGTACATAAATATTAATTGATACATGTAAAGTAAACATCTTTCTTCACGTGTTTTAATCATTTCATGTAAAGAGTCGACCATAATCGTGACTCTATATGATTATGTACTGGAAAGAGTGCATCAATAGAAGATTTTTAGGGTAAATAACATGATTAATAACCCATAAGTGTCCTGGTTACAGGGTTAAATACTGTATGTTTCTATTGCTTGCAATGCTTTAGATTGAACTACATGCAGCTGAGCGATACGACAAAAAAGATCACATTATGATATTTTATATAACTACGCCCACAACTGTGTGTGACCATTATTTGTTGTCTCCAAAGAAACCATCATTACCGTTCATTTTGTAATGATTAAAAACACGAAGAAAATCATTCCAACAACATCTCAGAAAAATTTACCACCTAATAATTTATCACGCTACCAATAATTTAACTATGGAATCACCCATCCCTTGTAGTTCATTCATCATTCTGAAAGACTTCAGCCAAAACCGGTCATCAGCAGATGCTACAGAAAGGGGACGTGATCCTCTTCAGTCTGAAACCCCAAGAGAACTCTGACAAACTCAACACATTTCCAAATGGATGTACCTCATAATGAGTACGCCCTGAGGAGCCCATGCGCACCCGGGAGTCCTGCAGTGCTAACAATCTCCAGACCAGCACTGGCTCTCTCACATTTCCGGCAGTATAAGTTTACATGAAAGCCCTGCACTGACACTGATGAAGGCACACTCGGGGGTGTGATCGTAAAGAAAAACAACACTCAGCCTCGGGCAGAAAAAGCTGCAAAGCAGAACGCTGTTACTGTGACAACTGGAATAAATCTCAGACTGGTATTTAGGAATCGGAGAAGGTTCTATGAAGAAACACTCACGCTCATGGCATCATTCATACCTCTTATGTGCTTCACATAACCTAACCTCAAGTTCGTTACCTCAGGCCATTTCGGCATTGGGAATTGTTTAGCGGTCTGGATATTGTTAATGAGAAATAATACGCACTCAACACTTCATACAAAAATCCTAAAAACCCTTCATACAAAAATCCTACATACATGCTTTTTTTTCTGTGCATCAATAAATAAAGCTTCAACTGATTCCACAATACGGTGAGTTTTGAATGAAAATGGTCCCTGTTGCAAAAAAAAAAAAAAAAAAAAAGGTTGGGGGCCGCTGTATTAGATCTACACTATATGGACAAACGTATTGGGACACCTGTCCTTTCCTGCCATATGTGGTTCTTCTCCAATCTGCTGGAGGCACACAAATGTACAGGATGTCTTTAGATGCAGTTTAATAAAAATTCCTGTTCACTTCAACTGTTCCAGCATGGCGATTCCTCTGTGCACAAAGCGAGCTCCATGAAGATCTGCTTGATGGTTTGGAGAGAAAGATCTTGATTGGCCTGCTATAGAGTGCTGATCTCATCCTAACTGAACACCTTTGGGATGAATGCTGACTGCACCCCAGGTCTAATCACCTACATCAGTACCTGACTTTACTAACACTCTTGTGTCTGATGAACACAAATGTGGACAAGCACACTTTAAAATCTAGCGGAACATCTTCCCAGAGAAGTGGAGGTAATTATAAGAGCAAATTGAGACTAAATGTGGAATGCAATGCCCAAAAAGCCAAACTTATGATCAGGTGTCCACAAACCTTTGGTAATAAAGTGTATGTTGCCCAGCATTGTCTTATTAGATTGCTGAAATCTCACTGGTCTAAATGGTGTGGAATCTTCAAAAGTGTGGAATCTTCAAAAGAGAAGATCTTAAAAACTCTTCTTTCTCTTGCTTGTAGCTAATACTTGCAGCAATATAAAAAGCTACACTTGTCACTTTGCTGAGAAACTGCAGGACATCCAGCAGATGCCGGAAGACTTTACAGCGTTAACTCTGCTGCACTAGAAAACTTCTTCTATAAAAGTTAAATAAACATCTCATTACAGAAACCTGCACCTTATCAACAATCCATTTTTATTCCCAAAACAGTAAATAAACTCTGCTTGACTTGCGCTTGCCCATGTTGCTCGAATTTCAACATAGCCAGGATTAACTTTTCAAGATCCTCATACACATAAAACACATACTGTGGGCACAGAGCGGGTAACCGAAATAAAACCCTGACACTGGGTCACGTTGCTAATAGTCAGCCAAAGATACCTCGGCCTTCATTTACCAGAGTTGTTGACCGGATATCGCCATGACGATTTCACAATTTGTCATTATGTAAGAACGATGTTATGTTCTTGGCCGACTCGGTCATTCGCGAAGGCCAAGTTGGAGTATTTATTTTTAATTTTTTTGCGATGTAACACTTCGGGTGTACCAATGCAAGCCATCCAGAGAGTGGCATTCTGTAGAACTGATGATGCTGTGATTATAAACGCATGGCTGCGGGCCGTCTGAATCCCCGTTAGGGCGCAGCAGCTAATTGCTGGCTTTTCGTTTTTGCCATTTTTTTTAAACAAACAAATGCCTGGGGCCTCTTGTGCCTGTTTTCATGTCGGGGGTAGAAACAGGAAATCTGTGGGAAACAGGGAGAGCTTTTGTCTGATGGAAATCTACAGCAGCCTCATTAGCCCGGTTTGGCAGACATTTGGGTTTGTCCTGGGTATTACAACACAATACATGGACATGTTGGTCAGAGTCCGCTGCAACTAAACTGTCGAGCAACAAATCCGGAGTAAACGAATGTCATTAATGAGCTCTACTGTAAAGAGGGTTTATTCGGTTTCCTCCTGCCAGCACATGGGGACAGGGGGCACTTTTAATATGATACTCTTAGAAGAGGAGAGTCGTAAAGGCTCGGAAGATCTCTTGGCGAAACAGCATGGGGCCAAAGGGATAAACCAGAAGCCAATAAATCACTTTCTTTTCCTCAAATAAGGGACATTATTTGCTACTTACGTTTTAAGTGAAAGGTAAATGGAGTATTTACTCAGGTAAGAACCTTGAGAGGAACCAGATTCAAAAAGAAACCCATCCTCATCATGTCCATTCATAATAGTTTAGGTGTACTGTTCAGTGAACTGTTCGCTTAGATGCAACTGTTCATGCCAATTGAAGTTCTTATAGAGTTAGATAATATGCTCAATACCCTATAAATTCTGGCTTTAAAACCTTAAAAGCATGCAATTAAAGATTTTTTTTTAGATTTTACTTCATTCTGGAGATTGGTTCAATTCTGACTGGATTCTGACTGAAGAAGTATAAGATTTAATTTGGACCGTAATTATTATAATCAGTCTCCTACAATGGCTTATAATTTCAATTAGCAATAACAGCTATGCATTTATGCGCTCATTAGTGAACAGTTCACTGAACAGTCCACCTCTACAATTACAAAACTAGAATGAATAGACATTCGCCTCCCAGTTCCTCCCAGATGAGAATGGGTTCCTATTTAAATCTGGTTCTTCTCAAGGTTTCTTCTTCATGTTATTTGCTATTTTCACCACTGGTTCACTCATTAGTGATTATTCAGTTCACAAACACAAAGTGTGGATCGTGTGGATGGTAATTATTGAGTCGTATTCACTCGACACTAAAACTCTTCTCATTTACCGGCTTTTAGAAGCTCCATATACAGTATCATTCTAATGAGTCATATATAAGTCAAAAGAGTCAGTTCTTATTGGTTATTCTCTGAATTCTGTAGAATTTCCCTGGAATGTCACATGTGTTCGAGCAATTTGCATACCGAAACGTGATTGGCTCTTCTTCTTTATGACCTCACAAAAGTTGCAGGTCACTATGGGGAATATAGTTTTGAAAATCATCTTCTCGGTTTTCTTGCAAGGATACGCCGCAGTTTCTAATGAGGTTTGTGGAGACTTTGAGACTTTCTGATTTTCACATTTAAAATTTTACATTCCTAACCTATTTAAAGCTGCTTCGGGACAATCTACATTGTAAAAAGTGCTAAATATATAAAATTACATTGAACTGGTCAAAAAGTATTGATTTACACCAGAGCTAAAGTTCTACTTCTACTGGTTCTAACTTCCGCATGACCGCATAACAACCCCGTTACTTCATTCTCTTCATGGTCTGAGAAAAAGGTTAAAGGTCACTGCTTCCTGTGACCTTTATAGGAAATTGTGTTTTTTTAGGGCAGAGAACACACACACACACACACACACACACACACACACACACACACACACACACACACACAAGTCAAGTCAAGTCAAGTCAAGTTTATTTGTATAGCGCTTTTCACAACAGACATTGTCTCAAAGTAGCTTTACAGAAAACAACAGTGAAAGTGAATGGTGTGCGTTTGTCCCTGATGAGCAGCCGTGGCGACAGTGGCAAGGAAAAACTCCCTTAGATGATATGAGGAAGAAACCTTGAGAGGAAAACACACACACACACACACACACACACACACACACACACACACAAACTCTGCTATAAAGAAGACAAAGAAGTTCTTCAGATGAGTGAGATCTTTATCTCAGCAGAAGAACGATCTGTCCAGGCGTTCCTGTGTTTGAACAGCTGAGAGCTGAGGCACCAGATCACACAAACTCTTCACTCGATGCATTATGCACTAGCACATACATCAGGTCCATTTGAACAATAGGTTCGGAGAAAATGTTTTGTTTTAATCAGTCTCTGTGGTAAAACTGTACTGCAGCTGTGTACAAATGAGAAATTCTACAAACTTTAATCTGCATCCAAACGGCTGCCAGGAGTGGAAAAAAGTTTCTCCTACAGGATTGTGTCTGCCCAGAGAACACGGGAATTGTTTGACAAAAGACCTGTAGGTGATGAAAGCTGCCCTTTTTTTGCTCCTCAAATGTTCTTTCAGTACGTCACGCTTGGAGGAGTTTAAACGATAATGTTATGCTGATTACACCGAGACCTCACACTCGGCTAGCAACAGCTGGGAAGAACCGTCTTCAAAACAGTTTTCATGCAGTAGCACAAACGTCTTTAAGGTCTCTGATTGGCCAGAAGAACACTAATTGGTCAGAACACCATCTGCAGCAAAAGTTCTTTCTTATGTGTGGCCGCGTCGGTCTATTACAGAAAATTACATGGGCCAGAGGGACCACCAGTCTAATTGTGGAGATTTTATTATGATTTTGAATGTATTTATTTTGCCTCCTAATACTAGATTAGTAGAATATTTTCTGCTGCACCATACAGACAAGAGATATATCACCTATTAAAACTTCATTAACATATTATTATTATTACAACTTTTTTAATATTCATTGCTATTGAAATCAAAACATTGATGTTGGTGGGCGAATCTAACAAATTATTATGCTACGTTAATACCTAGAGGTGAAACGAATTTTTTTTAATTCTAAATTGCACGCAGTCTCACGTATAAAAAAAAATTAAGAAAACAGCACGTGCCGTCAGTGATTTGCCTCTAGTGGGCGCTCTTGACAGCGAACCGAAAGCCGGAAAAACTATCTGTATGGATTTTGCCGATAATCAGTGCCTTGACCTCTATTAATAACTAACAGGAAAAATATTTTTAAACTTCATTGTCAAATACAGATACGAGTAAAACATATATTTAAAAGTACGTCCCTGACATTGTTCATTAGGCCGTTCCAAATGTGGGGGCCGTAGTTTGGGAACCCCAGTAGTAAATTATATTTTCCATAGTAACACATCATTTTGATGATAGTAATGATTTTTAGGAAACATGAACACATCTGAAATCCATATTCTGTGTATCACAACAAAACCACAGCAAAAAAAAAAGATGAATCATCATTTGTGTCTGCTTTTATTTTCTCACAAAGCAGGGAATGTAGGCGCTCAGTAGGTGGCCTGATGTGACCCTTATGACCTCTGACCTAAACCTTACCTCCCAGCACACTGCTGATGATGGCCTGGGTGTGCTGGACCAGGAGCTCGGGTTTGGCGATGGCGGCCAGGCTCAGGTAGCTGGACATGTTGCGGCTTAGCTCGCGATTCCCCTGCTGCAGAAAGCGCATGGCCACAGGGACGGCCAGGGCCATCATCGGCGCTCGGTTATAGTTCTGTATAGACACACACACACACACACACACACACACACACACACACACACACACACACACACACACACACAAAATGTTGTGATTTAATATGAAGTGTTCTGGCGCCCCCTAGAGGACACAGAGGACATGGCAACTATTTATTTTACTTATTTTTTTTTTATAAAATATTCAAAATAAGTAAGAAAAAAGTCCTCTTTTAGGATTTTTTTCTTAAATCCTGTATATAAAGTTAATAATTGCTTAATTTTTCTTTTTTTTATTATTAATTGAGACACAATGCTTAACTAAAGATACATATTGCATAAGTACAAAATATGTCCAAAAGTCCAGCCATATGTGATTTGTCCCCGCACAAAGTTGGACACAGTTTATTCGAATGTCTTTGAATGCAGTTGCATGAAATTTTCCCGTCACATGAACTAGGAGACCCAAACCTGCTTCAGCACGACAATACACAAAAGCCCTGTGCACAAAGCCGGCTCCATGAAGATCTGCTTCACGTTCCAAGATATGGAGTCTTAGTCTATCACTGAAATACTGTACTTGAGGCAGAGACAAACTCTTAATGGGACAACAGTATAACACATTATACACACATTTACACACACACACACACACACACACACACACACACACACACACACACACACACCTATAGAGCAATTCAGTGCAGCATTTTCATGTTTTTGTTATTTTTTTTAAACTATTATAATCTGTCAGTCCTGAAAGTGTCTTTTACTTAAATATTTCTTCCAATAACTTTTAGTTTAGTTGAAATATTCAGTTGTGGATGAAGATTTGAGTCGTTTGAAAGCTAGAACTGATTTTCTGTCTCAGACTTTTACCTTAAAAAAGCTTTTTTTTTTTTTTTTTTTTTTAAATAGTTACCAAGCAACAATAAGAATAAGCGTGAGCATGGTTTATTTGCCATCAGTAGAGCTCTGTATATACATACACACACACACACACACACACACACACACACACACACACACACACACACACACACACACACACATTTTGGAAATTATTATTTCAGTCACTCGTCTCAACAAAGTACCAAAGAAGCTCAGCCGCATATTCTACGGCAAGCTGTAAAAATAAGTTCTCATTATTGGTTCTCACTGTGGAATTTCACTACAATATCACATGTGTTAATGCAATTTGCATACTGAAACGTGATTGGCTCTTCTGTTTTATGACCTCACAACATTAGGTTGTTACTATCATGTATTCGTTTTGTATAAAGTTTTCCATAACGACTTTTCTTAAGAGGATACGGAATCTCAACTGTAGTCAGTTTATAATGATGTCAATAGTGACCTTTGAGACTTCACGAGTCTTTACGAGATCGTGTGAGTCTTTATGAGGCTGTGTGAGCCAGCCTGAGCATCACCGAATACAAATCTGCACTGGTCAGCTCTTATATGAGGAGGAAAGCGAGTGTATGGGGGTCATTATTGCGTTCCTAAAGCATTATTATTCGGATTTGACAATAAAAAAAACACAATATTTAGTTTCTCTTGACTCAAGAGAGCAAGCCTCATAAATCCACAAATTACAATATAAACCAAAACTTGTTCCTAGGCGTTTTCCGTATTGTAAACACTATGGCTAAACTGTAAGTATTGGCACCTCTGCTTGTGTGCAGTATATAAGTGCTGACCTGTAGAATGCAGCTGGTGATGTCGGAGGCGATCTTGGAGTGCGGCGTGTCCTCGTCTTTGCCCTGTGGCTGCAGGTTGTGCTCCAGACACGACTCCCAAAGAGCCACGAGCGCCGGGCCGTGCCGCTCCATCGAGCTGGTCTCCCGGATAGCCGTGGTGATGCGAGTGATGCAGATTTCCACCACTGCCTGGTCGTTGTCATTATTCACATAATCCTGCAACCAGACCGTAAACACGGAAAGAAAATACAAAGGTCAACCTGTGGTGAGCCATCAGGGCCAGAAAGACCTTCTCTTCTGACCTAAACTCCATCAGCATCACTGACTTACATTTTTACATATTTTTCTCTTTATTTTAAAGCTTTTCTCTCGGTTGCGCTGCTCCTCGAAGTGTAAATCAAGGTTGGAGATTCTATTCAATCAGATTTCAGCTCAAGCCTTCAGAATCAGTACTGCAGGCATCTTTAACATAAAAATCCAAGATGCTTGAAGCTGTTGCTGTAACCAATCAGATTCCGAGTTGAGACACATCTAGCAGGGCGTCCAATATCATCTGCATTTTCACGTCCTGTGAATGGACGGGCAGAGAGCGCGCTAGTCAGAGCTCGCAAACCGAATCTGTAGCATGAGCTCACATATATTAATAAATATATTCATGTGGATTTAATAGCTGTTTTCTCTGGACGGACTTTTAAAAAAAAAAGCTGGACATTGTAAGGAAACTTTTGGCCAAAACAATTTAATACATTAAAGCTTTTTCATGAAAAATTATTACTTCTGGGTTTTTTTCCCCATGGAATTTGTACAAAAACGAACAATTTGCTTTTATTTTAGATCCCCAGGAAAATGAATAACAAATGTACAGAAAAACCCGGGGTGATGTGATGAGGTGAATATCGACGCTTCTGCTGGAGATGATGTATGTGGAGGTGTGTGTGTGTGTGTGTGTGTGTGTGTGTGTGATGAGGTGAATATCGACGCTTCTGCTGGAGATGATGTATGTGGAGGTGTGTGTGTGTGTGTGTGTGTGTGTGTGTGTGTGTGTGTGTGATGAGGTGAATATTGACGCTTCTGCTGGAGATGATGTATGTGGAGGTGTGTGTGTGTGTGTGTGTGTGTGTGTGTGTGTGTGATGAGGTGAATATCGACACTTCTGCTGGAGATGATGTATGTGGAGGTGTGTGTGTGTGTGTGTGTGTGTGTGTGTGTGTGTGTGTGTGATGAGGTAAATATCGACGCTTCTGCTGGAGATGATGTATGTGGAGGTGTGTTTGTGTGTGTGTGTGTGTGTGTGTGTGTGTGTGTGTGTGTGTGTGTGTGTGTGTGTGTGTGTGTGTGATGAGGTGAATATCGACGCTTCTGCTGGAGATGATGTATGTGGAGGTGTGTGTGTGTGTGTGTGTGTGTGTGTGTGTGTGTGTGTGTGTGTGTGTGTGATGAGGTGAATATCGACACTTCTGCTGGAGATGATGTATGTGGAGGTGTGTGTGTGTGTGTGTGTGTGTGTGTGTGTGTGTGTGTGTGTGTGTGTGTGATGAGGTAAATATCGACGCTTCTGCTGGAGATGATGTATGTGGAGGTGTGTGTGTGTGTGTGTGTGTGTGTGTGTGTGTGATGAGGTACATATCGACGCTTCTGCTGGAGATGATGTATGTGGAGGTGTGTGTGTGTGTGTGTGTGTGTGTGTGTGTGTGTGTGATGAGGTAAATATCGACGCTTCTGCTGGAGATGATGTATGTGGAGGTGTGTGTGTGTGTGTGTGTGTGTGTGTGTGTGTGTGTGTGTGTGTGTGTGTGTGTGTGTGTGTGTGTGTGTGTGATGAGGTAAATATCGACGCTTCTGCTGGAGATGATGTATGTGGAGGTGCAGTTGTGGCTCCAGTGAAAGGAGACGTGTTGAATTGTGTTCATTGGGTTTCTTGCCTTAGTGATGACGTTCATTCTGACTGTATGAGATCCTGTGTGTGATGCAGTGCTCTGTTTTAATGCATTTCTCTCTAACATTGATGCTTTCTAGACTTGTGGCATCATGATGGCATTAACAGGTGGATTGATTCCGGTAGGACACCTGCTACTAGTTACACTTCAGGTAAATACCAAAATGCATATCATTGCTGTCTACCTGTTCCATGCAACGACAATAAAGCTGTCTTTTGCATACTTGTATCTCATCCATCTCATCTTTCATCTTCTTGCTCCACATCTCCACAAACGATTGTGCATATGAGTGTATTATGTACCCTTTTATGTTTGGTTGTACCATATTCTATATTTCCAGATAAAACATGTACATTAGGATGTGCTGTTGATGGTATGAGTTTACCACTGAACTTTCCAGCTCGTGTTCACTCACAGGATGGCAGGAGATGGCCTTGATCTCCTCCAGAGCCTGGGACAGATAGTCCTCAATGTCAGCATCATCCAGAGAAAAAAGGTCTCCTGCTCGGGACAGGTCCCTCTGACCCAGAACTAGCTGGAAGAGCTGGTGCATGCTGGGATATGCTCAGGCCTGACCGGACCGCCACCTGCACCCTGCAGTGTTACTGTGGGCACCTGACAAGCTCCTGAAGAATGATGAGGAGGAGTGTGTAGACACATCAGCCATGGAAGTCAGAGTCTGAGAAAAAGAGAGAGAGAGAGAGAGAGAGAGAGAGAGAGAGAGAGAGAGAGAGAGAGAGAGAGAGAGAGATTTGTATTGCATGTGCAATATATACATATACAGTGGTGTGAAAAAGTGTTTGCCCACCTTTTTTGCATGTTTGTCACACTTTAATGTTTCAGATCATCAAAATAATTGAAATATTAGTAAAAGAGAACACAAGTGAACACAGCATGCAGTTTTTAAATGAAGGTTTTTATTAATGAGTGCAAACTAAATCCAAAACTACATGGCCCTGTGTGAAAAAGTGTTTTCACATCATAGTATTAAGATAATGAGACTAAATCGTCTACTTGGAATAAGTGTTTTAATGCGTATTTTAAGACATTTTGTTCCAAAGCCTACATAGTGTTTTTCTTATTTCAAGAAATCTTACCAAGTGTAACATTATCGTCCTGCCCTGGCAGATCCTTTGACTTGTTCCTGGTCTGTATCTTCTTAAACCATGCATTTATTTTGTATATTTTGTATTGCCAAATTAGTATTACATTTTTTAATTAATTAGCTGTGATGATGTCACTCTCAATGCTCTCAATCATGGAGTCTATAAGTAACCTGATCCCACAGCAGGAGAAGCCGAATGACCGAGCGAACCCTCGCACCGTGAACGAGGCATGCCGGAGAGCGCAGCTGCACTTTACTCGTCTCTTGTGCACACATTCCAGAGACACCCGAGAGACGAACTCACAGTGGCACAGAGCAGTGTGATCAGAGTGCAAGAGCAGTGCAGGAAGCCTCGTCCTGATGGATTCATAGCGACAGAGGTCTGAGCACAGTCAGCGTGGTGGGTTTGGATCAGTTTTTCCACTGTGAAAAGCACACACACACACACACACACACACACACACACACGAACTGCAAAGTGTTTTAAGGGTTTCAGCAATCCACCCAGCTACAATTAATCTCCAGGTTACGCCTCAGCTATTTCAAGAATGCAACACACACACACACACACACACACACACACACACACACACACACACACACACACACACACACACACACACACACTGTTAAGTGCATGGATTCTCAAGCTGCCTCTAGTCAATACTTAACCACGCAGACCTACACACGGCCAGTGAATGAACAAAGTAAAAGGGGTAAAGACAAGAAAGAAAGAAAGAAAGAAAGAAAGAGAGAGAGAGAGAGAGAGAGAGAGAGAGCGAGAGAGAGAGAGAGAGGAAACACTGAGGCTTTTGTATATCTGTGCCCTCTTATACCTCTGTAACTAGCACCTGTTTAATACACTGCTCATAGAGGCAGGTAGGTATGCGCCCCCCCCCCCCCCCACACACACACACACACAACAAAAACACACACACACACACACACACACACACACACACACACACACACACACACACACACACACAACACAAACACAGAAATCTAAGCCTATTGGTCAGCAGCAAGATTTCCTCCAGTGTTTCAATCAAAAAAGCGTCTTTGTTTTCTTTTAAACGAGAGCATTACTCATTATATTACCTACACACACACACACACACACACACACACACACACACACACACACACACACACACACACACACACACACACATATATGCAAAACAGAGTAGATTCCCACAAAGAGGTGTTTAAAAAAACAGAAATCCTTTTACTTGTGTACTTGTGGGAACTGGTAGCCAGAAAAGTATAGTCCATATGAACTGGTTCTCTGATATTAGACGACATTAATATATGTATCATATAATATTGGTCAAATATTATAATTTGAATATTTCATCTTTTCATTTCATCTTCTCCCGCTTATCCGTAATTCAGGTCGCGGGGGCAGCAGTCTAAGCAGATTCCCCAGACACTTCTCCGTGTCCAGGGATCGGGCTGTCAAGGCCCCCGCCTGCAGGTGGTGAGCCCACGGGAAGGCGGCCCCACGTCGCTCCGACGTCACGGTCCTTGGTTTTATTGTAATTTGAATAATCCGCAGAAATAAAAATGAAGAAAAAAAAAAAAAAAAAAGATCTACTACAGTAGTCTATCCCACTGCTGAATTCCCCATACTGATTGGTCAATGGTTGTTCATTCAGTTTTTTATAACAGAAAAATCTGAACTTCTACAAGTCCACAGATTAATTTTTATAATCCATGACGTCCTGAGGTTTCTTCAGTTCCTTGCTCGAATCTTTAGTTCCTAAACTTATTTACCTGTCAACAGGTTTAATGCCATGATTGACAAAGTAGACTGATCAGGCAGAACATTATGACCACCTGCCTAATATTGTGTTGGTCCTCTTTTAACAGTTCTTCAGCAGTTTGAGCTCCAGGATCAGACCACACGGATCAGCCTTCGCTCCTCACCTGCATCAATGAGCCTCCTATTGTTGTGGTATAAGAGGAGTAAAAAACTTCAGGACATGCGGTTATAGAGATATAATCAGAGTGGAAGCAGGAACTTCATTACACTATAAGGTCATTGATAGTTTTCCTAAAACAGCAGGACATGAGATGTTCATTCCGTGCGTAAGATACAATGTGACTATGGTGGTTGTTGTATGTAAGCTGAAGGTGTGTAAGACACCAGTTAATAGCCTGTAGGGTTGTTTTAGGGTTTGAAGATTGAATATTGAATATTTCTACTGGAATTTTGCACAACGCAACATCAACATTCTGAGATACAAACCAATGTATATGTGACTTTTATTTAAAAAAATCTAAAATTATTGATAAAAATGATTAAGAGAATTAAAGAAAAAGAGATGAGACTCCCAGTGGCTCTCAAACTATTCCTTTGTGTTACTTATTATCTATTTATTTCTCTCCAAGGACTTCACATGACTGCCTGAACTGACCCAGATACAAGATAGTGGCCCTATCAGACATGTTCTTCAATTCTGTGTGTGTGTGTGTGTGTGTGTGTGTGTGTGTGTGTGTGTGTGTGTTCAAAAATACATTGGCTGAAAATAAAATGAGATTAAATAAATAAATGAATGTATAATGGTAAAGTGTGCACTTCTGAGTAAAAGGACTAAACAGATAAAGAGACTTCATCAGCCACTGACCAATCACAGATCCCCATTGTTCACAACAGCCAATCACTGATCCCCATTGTTCACAACAGCCAATCACTGATCCCCATTGTTCACAACAGCCAATCACAGATCCCCATTGTTCACAACAGCCAATCACTGATCCCAATTGTTCACAACAGCCAATCACGAATCCACAATTTTCACAACAGCCAATCACTGATCCCCATTGTTCACAACAGCCAATCACGGATCCCTATTGTTCACAACAGCCAATCACGGATCCATATTGTTCACAACAGCCAATCAGGGATCCCTATTGTTCACAACAGCCAATCACTGATCCCCATTGTTCACAACAGCCAATCACTAATCCCCATTGTTCACAACACGCAATCACTGATCTCAATTGTTCACAACACCCAATCACGGATCCCCATTTTTCACAACAGCCAATCACGGATCCCCATTGTTCACAACAGCCAATCACGGATCCCCATTGTTCACAACAGCCAATCACAGATCCCCATTGTTCACAACAGCCAATCACTGATCCCAATTGTTCACAACAGCCAATCACGGATCCACAATTTTCACAACAGCCAATCACTGATCCCCATTGTTCACAACAGCCAATCACGGATCCCCATTGTTCACAACAGCCAATCACGGATCCCTATTGTTCACAACAGCCAATCACGGATCCCTATTGTTCACAACAGCCAATCAGGGATCCCTATTGTTCACAACAGCCAATCAGGGATCCCTATTGTTCACAACAGCCAATCAGGGATCCCTATTGTTCACAACAGCCAATCACTGATCTGCATTGTTCACAACAGCCAATCACGGATCCCTATTGTTCACAACAGCCAATCACTGATCCCCATTGTTCACAACAGCCAATTACTGATCCCAATTGTTCACAACAGCCAATCACGGATCCCCATTTTTCACAACAGCCAATCATGGATCCCCATTTTTCCCAAAAATCTAACAATGATCACTAAACTGTCCTATTCTACAGTAAAGTGTGTGTGAAAAGTCAGGAACAGTTGAGAGATGTTCCAGCACTGATACATACAGACTCATTAAACCGGACCCAACCTGTGCCATGTGCACAATTTACACCCAAATCCGACCTGCACCCCGAATCACTTTCTCACAACAAATAGTTTTTTAAAAAACAAAGTGACTTTTTAAAACAGAGTTTGCAGAAGGTTTTGCTCAAATCTTTTTACACAAACGTGTCCTTAATGTTCATCAGTGGTTTCAGTGCCACTGCTACTTCAATCTTTTTCTGCTTTATCTCATGTGCACTAGCTAACCAGCTTCCTTCATTCCACACACACTCTCAAGGTCTGTCTTTTGTCTGCCGTGTTGTGACACAACAAGTCGCATTATTTTAAAAATATCTATATATATTTAATTAAAAACCCGAACCTGCCCCGAAGTTATTTGTGAATAATTTACCCAAACCAGACCCAAAAACTGGGATCTTTAAACACCCCTGTATTCGATCTCATTTCAATTCGATTTTTTCATTTAAAAATTATTATTATGCTAAATTGTTTACATTTTTATCAGGTCACATGTAAAACTTTTCTATGCGAACAATCCTAAGGATCTCTGAATATGCAAATAGATCTATGACATCATCAAACACTTTTCTAAACACCCATCAACCAGCACTACTTTCCCCTAAACCGAGCAGATGATGTTCCACAGTGTGTTTGTAGAAAGTAGTGATGGGACTGCAGGAACTGTACAGGAGCTTGATTTAGATTGAGGTGAACTCTCAGTGTTGAGATGTTCAGGCTTCATCTCAAACCAGGAGATGTTGAATATCTAGTGCTGGTTTATGGTGGTGATTTAGGACTGAGCCGAGAGTTTCTTCAGCTCACCCTCAAAAGCATGAACATTGTAACAAACAAAAGCACATAAAAGCAAACAAGCAGGTGAAGGACAAAGGCTTTACACTGTCCACATGTTTATAATGAAAAAGCTGTAAAATCACTTACCTCCTCTTTTTCCGTGGCTGACAAAAGAGTAATCTTTTTTCTTTATTTTTTATATCCCCCAAACGCCGCACAGCTCAGGATTTTAACTTCTACAGTCCCAGCGCAGGTTCAGTTTTGTGGGCAATGCGATGTGAAGTGAGTTCACTGCGCCCCCGTGTGGGCGCTTTCTGTAGTACAGCTTTCAACAGGTGTAAATAACGAACCTCCATTCACACGCATCTACTACCAATTAAACTCCACTTATTACATTTTCAATCCGATACTATGTACTTTTAATACCGGTATTGGCGATACCAATACCGATATCAGTATTTTTAAAAGCTATTATCATTAATTTAAATAGTCAATATATTGGATTTTTTTGTTCCATTCATGAAAATAAATTTTTTTTTTAACATGTCAAGCAAAATATAATCTGTCATGTAAACAATATTCAAATGGTCCCATGATGTTCCAGCTTTCTTTTCCATTTATAGCTTTTTGTAAAGAAACAGGCGTGAATGTTGTTTTTTCCCACTTGTGTCTGTTTGTTTTTTATTGATCAAATCACCAACTTCTGAATGATCTGTGGAGTCCAAATTTGACCTTATTTTCTAACAGAAGAACTTGTAAGAAGTGTAAGAAAAGATGTGAAGTGTAAGCAGGAGAACAGAAGAGAAGATGTGATCAGACTCCCTCACCACCACAGTCCCACTTAAAGGTGGAAGCTTAATGGTTTGTTTTATAGCAGGGAAGATTCCAGAATGTGAAAGGAATCCTGATCCAATATGGCTCCCATTCCACTCTTCAATACCGTGCGGTTTCGTCTCATTGGAACCGAATTCACAGATGAGCTCTGGAACGACCTGCCCAGTTACCGCTCCTAAATCGTATTGAACTGCTCTGGGAAGAACTGGATCACAAGTAAGAAATCTCCAACTAGTGAAGAACATCTTTGGCAAGTTTTGCAAGAGCCACAGCAAAGTATGTCAGTTGAATGTTTGGAGAAATGAATGGCGAGCATGTAAAGCTGTTCTTCATGCTAAGGGAGGATTTTTCACTGAAAATATAGTGGAACATCTGGACATTTATAGATTTGTTGGGTCAATGGAAATTTTCCTACTGGTCAATTACCGAGTTTGTTGTATAGAAACTAAAGGAACATGCACGTGTCTCTAAAAAACATGAACGACTGTGGTTTAGATTTTTGGCAAGAAATAAGTGTTCAGTATGACCTCTAGTGGCCAGATGTAGAATAGCATTTAGAACACGAAGGGCAATTTAATAGCCGTATTTGTCACATATACATTATAGCACAGTAAAATTTAGATCTATTTATTTTTTTTCACACATCCCAGCTTGTTCAGAACCTTTATCAAATATATATTTATCTTCTCTGCTCCTGAGGCACCATATCATAACAACCTTACACTTTGAGCCCTATTTCACACCAAGCCCTGACTACTATACACCAGCTGTGCTCTAGGATGGGAAATAATGGTCATTATGTGCTTTAAGAACATTGCTCAAGGGCTTAACAGTTGCTGGTTGGTGGAGAGAAGTAAACCGTACAGCTGCACTGTGAATGCTTTTGCAGATGATCATGTGATTATACTTTAATCTTTTCGGGTGCTGCAGGATTTCTCACTTCTGTCTACCATAAAGGTCTTGATCTCTTTCGTGAAGCACAGTTGAGCAGCTCCACATTGTCCTCCAAGTCAAACTAATTTCACACATGCCTGCACATACAAATGTCCTGTTTGGTGAAACGATACTGTTAGAGAAGCTGCAAATAATTTATATTCTCATCATTCAGGAATACTAAATATAAATCTTCCTCTCTTTGGTTGTCACTGAACTCTGCATATCATAATGCAGAACCCAGTTAACATTCAACATGTTCAGCCACTAGGGGGAGCTGTTCACTGCTAAATACGACAGAAAAAGGCTTTTATTTGTCATATCAGCACAGTGAAAAGCGCAGGGTCAGACATGATACAGTGCCCCTGGAGCACTGTGGGTTAAGGGCCCTGCTTAAAGGGCCAAATAATAGCAGATTAGAATAGCAGCTGGGGCTTCAAGGATTACATTTGTGTGTGTGTTTGTTCATTATTTGTTCAGATATTAATATTCATAGAAAAGTTTTTAGTGCATAATTCACAAACACTGTTTGAGTCTTAAACAACATTTTTAAAATATGATTTATATGGAATATAAATAATCTGTCCATTTTAACCCAAATATAATCACACAGCCAGGGCACATTAAACATCCAATGCTTGCTTTTTTAGTTCTTTTCCCCTCTCATTGTTTTCTCCTCTTCTCCTACTTCTCTTCTTCTTCTTCTTCTTCCTCATCTTTTTCTCCTTCTCCTACTTCTTCTTCTACTCATATTTCTCTTCTTTAGAGGTACAGATAGACTGTCAGACAGAGATACAGACAAACAGACAGACAGAGATACTCGAAGACAAACAGACAGAAATACAGAAAGAGATAGATAGATAGATAGATAGATAGATAGAGAGAGAGAGAGAGAGAGAGAGAGAGAGAGAGAGAGAGAGAGAGAGAGAGAGAGAGAGAGAGAGATACAATTGAAAAATAATGCAGCCAGTAAGACAGAGATACAGACAGGCAGAGACACAGACAGATAGACACAGATGTAGACAGACAGACAGACAGACAGACAGACAGATTTATTTTTATTTGTTGCGATGGTAATACAGTTTTTCTCATTTGCTAAAACACTAAACTCTATTGTCTGAACCAAATGCTCAGTTGCCTGAACCCACTGATTGAATCAATCACTCTTTTGGCAAAACCATAAGCACTTTTCACCTGTTTAGACACAACTTGCCAACACATTTTCATTGTGATGCACCCGTGCTGCATAATGGTGAGCACAGGTGACCAAAAGGCCAACACAATTAAAGCACAAGTGTCACCACTTGAACACTACAACTCAAAATGGATCACACTTGTGGCTAATGATGTGAGGGAACATATAAAGTAAGCCAGTTCAGAGAGCACTGGTTTGTGAGACCCTACAATAGATAGAAATCTGAGAGTGGATTCACACACGAATCTGTAGTGGTTCGTGTGAGAGGAGGTCGAGGTGGTCAAGACAAAGAACAGTAATATCTGATGAAATCAGAGCTACTGTGATTGACCATGTTCTTGTCCATGGTATAAGCATGAGGGAGGCTGGACAAAGGGTGCAACCAAACATCAGTAGATTTACTGTGTCCACCATAATCCGAAGATTTAGAGAAGAGAACAGGTAATTACCTTTTTTGACATTATAGTACAGTATGTAAATGTTGACAGCAATTACTCTATGACAGACTACATATTGTACCACAGTATACTGTAAGTAAAAATATGTTTCAGAACATCACTGTACCAATGTACTGTAGTCTTGTCATGGAGGGTTGGTCTAACTGTTTGTAGGCCTAGTATTCCATGTATATTTTTTGTAACTCCATGTTCTCTTTTTGTAGAATTGAAAGACTGCCACATGGGGGTGGGAGGACAGGTATGTTCTCCCCCCACCAAGAGATATGGTCCGTGAGAACAATGCCATTAAACTGAGTGAAATTCAGCAGAAGATCATTGAGGACCATGTAAATTATGAGGGTATCATCAGTGTCAGCCTCTCTACTGTTGATCGTGTCCTCAACCGCAACAGACTGCGCATGAAACAGCTATACAGAGTGCCCTTTGATCGCAACTCAGAGTCAGAGAGCAAAGATGTCCAGTATGTACAGGTTGGCAAATATCCAGACACATCCGATGTTGATTACTCTAAGTAGTGATTTACTGTAGTGGCCTAAATCACTTTTTCCGTATCACTTACAAAACCATATCTATTTCTACAGAGGGTTCTTCAGCTGGATGCAATGGAAAGACCCCATGAATACGTGTACATGAATGAAGCTGGGTTTAATCTCACCAAATCTCACTCAATCACACGCGAGATGAGATGCTCTGTAGGGCAGCAGGATGAGCATCCCATTTATGTTGTTGTTTGGGACAATGTGAGTTTTCACAGAGCCCTCCAGGTTAGAGAGTGGTTCAATATGAACCAAGGTTTTATCAATCTTTGCCTTCCACCGTACTCCCCTTTCCTAAACCCCATTGAGGAATTCTTCTCCTCATGGCGGTGGAAGGTATATGAACGCCAACCTTACACCAGGGTACATCTCCTGCAAGCCATGGGCTTGTGGTGACATAGGTGTGGAGGCATGCCAAGCCTGGATACGGCAAGCCTGGATACGGCATGCCAGGGTTTTTTCCCCCCGTTGCCTGGCCAGACAAAATGTGGCCTGTGATGTGGATGAAGCCCTGTGGCATGACCCAGTACGGAGACATGATGCTGGGCTGAGGAATGCACTTATTTGTATATTTTTGTTCTTTATTTTTTACATGGGCTTACTGTACACAAGTGGCAAACTCATAAGATTTCTGTTTGTTCTTACAAGTGCTACGTGTAAATGCACAAGATTTCTGTTTTGTCTTTTTGTACAAGTGCAAAATGCACAGGTTTTTTTTGTTTTGCAACATGCATTTAGCCTACAGTGAACAATAAACATTTATTTCTCCAGCTTCATGTCCTGAGCATTGTGTTTTCTATTTTTCTACGTAGTGTTTAGTGACTGTTCCGTAGTGATTTAAATTTTGATTGACTCGGGGCACGATTGAACTGTTTTGAGGTAAAAGTTTGGTTTGAGTCTGAGGTTCTGTGAAGCTTGAGAATTGGGTTTTGTGTTCACAGTTTAGAGAAAAAGAGCGCAGCTTTCAAGAAATGTGTCTTAGCAATCGAGAAAAACTGTAATAAAAAATATATTTATAAACAATATTTGGGCAAATTTGAATATTCTTTCACACTGTCTGCACCTGATTGTGTTTTGGAGAATGTTCTCTATAAACACAGTCTCATAACTAAACCAGATGCTTCAAACCTGTGTGTCATGTGCAGGCAGTGTGTAAAAAATTCAAGTTTGTCAAAAAAACATGCAAAAAAGACCCCACACCCTCCAAACATCTTACATGGGAAAAGGTTCAGTAACTTTCAGAACTCCATCTTTACTTTCTTGTGTTCCTGTGGAGAGGAAGAGCTGAGAAACATCAGACATGATCAGATCCTGCATCAAGGCATCAAATAATGATATATCCTGGCAACATACATGTGTGTTAACATACACACTATCCCAGAGCTGTAAAAACCTAGTGATCGAAGAAAAAAATGACAGAAAAATAAACACAAAAGAAGGGAAGAAAGGAGACAAGAGAAGACTGAAGAAGAAAGTGGAGAAAAGGAGAAGAGAAGAGATAAAAGGAGAAGTCAGTAGAAGAGTGGAGAGGAAAGGTGAGGAAAGGGGATAAGAAGAGAGGAGAAATCAGTAGAACAGAAGAGGAGAAGAGAAGAGCAAATAAGAGCAGAGCAGAGAAGAGCAGAGAAGGAGGGAGAAGAGAAGAGAAGAGAATAGAGGAGAAGAGCACAAAAAAGAAGAAAAGAGCAGAGAAGAGGACAGAAGAGAAAAGAAGAGAGGAGAGGAGAGAAGAGGAGAGGAGAAGGCTAGATTTCCCTTCACAGCTTTGCTCTGACCGACTGCAAGTGAAGGACTACACACGTCTTCAGAATGCCAGTGTGTGGTTTGGGACGTGTGCTGGCTATGAGAGTGTGTAACTGTTTCTACACATCTAGCAACACTTAACAGAGTGTGTATGAGTTCCATGACTCAGACGGATCTAAAAACGTAGCGTCTCGAGGAAAACGTTCTCAGACTGCGATTTACACCTTCTTAAATATCTGACGGTTGAAGAGACGAGCGTGAGCTCCACGACCGCGACGCTTCGCTTGTGTCAAAGCGCCAGATCTTAAATTATCTCCAGACATCAAGGGTTTATTTTTACCTTTTATAAAAAAACGTGTTGAAGGAAACGTGAAACTCTTTTACGCCATTAACACAAGAACAAAAAAAAAGTTACACAGAACAGCTGGAGCTGTTTCTATTCCAGCTCTTCTGATCCTGATACTAATGATACACAGGAGAAAGTGTGCAAATACGCACGTGTGTGTGTGTGTGTGTGTGTGTGTGTGTGTGTGTGTGTGTGTGTGTGTGTGTGTGTGTAGGGCCAGAAATACTGGCACCTTCATAAAGATAAAACCTCATTTAAGACCACAGGTAAATAAGATGGGATGGAGGGATAAAAAAATAAGGAAGAGCAAAATGTAGCAATTTAAGGAAGAAGGGATGAAGGGATATATATATATATTTAGTGTGTGAGACTAAATGTGGAATGAGATGCTCAAAAATCACAGAGCGTACTTATAACCAGGTGACCCAATATAGAGAAAAGACAGGAAGGTGGGATTTAAGAATGAAGAGGGGACTGGATTTAGGGAAGGAGGAGGGGAGAAATGTGAGTAAAAAGAGATGAAGAAATGTAGGTAAGAAGAGAAAGAGGAAAAATGATGAATGGAAGGAAAAAAGAAGGAACAGAGGGATGTAGCAATATAGGGAGAAAGGGATAAATGGATACATAAAAGAAGCAAGGTAAGGATGTAGGGCTGCAGGGAAGGAGGAATAAAGAAAAGGTGGAACGGTGAGATATAAGGAGGAAGAATAAAAGAGGAGTAGACGTAGGGAAGGAGAAAAGGAGATATGTAGGGAAAAATAGATAGAGATGTAAGAGAAAGGTGAAGAGCAATAAAAGGATGTAGGAAGGAAGAGCTGGGGGACGAATGGGTAAAGAGATGGTTGACAGAGGGATGATGGTCTGGTCTGAGGTGCTGCTGTAATGAAGCTTCTTTCTAGAAGGCACTGAGCATCATCAGGTTCTTTATCAGAATATTTCATCTGTGTCCTGATGAGATGAAGTTCATCATGCTGAGTCTCGCCGTCTCCGAATAAAGAGAGAACAAGAAACCGCGCCGAGGCGTCAAACTTTTTATCAAAAAAACCTCTAAAAACTAAGTTTGATCAGCAGATTCCCGACATCTTCTGACGTGGTTAATTAGAATTTAGCACGCAGCTAGCTCGTCTCTTCAGATTACAGCCACGTTGATTAGTTATATCGGTTTCACTCTACTCCTAAACCTTTCTGCCTTACTGGAGCTTCATTAGCTGGAGCTGAGGGTCAATTAAAAGTCAAATCCTGAAAAAAACTGGAATTCGAGTAAAAGCAATAATCTGACGAGGTAAAAAGTAACCGCAGGTCGATAAAAAGTGCTGAGACTCTGTACGGGAATCAGTAGGAGGAGGAGGTGGTGATGATGATGATGATTATCAGGATCCTCCAGCGACAGTCGAGCGATTCATCTTTAATCAAATCCTCAGCGACTTTTTAAACCCGTTCCGTCTCATACTGTACATCCACCCATTCACTGAACTGCAATTTCACTTAGATACGATAACCAATATTTTATCTTCTGAATCTGTGTCTCGCATCAAAGAAGAGCCACATAGGAGATCCGGAACACGTCTACTATACGTGTGGAGAAAAGCCATGAAATAGAACGTCTTTATCGGATTAATACGTAACATCTCTCACACACACACACATCTTCTAAACCACTTTCTAAACCGTCCCCAGGTAATGAAATGCTTCAGATTTATATGAAACAGGAGGAACGCTGTTTATTCTACAGTGTACCAAGTGATAAGGTAGAAAAAAAAACATCTTGACCACACTTTTCTCACAATCATAAGATGTTTTTTTTCCCCCCTGTAAAGCCAAACATTTGGAACGCATTAAATTTCAGTCACACATGGTTCTCCTGCTGTAGCCTTTACCAAATCAGTTCCCTGGTGGTCTAGTGGTTAGGATGCGGCGTTCTCACCGCTGCGGCCCGGGTTCGATTCCTGGTCAGGGAACCAACCCCAGCCATTAAGGTTGCACAATCCCAAGCCTGGATAAATGGGGAGGGTTGCATTAGGAAGGGCAACCAGCGTAAAAACATGTGCCAAATCGAACATGCCGGTCATGATCCGCTGTGGCGACCCCTAATGTGAGAAGCCGAAAGAAAGTTTACTTAAGACCCAAATCTGTTTGCAATGCCCTTGTGCACAAATCCAGCTCCATGAAGATCTGCTATATATATATATATATATATATATATATATATATATATATATATATATATATATATGCACTCTGGAGTGGAAGACCTTAAGTGGCCTGTCACAGAGCTCTGAACCATGCTGACTGCACCCCAGGAATCCTCACCTCACCTACATCAGTACCTGACTTTACTAAGACCCTTGTGAATAAATAAGCAAAAAATCTTAACAATATCTGGTGTGACATCTTCCCAGAAGAGTGAATGATGACTAAATGTAAAATGGGATGTTTATTTATTTTTTGATTATTTATTTTTAGATTATTTTCTATTACACGAAATCTTAGTGGCCTGGAGTATTTTAACCTGATTGAATAATGGTCCTGTCCTCTGCTCCTTCTCCCTCAGGCATGGGGGCAGCAGAATACCTGCCCAAATGGGCTTCTATTATTCCTCATGAAAAAATGCATGATTTCTATTTTAAATCTTTATAGTAAGATGCTTCTGTTATAAATATGAAATGTTTCTTGTAATAATGTGATGTTTTTTAATTCCCCCATGCAATTCAGCATCACATGTTAGAAACCAAATTCCTTCAGAGAACACTTCATGATAGATATCGCTTTTGTCAGGGTTCAAGCCTTGTTTGAGAAGATGGTGAGAGATCGAGATTGAGAGCGAGAAGAAAAGAAATAGAGAGAAAGCAGAAAAAGTACCATGGTCTCTCCAGGCTGCGTTCAAGTGCCTCATTATCCAAACCCACTATTGCTGTTCAAGACCCCTCAATTAAGTAGAATCTGTCAATCTGTAGGGCCTCAAGGTTTTGTAGGTCACATCTATTTCCTGAAAGTGAATATCAGCCTCTTTTAACTAACAATAAAACTTATTGTAGTGGGAGTTTAACATATGTGTGTGTGAAGCCGAAGGAGAGGAGGAAGACGTCTGTACGGCAGGGAAAGGAGAAGTGTAGGAGGGTGGAGGTTCGGGTTGTACTTTAAATGTTGGTATTAATACTGGTAAAGAGCTGATATGATGGAGAGGAGAAAGGTAGATATGTTGTGTGACCAGGAGACCAAGTCGAAAGGGAGTAAGACCAGAAACATTGGAGGTGGGTTTAAACTGTTCTATCATGGTGTGGATGGAAAGAGAAATTGTGTAGGGGGGATTCTGAAGGAAGAGTACAGTAAGAGTGTAGTGGAGGTGAAGAGAGTTTCTGATAGGGTGATGAACGTGAAGGTGGAAGTTGAAGGGGTGATGATAAATGTCATCACTGCTTATGCTCCACAAGTGGGTTGTGAGATGGAGGAGAAAGAAAAATTCTGGAGTGAGTTAGATGAAGTGGTAGAAGGTGTACCTAGGAATGGTGATTGGTGATTGGGGCAGATTTCAATGGGCATGTAGGTGAAGGGAACAGAGGTGATGAGGAGGTGATGGTAGGTATGGTCTCAAGGAATAGAATGTAGAAAAGCAGATGGTAGTAGATTTTGATAAAAGGATAGAAATGGCAGTGGTGAACACTTATTTTAAGAAGAAGGAGGATCATAGGGTGATGTATAAAAGTGGAGGAAGGTGCACACAGGTGGACTATGTTCTATGTAGGAGATGCAACCTGAAGGAGATTGGAGACTGTAAGGTGTTGGCAGGGGACAGTGTGGCTAGACAGCATTGGATGCTGGTCTGTGGGATGGTTTTAGAGGTGAAGAAGAAGAGGAGGAGAGTGAGGACTGAAAGAAGAATAAGATGGTGGTAACTGAAGGAGAAAGACTGTAGTGTGAGATTCAGGGAAGAGGTCAGACAGGGGCTTAGTGATGGTGAAGACATGCTGGATGATTGGGCAACTACTGCAGAAGTGATAAGGGAGACAGGGTGGTGGAATGAGGAAGTGCAGGAGAGCATACGGAGAAAAAGGTTGGAGAAACAGCATTGGGATCAGCAGAGAAATTAGAAAAATAGGCAGGAGTACAAGAAGAGCAGCATGTAAAGAGGGATGTGGCGAAAGCCAAGGAAATGGCATATGAGGAGCTGTATGAGAGGTTGGACACTAGGGAAGGAGAAAAGATTTGTACCGATTGGCCAGGCAGGGGGACTGAGCTGTACCGAGCCTTAAGAATAAGGGAGATGTGCAGACCTGCAGTAACTACAGGGGAATTATTTTGATCAGTCACACCATGAAGTTATAGATAATAAATGTGGAAGTCAGGCTGAGAGAAGAGGTGACCATCTGTGAGCAACAGTATAGTTTCATTACGAGGAAGAGAACCAGAATGTTGATGAAGAAGTATAGAGAAAGTCAGAAGAAGATGCATTGTGTGTATTTGTATTTAGAGAAAGCGTATGACAGGCTGGTAGAGAGATTAGTTGTGGTATTGTATGAGGAAGTCAGGTGTGTCAAAGAAGTATGTGAGAGTTGTGCAGGACATGCAGTAGGAATGACAGACTGGTTCAATGTGGGGGTTGTACTGCATCAAGGTTTGGCTCTAAACCCTTTTCTTTTTGCAGTGGTGATGGACAGGTTAAAGGATGAGGTCAGACAGAAGTCTGTAGGGAGCAGATTGAGAAGAGCCTGGATAAGGGCATTTACCAAATGCTTAAAATGTTAATCTGTTCAATTTAATAATATGTTCTTACCCATCACTCCACTATCGATAAGGTCTTTCATAATATGACATGATATTTGATAGTAATCCCTTATAAGGTTGTTAAGTGGCTTCAAAGTGGTGCTACGAAGATGACCCTGCTGTGGTGTTTTCCTGGAATCACGAGTACAAATAAAAGTGGACATCCTGCCACTGTGTGTTAGATCTTCTGTAAGATCACTACACTTATTTAAAGGTCAGAGTTTCAGAGTCGTATTCAACAGAATAATCAGAAGAATAAGATCTTTTACCAGTGTGAGGAGGACCGACGGCTTCTTGTTGGTCAGGATCTCAGCAATCTGTAGACACACATGAGGTTCATCTTGTGTCAGGAGATCATCTGACATTTTAGACATCACTGCTGGAGTCACTGCAAGGACCTTTTCCGATAAAAGGTCGATCCGATGACGACAGTCGCTTCGTCTGATTCCTGTAGGCTGTGAATATTTTTTAAATGGCAGGCAATTAGGCAAAAAGAGAGAGAAAGAGAAAAAAAAAAACAGTAAGCAAAGGATTCTGGGATGCCTATGGGTCTTTAATATGGCTAAAGACGGAATCATTCACAACCCAGTAGAAATTCTTCACAGAGATCCACTCGACCATTTTGAAGGAATGAAGTTTGGGATAAAACTTTTTTTATTTAATTTTTTTTTTATTAAACACACAAAAAGAAGTTTAGGATCGGAGCTCATAAACACAATCTCAGATCAGGACAACATCTCGCTCTGTCCATCACCAAACAGCAAACACAAAAGTAGCCTACGGCGGCTCTTCCTCCGAGCTGGAGATGATCAATCCACACAGAACTGCAGATTAATGGAACACGGAGCTCTGATGATACGTACTTAATGTACCGAACCCAGACAAATTACAAACACGCTGGGAACAACGGAAAAGCTGCGACTCTCTGACCACGGGTTAAAGGAGTGATAAATCACACAGGGAGGGAAAAGACGGATCCAGTGTCAAATAGTTTGGAATTTTTTGAGCTGAGATACGAAGTGAGATCCCTCTCATGATCAATCTCATACAGAGATGTAGATGTGTGTGATTAACAGTGATGTTTGTTTTATGGCTCAGGTCGAACACTCGTGACCTTCTCTGATTGTTCTTTTTCAAGCGTACTTTTAAAATAATCAGTCTGCAATTATATAATCAGTCCCACATTCACCTGCTAATCATTTGATATTTTGCAAAGCAAAAGAAAAAAGTAATGTCTGCAATTAAAATGTCCAAGCACGTTTAAAAATCAATCCTTCACTCACCTGTCATTTCTCCCCCAAAAAAGAATGCTTTAAGATTGAGGGTCATTATTCTCTGAGTGTTTCACACACAATGATCATTAAATGGCTTTTGTAAAGAAAGAAAAAAATTGAATGCTTTGGAAATACACTGTGAGTTCAACAAGCGGCTTCAACATGCACCTTTAAGCAGTTGGAATGATAAAGTAAATTTGAGCCATAAAAGAGCCAGATTCTTTCAAAGTCCAGGTGCTGGAGAACCCTCGTGTTCTGAAGAGGAAATCTAGAGTTGTGTTCAGGCAGGAAAAAGCACACAATTTTGCAGGTTAATGTTCCAGGTAAAGGTAAGAATGAATCAGTACATGTACAACATGCTTGTACAAGTTTTATTTTTTTTTTAGATGGTGATTTAGAGAAATTGTATATTTGTAAGTGTATTTTTTTATGTGTTTGTTTTTTATCCACAGGTTTCCAACAGTGATGATTCCTGGCCACTTATATCCATTATCAAGTAATTACCATAGTACAATGGTCATATATTGAGGATTAGGTGCATGCTTGGTGCCCCCCCCCTCCCCCTTAAAAACTTTGAGACTGGATTTGGACTGTAAACCACATCAAAAGTCTGCTGCAATGGTTCAGGACCACAGGTTGAATGAACAGTTCTGCATTTAAGCACCTGTCACTGAACAGCGCCTCAACAATGAAGGAACTGTAATGAATGGACATTCGGTGTTAGATGAGGATGAGTCTGGTTCCTCTCAAGGTTTCCTCCTCATGAAGTCTCAGGGAGTTTTTCCTTGCCACTCTTTAGGGATGAACTTACAATAATAAAGGAAACAAAATTATAGGCACTAAAGTTATACAATATTTTATACAACTTTATAACCTCTTTATCTCTGTAGTGCTGCTTTGAGACAATGTATATTGTTAAAAGTGCACTACAAATAAAATAAAATTGAATTCCTTTTGTCCTGGGGGTCCAGACTACTGATTTTTCTATTACTGTGTGAATGTGTGTCTATTTATTCTATTTAAGTCAAAGCGCTGTACCGGTTGTTGGTTTGCTGAAGGACAGGGGACTCCTGTGTGATTTTACATCAATATTTCAGAAGCCTGTAATGGGTTCATTGCTGCTCGGAGGTCAGCGCTTCAAAAAGAAAAAATGCATCACTCCACTTTTTTACTCTGTGTCTCCTGTGATCTCTCATTCCCTCTCTCTCTTTCTCTGTGACAATCTCTCTCTCTCTCTCTCTCTCTCTCTCTCTCTCTCTCTCTCTCTCTCTCTCTCTCTCTCTCTCTCTCTTCCTCTCTCTCTCTTCCTCTCTCCCTCTCTCTCCCTCTCTCCCTCTCTCCCTCCCAAAGCAATCACAGTGAACACTCTGTTAACTGATTCCATTCAGATGCAGTCTGGCCAGCAGGGCTGCACTGGTGAAGCTGGTGCATGATGGAATTGGCTTCAGTCCTGTGAGCTGTAATTTAAAAGCCCCCTCTTTTTGCTCATGCTGCTCCCTCTCCCTGTGCCACCTGCAGTTCTCTAAAGCAGACAGGAACTCGCATTGTTTTGCCAAGTGTTAATCATGTGAAGAGAGCAGTTAAGCACAACAGGATTAGAGCAACGAGCCCGGCGTTTTTAATCACAAGTCTAATTCGATTTGTGGACCAGGAGGAGACGTGGTGCTTGTTGCGATCTCTCCGGGTTCTGTCAGAGTTTGCTCGCTTGAACTATACTGAAATGAATCACCATGTTAGAGATGGTGGGTTTAGTCGAGATTCGCTTGTTAAAACTTGATACAGAAAGTATGATCTGGTTCGTTTCTGCTTTTGTAAGAAAGCAGGAGGGATTTAAATGGGATCTAAGCAGCTACAGGAAGCCTGTAGAGGGAACATCGTTATGTGGTGATGTGAGAACATGGGAATTTCAAAGATAACCTGCAGCTTTATTCTGGATCAGGAGCAGGACAAACATCTGAGAGTTCAACACCTGACAATTTCTATGAATTCATTTCCTTCTGCAGGAAATATCATCTGCATAGAGATCCCTCTCTACTGACGCCAGGCATCTGCTGTTATTATGATGTGTAAATATCAGAGCCATTATCATTCCTGAGTCCCGTATTGAAGCAGGAAAACCTCAGCCGTGTCCAATACGCTCTCGTCTGGAGAAAATGATTGCAAATATCCCTGTACCTCCACACATTCACAAAATTGATCTCACAACCTCTCTATCTGGATCACTGTCAGACCAGATCACACCAACTGGATTAAGTCTTCACAGGGCGTAAGGTGGTGTGTCGCAGCACGTCTTCTATAATACACAGGACTTGAGTGCTGATTTGAAGCTAATATAATCATAACTCATCATTGGGAATAAATTTTGAAAACTAAATCAATAAATATTGATACTCTACACACACAGTGGAATGAAATGTTTCTTATCCAGCAGCATGACACTGAATTTTACATCAGCATGACACCAAGAAAGTGACCTGAAAGGGGCTTTAAAACACACTGACATGATAATGGTACAGTTTTTAATTTGAATGTTCAGTTCAGAGTTGATCTAATCACTAAACTCTGCTTTATTAGTGCTGAAGTTTCATTCATATACATAGAGCCTGTCGAGGTTTTACCAAACTTCTTCTTCTTTCAGCTGCTCACATTAGGGGGCGCCACAGCGGATCATCCGTCTCTACACTGCTTTGTCCTCTACATCCGCCTCTTCTCCTTGGTCTTCCTCTTTTCCTCCTGCCTGGCAGCTCCATCCTCAGCATTCTTCTACTGATATACCCCATGTCCCTCCTTTGACCAAACCATCTCAATCCTACCTCCACCTTGAACCAGTCTGTCGTTCCTACTGCACACTTCACTGCTGTCACACTGTCCTGATACATGTCCTGCACCACCCTCACATACTTCTCTGACACACCTGACTTCCTCATACAATACCACAACTCCTCTCTTCACCCTGTCGTACGCTTTCTCTAAATCCACAAACACACAATGCAACTCATTTTGACCTTCTCTATACTTCTACATCCACATTCTTAAAGCAAATAAGGCATCTGTGATGATCTTCCTCGGCATGAAACTATACTGTTGCTCACAGATGGTCACCTCTTCTCTCAACCTGGCTTCCACTACTCTTTCCTATAACTTCATGGTGTGACTGATCAACTTAATTCCCCTGTAGTTACTGCACTGTGGGTCTGCACATCTCCCTAATTCTTAAAGATCAGTACCAGCACACTCCTTCTCCATTTCTCAGGCATCTTCTCACCTTCCGAAATCCTGTTAAACAATCTGGGAAAAAAAATACTTTCTACTCTTCATCCTCTTAATGACAGCTTTCACTTCCTCCTTACTAATTCTATCCACTTCCTGCTTCACCAACTCCACATCATCCAACCTTCTCTCTCTCATTTCTCTCATCCATCAGCTGCTCAAAATACTCCCTCCACCTTCTCAACACACTCTCCTCACTAGTCAACACTAGTCAACTCTTTGTCTTCCAGCATGTCTTCACCACCACCAAGCCCCTGTCTGACCTGTTCCCTGAACCTCACACTTCCTTCTTCAGTTTCCACCATCTTATTCTTCTTTTAGTCCTCACTCGTCTCCTCTTCTTCTTCACCTTCAAAGCCATCCTACAGAATACCATCTGATGCTGTCTAGCTACACTGTCCCCTGCCAACTCCTTACAGTCTCCAATCGTGGTAACCCCGGGCCTGTATGAAATCCAATAGTATTTAGGTATCACTCCAGATGACTGTTTGCTCTCTAAATAATGCTTAAAGAGTTAAGACACATGCTTCAGCTAAACATCCTGTCATATGGTGAAGTCAGTTCCAATGAGCCACAGTCCAGACAGAACAGCATGGTGTATGGTGAAGTATGGAATGGGAACCTTCCCTGCTCCAAAACAACTCCAAACCATTAAGCTTTCACTTCCATGTGTGACTAAGGGTGTCTGATCACATCCTCTCTCCAGTTCTCCTTCTGACACAAGTTCTTCTGTTAGAGACAAAAACATCACATTTGAACTCCAAAGAGCTTTCTTTCACTCATTCACTTTTTAATTCTTGTGCATTTTGTCTTACGTAGTTTGTTGCATAGAAACGTGTCTCAAAAACAACAAAAGACTAGGTGTTCCAAACAAGCAATGTACAGCAGCAATGTACAGCAGATGCACATGTATATATACAGTACATATATTTATCCTGGGCTGAAAACAGTCTACATGTTGCGTAAACACATTAAACAGATATTTGTCTCCATTGAAGTCTTTTGCAGTGTGGTAAAATTTCTTCTTTTTGTCTTTCACAGTGCAACATTTTCTACTTAACCCCAGTTGTTTTCTGAACAAACCTTTGAGCTTTAACTCTTGTACATGCTCTGTGTAACAGCTTGGCTCAAAGATACAAGTGTACAAAGAAATTATTAGGCGAGTGATAAAAGAAAACATCAAGCTTGGTGAGGTGGGATAACTAAAACACAAACACCACATGGTATTAGTATTCCGAGGAAGTGGAAGATCGCTGTGAGCTGTGTGTTACTCTCGTGAGATAACAGTGTCATTTATCCAAATTCAACTCCAGTCTGACTGATGTGCTTCACTGAGGACACCAAATGAAAAAAACAATTTCGTAACAAAATTATGGATGGTGTCACAAGGAACAAGGATTCTGCCCATTTTACTGCTTATACGTGCTTCTCAGGTCCAGTTTGGTGTAGATTCATGCTCTAGTATCAGGATCTGGCGTTTTTATTTTAATTTCCTTATGTTGTCCTATTGTTTCTCACCTCATGTCGCCTTTGAGTTACAATGTCCCTTATTAGTTCTCATTGCTTCCACCTGAGTCTTATTTGCACGTGTGTATAAGGCTATGTCAACAATAATCCGGATAAATTAGAAAAAGTTGATTTTACTTGTTTCCCAAAAGCCTGCCAGTCACCGCACCTAAATCCTATTGAACTGCTCTGGGATGAATAAGAATAAAATCTCCAACTAGTAAAGAACATCTTTGGCAAATTTCCCAAAAGGCACTGCAGAGTATTTCAGCTAAATGTTTGGAGAGAAGAATTGTTCAGATGCTGAGAGAATGCAAAGGTGTTGTTTAATGCTAAAGAAGAATTTTTTGACTGAAAATAAAGTGGAACATCTGTACATTTATATATTTTTGTAAAGTAAATCTTTAGCCAATATCATAACAAAAGCGACATTGATGCATCTCACATTTTGTACTTTGGTTACTCTGCTCACTCCCTCCACTAAAGACTGCTTTTTCCATACCCATGTTGCATCCTGCATTTGGGTCCTTCTACCAACCCGTGATTTCTGACAAGTGTTTCCAAACTTCTGACAGGCGATATGTGTATCGAGTGATGGGATCCTGAGATTAAACAGTCAAAGGGAACTTCTTAACTTCTTTTTGCAAAAAGCTCTCAAGGTGAAATCCACAAGCCAAAGCAGTCTGATGATAGTGTAAGAGTTGTTTTGTGTCAGATATAAACTGTAAAACCTTGTTTATGGCAGAGGGTGAGAGGCTGGCAGGACATTTTAATGATCTTCATGTTTTCAGCCAGATGCTGATTAATAAATCAACCAGATACTCCTAAGTCTGGGATTTAATTCAAGTGTAACATTAAAACATTGGACTTTTTTTAAATGTAGATTGCTCTGGTCAAACCTCCACACCTTGGATTTCTTCAGTCTTACCTCAGGGATTAAGTCTGGGTCCTGCCACCTCCATGAGTCAGGTAACTATGGAGCTGAGCTAATAAGAATATGTATGAAGTCTTCTCTTACCCAGATAGATTAAAGGTGATGAATTTATCCAACGAATGGAAGTTCTGCTGTAGTCACTACAGTGTGAAATCATTTCAGTGGGAAGACAGCACATATCCTGCAGGTGATTTATTCCTCTTTGTCAGCTTCAGTAGCCGCTTGCTGTAGTCCTTGTGTCCCAACAGGTGATCAAAAAGTGCTTTAAAACTGGCTGTAAACTGTACGACGGCATCTTCCTGCCCCACTCGGCCTACATCCTACATAAAATAAGAGGATGAAGAGGATTTATTGATCATTACTCTGAAATAGAGCTGAATGTAAAGCGAGCATTGTAAAATGAAGATCTAGTAGTGGCAGGGTTTATAGATGAATCGTTCAGGCTTCAGAGGCAGATGGAAATACCGGCTCTGCTTGTGTGAAACAAAACCCATATACAAAGGCAGTCGTAATATTTTGGATATATATCAGCGGTGTTACTCACTTTCTTGTTAGTGCTTGTGGAGTTATAATTGATCTTCTTCTTCTTCTTCTTTCGGCTGCTACCATTAGGGGTCGCCACAGCGGATCATCCGTCTCCATACCACCCTGTCCTCTACATCTGCCTCTTTCACACCAACTACCTGCATGTCTTCCCTCACCACATCCATAAACCTCCTCCTTAGTCTTCCTATTTTTCTCCTTCCTGGTGGCTCCATCCTCAGCATTCTTCTACCAATATAACTCATGTCCCTCCTCTGCACATGTCCAAACCATCTCAATCTTCAAGGCCTTCAGTGGTGTGCTACCTGAATCAATCCACCTCTTAATCCCGTCATTATGATGCCATGGCTATAGAAACCATCAAAATCTCATATAGTAAAAATGAACATCATTACTGAAGCACAATCGACACAATTCAACACGTCTCCTTTCACCGGAGTCACAACCGCATGGCCACATACATCATCTCTAGCAGAAGCACCAATATTGACCTCATCACATCACCCAGGGGTTTCCTGCATTTTAGTGCAGTTTTTAAATCAGAAGTAAAAACAATTTGGTAAAAATCTTAACAAATGTTTTGGCGACTTTTCCTCATGATGCCCAGGTTTTTTTTAAAAAGTCCGTCTTGCACATGTCCTTGTAAGTAAATCTGCTTCTCCTCTGTCTGTCATTGTGAGACGAAATAAACAGGAACTAAATCCAGATGAATATATTTGACATTGTGCAGTTTGCTACAGATGCAGTTGGTGAGCTCTGACTGGTGCGCTCTCTGATGTGAAAATGCAGATTTTATTGTATGTCTGCTAGATTCATTAAAAGCCAATGCACATGGGAAATTAACATACATTTTCAACAAGAACAAATACCATTTGAGTAGTGAAACATCTCTCAAACTGCGCTGTATTGACGAGGCAGATTCATGGATATAAAAGACTTTACCTGTTTTACTCCACCGTCTACTGCTAAAGAAGTGAATGTTTAGTGAACTCTGGTGCCTCGTACGCTTGGCTATTTCTCCTTAATTTGTACAGTAGAAACACACAGAGGCAGTCAGACACAGCGGATGTCTCAGGAGAGTGTGTGTGTGTGTGTGTGTGTGTGTGTGTGTGTGTGTGTGTGTGTTAATGAGAGTGTAGAGAAGCTCCACTGTGCGCTAATGAAAGGCAGATAGAGAGAGAACGCTTCACTCATACACCTTTTCATTATTCCTGCTGCAGGAAGAGAGCTCAGATCAATCCGAGGGCTCAATACTGGATTTTAGACGAGTGTGTGTGTGTGTGTGTGTGTGTGTGTGTGTGTGTGTGTGTGTGTGTTTGTGTGTGTGTGTGTGTGTTTGTATGAAGCTATTACTCTGTAATGGATGTCTCTTACCAAGTAGTCTGATTACACCGAATGCTTTTAAATGATGAAGGTTTATAGAATGAGTCCTAATGTAAGGAATACATTAAGGAAAAGAGAACACCTTTACTCTGATTTATCTGCATCATGATTGTTAGTGATGTAGAGCTGGGAAACCTTTTACTGAAACACCATCACATGCTCATTACATATTTAGGAGGAATTGAATGTAGTCAATTCACCTACTGACATGCGTTTGGAAGAACCAGGAGTAAATTCATGTGGATAAGAAGGAGAACATGGGCAGAACCTCTACACAGAGAGCAACCTGAGCTCAGAGTCAAATCTGGGTGCCAATAATTCCTACTACATGTTACATGTGTTTTTTTATGAATCGCATTTCCTCACATTTGAAACTTTATGCGCATTTCATATAAAGTAAGTGAGACACCTGAAATACTCGGACCCTTCATGCTGGTGCTCCAGGCCCTCATAGATGTCCCTGAACTGCTCACAGACCTCTAGCGGTTATGATTTTTATAGATCAGGCAGTTTGGCTGAAACACCAAGCAGTAAAATGTGATAATGGAGAGATACTGCTCACTTTCATCCAGCTTTGGTCCTCTTCATCCTCTTCATCCTATGAACAGGCTTTTAATTGCTCTGGTGTTGAGCTGCAAGCTGGGACCAATCAGGGTGGTAAGTGGCACTAATTCCCTTCCAGCTGTGAGTGTTTGTTCGTGGTTTTGCCTCCGGCCTTGTGCACTTGTTAATGGTTTAATCACCGTCCCATGTGTTTAATGTGTTTCTGAAATCCTCACATCAGCGATCTGGAGCTTGTGGAAGTACGAGATGTACAGAAATCAGTACAGGAATAACATAACATTTATAGATAGATTTATAAAATAGATTTCCAAATAAATTTGTTTGTTATCCCAGAGGTCAAAAGCTAAATAATCTGAATACGTAATTTAATGCACCGTTAATCCGATTATCATTTCTAATCTTTTTCTGCTCACTTTTTGGTGTCTAATGACTTCCCCCAGGCCTTTAGCTGACTGAGCAGCCGTTCCATAACACACTCTCCTTTTTTGTTGATTTTCGTTCTGTATAAACAGGAGGCAGATTAGCAGAATAGCGCACGGTGCAGCAGGAGGCGACGGACCGACACGGGTCTCTTTTTTTTGGAATAAAAGAAAATTATTGAATGAAATCTTTGTGACTGAGCATCAGGAGCAGCACATGTACCGCAGACCTCACGTGTATAAGGGCGTACACTGAATACTGCTCGAAGATGACGTGTTATAACGTGTAGAAGCAGGATTGTGGGTGTTCAATGTACAATTGGCTTTGTTTAAACAGGGGTTCTGGATTATAGACAGCAGATTCACAAAAAACAAAACATTGAATTTATGCTAACTAGGTTGTGATTTCAAATTCCAGCACCCCATATATCTGCCAATGCTTGGCCCCTGTCCAAGGTCCTTAAATCTTAATGTGTAATACACATACACAGTGTGAAATACTTTATATATTTATTGTAGGATGTATAACACATCCTTTCCATTTTACGCCGGTGTGTGTACGATCTGATCTTTCTCTGTACCGTGAGGCAGCAGATGCTGCAGGAAATTCTTGGTTCAGCACTACAGAACGGCATGTGAGTGAAGCTCCACTGCTCACTTTACTGTCTGTTCTGTACGCCTTCAGCATCTCTCTAAGTAATTACAGTTTCCTCACCGGTGACAAAACCTGTCAGAGGAAATCTCAATTCTTTTACTTTTAGAAAGAATTTTAAACATTAAACGTAAGGACAATGATTATTACATCTGGTCATTATCACAAGCTCATTATCACAAGCTCTCTCCCAAGCTCTCGAACAGATAAGATTAACAGAGAGATTCCTCCATCGTGGACACTTGGCATCACTTGGTTTAGCTGACAATCTTCCACCCCAATGTCTAATGGTGTCATAAGGCTCTTTAGTCCAGTCTGGTGTGGTTCTGCAGTAAAAATGTGACCTCATAATAGAGCTCCATAATCCTAATAAGAATAGAGCTGGAAGATAAATCTACTCTGAGCTCCATAATTCTGCCAAAAGTTTTTTTGTTTTTTTTTTACCTGACATTTCGAGTCATATGTGTTTTTTCTCCAAACTGATACCACAAAGTCGGAGATAAAGTGTACAGAACATCTGTGGATGAAGAAGCATGACATTTCATCCTTTACTTGACCCAGGAAACCCGTGTGCTCTCGATAACGGTGGCATGTAGCAAACAAAAAACAATCTGTGCCGTTAATTTGGTTTATGACGCCTTAATAATAAAAGCTTCATACAAATTCTCCTTTTCCCTCCATAACTCAACATTTCTGTACGTTTGTGTAAATGACTCGTTTTCACATTTTCACTGAGGTGGTTTGATGTTGGTTCTTGGTTTGACGGTCGTCGTAGGAGAAGTCACGCTGCAGGAAAGAGTCTGAGATCTTCTGAAACTGCCAGAATTTTTTTCAGAGGATAAAAAATTATCGCAATGACTATTAATCCGCTGTCAGTGATCAAATTAGCAATTAAAGACTCAAGAGTTTAGCCTTGGATTCAAAGAATCTTTTAGAATTTAAAAATTTGTCTGAAAAAGGCAGGAGACTCGGGGAAAAACAGACCACCCAACTAAAAAAGGGAACTTAAATGCACAGAATTATGAGACACAGGTGGAAGCACTGAGAACAGATTAGGGAAAAATGGGGCACAGTGGCGACATCTAGTGGTGAAACGTGAAACACAGAGGAAAATAATCACAAAAGCTAAAAGCCTAATCAGGAACCCTGACAATTTCCTGTTGTGTACGTTTTTTATTTATTTATTTATTATTTTTTTTTTCATCCACCATTTCTATCTATTGCTCATTTCTCTCATGATTAACCTTTAAATCTTCTCACTTGGTATGCCTGAATACGTACCAGTTTCTTTTCTGTTTTGTGGTGGGAATTATTTATTTGTAAAGGGATTAAAGACCAGGTTCAAGAGCAGTAAGTGCATGTTGCCCATTACTAAGAGACTGCAGGGATCAACAATGATGTGGAACTCGATGTAAAACCTCCTCATTGACCCTCGACGAGAAAAACATTGCACTACTTTCCCTCTGATGTTTCTGTCATCTTCTCAGCAGCGGTTCTCAGATTGCAGACCGAATACGTCACCGCTGCATTAGGGCATGTACTGTCACAGTTAACGTCTCCTTAAAGACAGATGCAGAAAAACAGAAAGAGAAGGAGGAGAGAGGACAAAGGACAGAGAGGAAAGTCTACAGAGGAGAGATAGTTGCAGAAAAATAGACAGGGATGGTGAGAGAGAGAGGGGGAAGACAAATAGACAGACGACAGAAGAAATAGCGAGAGACAGATACGAGAGAGACAAAACAGAGTGTGAGAAACAAAGAAAGAAAGAAAGAAAGAGATAGATAGATAGATAGATAGATAGATAGATAGATAGATAGATAGATAGATAGATAGATAGATAGATAGATAGATAGATAGATAGATAGATAGATAGATAGATAGATAGATAGATATAAATGGATACAGAAAAAGAAAAGAAAAAGAAAGACAGAGAGACATACACAGATGAAAAGACAGACAGAGACAAAATCCTACAGATGAGAGAGAGATACAGAAAAAAAAGGAAGAGAAAGAGAGAGAGAGAGAGAGAAAGAGAGAGAGAGAGAGAGAGAGAGAGAGAGAGAGAGAGAGAGAGAGAGAGAACCCACAGAAAAGTCATAAACTGAAGTTTTATTCTCTACATTTCTCCACGTCTGAGGACATTGTCAAGCAGCTTTGTGATGACTTGATCTGCTGCTCATGTGGACTGGAGACCAAACTGATGTATTTAACCCTCTGTTTGTATCTCTGTCGACTGAAATTATTAGAAATGAAGCAAACCAGGAAGAACATCTCCATGAGCTCCTATTGTAGGTGAAATCCCATTATTCCTCACATGGGGTGTAGGAGAGAAATGACTGCATTCAGCACTGACGCTGGACCAGTGGAGGATCCTTATTCCTCTTTCCATCGCTGAGATATCTCCAGAGGAGAAGTTCTATGACGCTCCTCTCCTCTACATCCATTCACGAAGAGATATATTACAAGAGCTTGTTATAAGAATGTCTCTCTCTCGCTCTCTCGCTCTCTCTCTCTATTCCCTGGTCTTCTTGTGGTTACCTGGAAGGAGTTTATGAGATCTTCTGCTCACTCTGGTTGTGTTTAAAGGCTCCACATTGGTCTTGAAATCTATGAAAAGCTGAATACGTCTCAGACTGATGTTAATGGTTGCGGCTAAACCACACTGAATTCTGTGTGTGTGTGTGTGTGTGTGTGTGTGTAATTTTCTACTTTACACACATCAGAAACATCACTAAGTGTTGCCCTCACTAAAATGCAGCGTTTAAACGGTGTGTTTTTCTCTGGCTCAGGATTCGAGGCTTTTCCCCCCCAGGACTCAGTGATATCGATCCTGAAACTGCAGCCATGTGCTCTGAAATTGAAGCGTCTCTGACTTGAGGGTTTTTCTCAGGGTTTTATGACGAACCGCGTCGGCGTGTGGCTTTTCGAAAGAAAATAAACGACACGGTCGCTCGGTCCTCGCCGAAACTTCCAGACAAAATCCATCTCCACCAGTCACGACGTTTTCAGAGACGTTTATCTTCTGAAGCTGCTCGAGGCTCGTCTCTCGATGTTCTCGACGTTCGCTCTAAACGCTGAGATCTGCTTCATCAGGAGCCAATTCAGGAATTAAACCTGAAATTCCCAGAAAGTGTCGTAGCTCAGCTTCTATGAGAAATAAAAACTTTGTGGGTTTGTTCTGATGTTTGTAGTGTTTAGTTTTTCATCTACTGGAGTTTCAGCTGAGCAGAAGGAGAAGATCAGAAGATTTGTGATGGCTGAAGCTCTGGAGGTGAAGAGATTCTGCACACAGTGTTTAGAGTAAGAGGATTTCTTAAAAAAAAAAAAAAAACCTGGAGCAGAACTGAGACTTGCTTTAAACCCGACATAATAGAGGGATTAGTCGAGCTGCTTCCAGGTGGGAGTGACATTTCCAAGTCTTCAGTGACTGAAAAAAATCTCTGAACTCTGAAGAAGGAAAAGCTTCTGGTCTGGACTTTCACTTCCTGCTTCCTGTTTGACGTCGTTCCGGCACGTAATTAGCTTGTTAGCTTTAGTAATGGTTTTACATTTATTTTATTTTATATTACATTTGTCGTTTTCTTTCTTTCATTTCGTTGCATCGGCTCGAACTCACACTTTTTTCCAAGCAGATCCACCTGCATGAACATCTTCAGACGGACAAAGTCCTTCACCATAACGCCGTCTCTCGAATCTCATCACTTTGGTCTTAGTGACAAATTCAAGTGACACGAAATTCTCCAACACGATCTCGTCTTCATGGAGACGCCACTAAACCAGGATTCAGTCGATCACCGGCGAGAGCTGAACACGGAGAGGAGCGAGCGTGCATTCATTAACACACACACACACACACACACACACACACACACACACACACACACACACACACACACACACACGCAGGTAATTGGAATTCAGCTCAGACTTCCTGTTGGTCTGATGTGTGATTGACGTGTCCCTTCACTTTCACCATCTAAAACAACCGTTCATTAATGAACAGCAGAAGGATGAAGGATGGGAAAATGCCGGTTGCCGTAGTAACGAGTGAAAAATGTGCCTTTTCTGCATCGTTAATGATTTTGATGAATAAGCGTTTGTGTTTCCAGAGAGTGTAATGATAGAGGAACTTGGAGAACATGTGGATCTCTACATGGACCTGAGCTCAGGATCGATCCATGAACTTCATAACCCTGACCATTGACTTAACTTGAACTAGTAGAAACCTGGTCCAGCATGACAGAGCCCCTGTGCACAAAGACAGCTCCATGAAGATCTGCTTTACATGGCTCAGAAGATGTGGAAGCAGGACATGGGAACGTCAGAAGACCTCAAACCTTCACAATGTCTTTCTGACTCCATCACCGTGACGTCTCGAAGTTCACATCGTCCTCTGAGGAATGCTCCAGGTTCATTCAGCTATAGAGATGCTTACAGTTCATTGATCTCAGACCTCAAATCGAATCATGCTTCATACTCAGACTTCTCCTTCTTTACTGCTTCAAACTCAGACTCCTCCTCCTTTACTGCTTCATACTCAGACTCCTCCTCCTTTACTGCTTCATACTCAGACTCCTCCTACTTTACTGCTTCATACTCAGACTCCTCCTCCTTTACTGCTTCATACTCAGACTCCTCCTCCTTTAGTGCTTCATATTTAGACTCCTCCTCCTTTACTGCTTTATACTCAGACTCCTCCTACTTTACTGCTTCATACTCAGACTCCTCCTCCTTTACTGCTTCATACTCAGACTCCTCCTCCTTTAGTGCTTCATACTCAGACTCCTCCTCCTTCACTGCTTCATACTCAGACTCCTCCTCCTTTACTGCTTTATACTCAGACTCCTCCTCCTTTACTGATTTATACTCAGACTTCTCCTCCTTTACTGATTTATACTCAGACTCCTCCTCCTTCACTGCTTTATATTCAGACTCCTCCTCCTTTACTGCTTTATACTCAGACTCCTCCTCCTCCTTTACTGATTTAAAAAGGAGGCTCAGACTCCTCCTCCTTTACTGCTTTATACTCAGACTCCTCCTCCTTCATTGCTTCATACTCAGACTCCTCCTCCTTTACTGTTTTATACTCAGACTCCTCCTACTTAACGGCTTTATATTCAGACTCCTCCTCCTTTACTGCTTTATACTCAGACTCCTTCTCCTCCTTCACTGCTTCATACTCAGACTCCTCCTCCTTTACTACTTTATACTCAGACTCCTCCTTTACAGATTAAGACTACTCCTCCTCCTCAACTGGTTTATATTTAGACTCCTCCTCCTTTACTGTTTATTTGCTGTTTTTTTTTTTATGTTCTCGGAGAAATTGTTTATCTGATGCTCCCATTGATTGACCGAGAATCCCCTTTTTTTCTCTCCTCTGTTTCTTTTGGTGTTTATTTACAGAGGTATATTTTTTCGGTATTTCAAATGTTCAGAGTATTTTAGTATTTGGTATTTGGTATTTGTACTTACAGAGTGATTAGCCGTGTCCTGAATAATGCATGCTGGGATGCCGGAGGAAGAGACGAGTCTCTGTTGGCCTGCGATAAATCAGCGTTTTATTGGAGCTGCTTTTGAAAGGGCTGCCATTGAGCGTGTGTGTGTGTGTGTGTGTGTGTGTGTGTGTGTGTGTGTGTGTGTGTGTGTGTGTGTGTGTGTGTGTGTGTGTGTTTGTAGAAAGTCTCTAGTGTATTGCATTCACTGTTTAACATTTATTGCTTTATACTGGCATTTACATGACCAATTAAGTTTTAAAGCCACTGGATGTGTTTTCATGTTCTGTGGTTATTTATCATTCCAGATAAAAATGTTTTTGGTTACAGATGAGAAAAGTAGGCAGGAGTACAAGGAGATGCAGCAGTAGGTAAAGAGGGATGTGGTGAAAGCCAAGGAAAAGGTGTATGAGAGCTGTAGGAGAAGTTGGACACTAAGGAAGGAGAAAAGGATTTATACCGATTGGCCAGGCAGAGGGACCGAGCTGGGAAGGATGTGCTGCAAGTTAGAGCAATAAAGGATGGAGAGGGAAATGTGTTGACTAGTGAGGAGAGTGTGTTGAGAAGATGGAGGGAGTATTTTGAGCAGCTGATGAATGAGGAAAATCAGAGAGAGAGAAGGTTGGAGGATGTGGAGTTGGTGAAGCAGGATGTAGATAGGATTAGTAAGGAGGAAGTGAGAGCAGCGATTAAGAGGATGAAGAGTGGAAAGTCGGTTGGACCAGATGACATACCGGTAGAAGCGTGGAGAAGTTTAGGAGAGATGCAGTGGATATTTTAACCAGATTGTTTAACAGGATTTTGGAAGGTGAGAAGAAGCCTGAGGAATGGAGAAGGAGTGTGTAGGAGTAACTACAGGGGAATAAAGTTGGCTATGAGAAAATTACTTTGTGTGACATCACTGACTCTTCACATGATTCCTGAATACACAGATTTAATAACCACAGTGACTATAAAATCCATAAAGCTTCCTGATTTCAAGACTCCCATCTCCTAATCTGATTAAAAATAAAATAAATGATAATAGAACTGAATAGAATAGAATACAACAAAGAACGTCAAATAAAATATAATACTACATAATAGAGCACAACAACAGCATGAAATAATATACAATAGAGTAAAACAATATTGAATTAAATAAATAGAATAGAATAGGATACCAGGTAGAATAGAATAGAATAGAATAGAATAGAATAGAATAGAATAGAATAGAATAGAATACCAGGTAGAATAGAATAGAATAGAGTAGGATACCAGGTAGAATAAAATAGAATAGAATAGAATAGAATAGAATAGAATAGAATAGAATAGAATAGAATAGAATAGAATAGAATAGAATAGAATAGAATTGTACAAATCAGAATGTAAAATATTAAAGTGGCAAAAGTCTTAAATTGATGTTTAGTACGAGCCTCAGGGTCTTTTGTGAATTTTTGAATTTAATTTAAATCTGTAGCATCCAATTAAAGTTATTAACTGATCCTCCAATCAGAAGTAGAGCATAAGACTGGGCCATGGTCGGGGTTACGCTTCTCTCTTTTAAGACTTTTGGGTCTCAGTTCTGAGCAATAATTGAAAGGCGTATTAACTTGTAGAAAAAAAGCTTATCCCTGCTATAGTCTTCATTATTCTATGAACTATAGATTATACTTCAAGGCTCTTCTCTGTTGTGGTGGAATGAACTTCCCCTAGATGTCCGTACAGCGGAGTCCCTCACTATCTTCAAACGACGATTGAAGACCTACCTCTTCCTGAAATACCTAAATTAGCACTTTCCAAGTTTGCCTTGTAGAATTCAAGAGTTATATTTATATTAAGTTTGTAATCTTGCGTACCAGTGTTGATTTATTTATTGCTAGCACTTTTGTACGTCGCTCTGGATAAGGGCATCTGCTAAATGGCGCAAATATAAATGTACTAATTAAGTACGAATTTATTAATCTTCTTCTTCTTCTTCTTCTTCTTCTTCTTCTTCTTCTTTCGGCTGCTCCCATTAGGGGGCGCCACAGCGGATCATCCGTCTCCATACCCCCCTGTCCTCTACATCTGCCTCTTTCACACCAACTACCTGCATGTCTTCCCTCACCACATCCATAAACCTCCTCCTTGGTCTTCCTCTTTTCCTCCTTCCTGGTGTCTCCATCCTCAGCATTCTCCTACTGATATACCCCATGTCCCTCCTCTGCACATGTCCAAACATCTCAATCTCACCTCCCTCACCTTGTCACCAAAACGTCCTACATGCGCTGTCCCTCTAATAAACTCATTTCTAATCCTGTCCATCGTCGTCACTCCCAACGAAAACCTCAATATCTTCAGCTCTGCTACCTCCAGCTCCACCTCCTGTCTTTTACTCAATGCCACTGTCTCTAATCCATACAACATCTCAGGTCTCACCACAGTCCTATAAACTTTCCCTTTCACTCTCACAGATACTCTTCTATCACAAATCACTCCTGCTATCACTCTTCTCCACCCACTCCACCCTGCCTGCACTCTTTTCTTCATTTCTCTAACACACTCTACATTACTTTGCACTGTTGACCCCAGGTACCTGAACTCCTCCACCTTCTCCACCTCTTCTCCCTGCAACCGCACCCCTCCACTGCCCTCCCTCTCATTCACACACATGTACTCTGTCCTACTCTTACT
>NC_139583.1:2716253-2723753 GCF_946808225.1 Silurus aristotelis | reverse complement strand
CATTCAGTGTAACGATGTTGTGTCCAATAGCTGCCGAAGATCCGTTAGCTGAGCTTTCTGTGGGAGAGCTGATCGAGAGAGCGAACACTAACATCTGTAAGCACACACACACACACACACACACACACACACACACACACACACACACACACACACACACACAAACACAAATTTGAAATCTGATTGGTTAAAGAAACACACTCATTGAAAATAATGTCTAAATTATAAAGGCCAGCAGTACTGATTGTGAAGGCTCTGGGAAGATTAGATCGACATGGCAGCACATGGCTGAAATCTGATTGGACAAAACTGTTGGGAATAAATAAATACAATTTCATGGAACAAATATTAGAATTTAGGTTGTAAATGTAGGTCAGTGCTACTGATAGTGTTTAACCCAGTAGAGAAGACTTTGCTGGCGCTGACCGCCCGCCACTGCTGAAACAGATAATCTGCTTGTATACTTGGAGAAAACTGAGGCGATGCACATCGCTTGACTTTCTCTGCATTGTTATCTACTATCGAGCTCCAAAGCAAAAACTCAGCAAAATGGTAGCTATGCAGCTACGCTGTTCAAATCATCTGTAATAAGTGGGACGTTGTGAATATATATTAGTAGGGATGGTACGAGTCAGCGATTCGCATTCAGTGCATCAGCAAAAAAGTTAACGATGTGACGCATCGATTAAAAAAAGTGTGCGTCAAATACAAGTTGGTATTTGTATGCATCGTTTTAAAACACATTTGCATCGCTAAAAAAACGATGTACTATATATAATTATTAGTAGATGCGCTCTGCTTTTATTATTAAGAAAGTGACCAATATTTTATATCTAGTTTAATTTCTCTTCTTTCCTGAGCGCGTTCTCTCAGCACCGCTGCTACATGAATACGACATATCGCAACACTACGGAGACTGAGGCGTGTCCTGAGAGTCACATAGAATACAGATTAACATGGCAGAGGTAGAGCTGTAACTTCCTGCACACACAACAGGAAAAGAACCTCTAGTTTTTCATCTTTTTCTTTTTGCACAACAGAGGCATGTTTGTGAAAGGGGCCATGCGTTAGAAGTCAGAAGGCACTTAAGTAAATTGATTTGCTGTCTGTCTGAACCAAAGAAATTAACGTGAACTATCAGCACCATATTGTATTTTATATCATGATTTTTTTTTCTCATTGCATCGTTTTGTATTGAATTGCTTTGTGCTGAATCAAATTGATATTGGATCGTAATAGGGGTGAATCGTATCGCATCGCATCGTTAGCTGCTTAACACATTCTGGAAAAAAACACAGATTGTACCCCAGACTGAGCATCAGATCCCGCCTTATTTTATTCTTCTTAATTTCCACTGCCGTGCTCCACAATCAAGCAGAAAGCCATCCAAGAAGAGTGGAACTAATTCAACAAGTGGCTATGTGAAATATCTGATGGTTACGGGTGCACAAATCTTTAGGTCATATAGTGTAAGATAATTGAACTAGTGGTAGTACATATCCGGCTCTTTATCCGCTGTGCTAGATCGTGACGCTGATGAACCCATGCTGGTTGAAGGAGACATCGCTGTGACCGACGACAACCAGAGAAACGCTGATCCCTGCACATCTAGAGGTTGCATGTGGCCCAAATCTTCAGACGGAAAAGTCTACATTCCCTATGTCATCCTCAACCAGTACTGTATGCTCTCATTCTATTATTATTAGAAATGTATTATAGTTTTGATTCCATTATTATGCGAATGCAACCTCATTAATATGTCGCCTGTGCACCATTAGCAAGCAGCGAGCTTCAGGTTATCCAGCGTGGTCTGGACTCCTTCTCCTCCTTCTCCTGCATCCGATTCGTACCTCGTTCAAACCAGAGGGACTACATCAGCATCGAGTCTCGCAACGGGTACGTTTTCAAACCGAAAGTCATTTTTACGTAAAATGGTATAGAAGCCTAGCATGCATATATATATATATATGGTATTCTTTATTTAACAGATGCTACTCCTATATTGGACGTCTTGGTAATGGACAGACGGTGTCTCTGGCCCGTAGCGGCTGTGTCTACCACAACACAGTCCAACACGAGCTCCTCCATGCCCTGGGCTTCAATCACGAACAGACCCGCAGTGACCGCGACAGCTACATCCGTGTCGGCTGGGAGAACATTCAGAGGGGTACAGCTTTAAGATTCATTTTATCAGCTCTTAATGATATGATGTATAATACTGTATTTTATCTGGCTAATTTAATGATAAAGACAATGGGAAGAAAATCTCCTATTAACAATGTTTTGCATTGAGGATACGAAGGTTCAATATTCCTAAAAAATAAGCAATTCCAGTCAAATCAGTTGTATTTCTTTAACGTTCTTAATGATGGACATTCTCCTTGAGCAGTTCTACACACAAAAAAAAAGCAAAACCATATCATATCATCTTCTGCTTTCATTTGAACACCTCTCAGACATAGACTATGTATTGATTTGCTCTGCATTTGATTGTATTATTCCAGGCATGGAGCATAATTTCAACAAGATTGCTACCCTGAACCAGGGAACTCCTTACGACTACAACTCTGTCATGCAGTACCACAGGTCAGATCACCGTCAAACCTCTACCCAACCGATTATTCTATTTTTATTATTGAATATATTTTACATGTGAATATTGGTATCTCAGTATTGTATACTGTATGTTAAAGACTGACTTTGTTATTTTAGAACTGCTTTCTCTAAGAATGGACTGCCCACCATGATCCCCATTCCGAACCCCAACGTGTCTTTCGGCCAGGCCGCTCAAATGAGCCAAAACGACATCACCAGACTTAACAGACTCTACAACTGCTGTAAGTGTTCAACAGGAAGTAATAATATGCTAATAATAAGAGAAAAGAAAAGAAGATTATTTATGGATGTGTTTTTGTCTTTCTTTTTTTTTTTTTTGTACAGAGACTGGATAGTTGCTGCAGTGGTCCATTTTTTCATCTGAAAGAATAAAACATGTCTATAATCAATAAATAATAAAAATAAAATTACTTCATATTCCCAAAATGACTCATTCGTTTTGTTGTGTGTATCTTTCTATTCTCAAAACCAGCCAGGGTTTTAAAAGATAAGGCAATACTGAAATTTGGCAAGATATTCCACATCAATTCACTTCAGTTCAATTCATTTGTATGTGTATAGCGCTTTTAACAAGGAACATTGTCTAAAAGCAGCTTTTTCACAGATTATGTGGCGATAGAAATTAATATGCATATAAGTTTGTCCCTGATGAGCGAGCTGGTGGCGACTGTGGCGAAGGAAAAACTCCATGAGATGGTATAAGCAAGAAAACTTGAGAGGAACCAAACTCAAGAAGGAAACCATCCTCATTTGGGTTGCACTGAAGGGTATGGTACTGTAGGGGTAGAGTAGGGTAGTGTAGAGGTAGGGTATGATAGTGTAGGGGAAGGGTAGGGTATGATAGTGTAGGGGTAGGGTAGGGTATGATAGTGTAGGGGTAGAGTAGGGTAGTGTAGGGGTAGGGTAGTGTAAGGGTAGGGTATGGTAGTGTAGGGGTAGAGTAGGGTAGTGTAGGGATAGGGTATGATAGTGTAGGGGTAGGGTAGGGTATGATAGTGTAGGGGTAGAGTAGGGTAGTGTAGGGGTAGGGTAGTGTAGGGGTAGGGTATGGTAGTGTAGGGGTAGAGTAGGGTAGTGTAGGGATAGGGTATGATAGTGTAGGGGTAGGGTAGGGTATGATAGTGTATGGGTAGAGTCGGGTAGTGTAGTGGTAGGGTAGGGTAGGGTAGTGTAGGGGTAGGGTATGATAGTGTAGGGGTAGGGTAGGGTATGATAGTGTAGGGGTAGAGTAGGGTAGTGTAGGGGTAGGGTAGTGTAGGGGTAGGGTATGGTAGAGTAGGGGTAGAGTAGGGTAGTGTAGGGATAGGGTATGATAGTGTAGGGGTAGGGTAGGGTATGATAGTGTATGGGTAGAGTCGGGTAGTGTAGGGTAGGGTAGTGTAGGGGTAGGGTATGGTAGTGTAGGAGTAGAGTAGGGTAGTGTAGGGGTAGGGTATGGTAGTGAAGGGGTAAAGTAGGGTAGTGTAGGGTAGGGTAGGGTATGATAGTGTATGGGTAGAGTAGGGTAGTGTAGGGGTAGGGTATGGTAGTGTAGGGGTAGGGTAGGGTAGGGTAGTATAGGGGTAGGGTATGGTAGTGTAGGGGTAGAGTAGGGTAGTGTAGGGGTAGGGTATGGTAGTGTAGGGGTAGAGTAGGGTAGTGTAGGGGTAGGGTATGGCAACCAACCCAATAGTCCAGCGATAGAATACACTGGCATGGGTGAAGGAATGCTGGGTGTTAGTTTGGATTGCAATTTGTTAGGTGAATCCAATTTCTTTACTCGAATCTGACTCTAATTTGTAATAAAGATTGCACTTGAATACATCTAATTAAAGCTTATTACCTTATTGGTTGTATTTCTTCTTTAATTCTAATAGATTGTTCTAAACATTCCGGCTTTTTAATGAATCGTTCATTATGGACCCAGAGTGGCTTGGAGCCTTGTGCCTGGCCAATGATACCTGCACATGGAGGCAAATTGGCCAGTCTAAATGGTAGTTAGAGGATATAACCGTAAGCTATTATTCTTTAAGTAGGCCGTTTAATTTCTTGCTCATGCATTAAGCATACTTGATTCAGCCACTTTGGTATAACTTGCTTAGTCAGCGATAGCCACTACACATGCTCATGGACACAAACTCACCAGTCTGAATCTTAGTCAGAGGATATAACCATAAACTATTATTCTTTAAATAGCTGCCCAATGCTGCTCATGCATAAATAGTAGTTAACTTTGTTATAACTTGCTAAGACAGCTGGACTCAGACATTGTGCTCAATGCTCCATCTATTCGTGAACCTTCTGTAGGTATCATCCTGGTCATAGATTTGTGGTAACACCAGACTGCATAATCAACTAGATATAATGATTTCAGGAAATGTTATAGTTAATCATTTATAGTTAATCAAGAATTTTACATTTATTCACCAGGCAATAATCAATGAACAAATGTAAAATAAATAATAGAAGAAAGTTACACAACATGATCAGCATAAAACCAAATAGTTCAGCAATGCAGTTTGTAAAAGACTTGTTAAAGAGTCACTGTACCTGGTAATAGAGACACAGAGATTGTATGGGAAGTTCTGACTACAAAATGCTTCCCTGAGTGTTTTGCCAAATCTCCATAAATACCCAAACTATCACAAACACTTGTTAATTCAAAGTAATAAAAAGCATTGCAAACTCATTGTTGGGACAGGAGGTGAAAGATCTTCTTTGGGACAACCCTCACATCAGTAGGACAGAATTTTCCCCAAACCTGAGATCTTTATTTTTGGTCTGTTCTACTGATATGAGACTAAGATCATATTTTCAATCACACTAAGACCTTTAAAATGATTCCAAACAGGTAAAGTTAAAATTCATACATTTTCATAGATGGGTGAGAGGGCATCTGAACAAATGTCTTTCTTTCCTCGGAATAATTCAGATTGGAAAGTTTATTGTTTTGTGCACTGACCTCATGGAGAGATCTGACCATCCTTACACACAGAACCTAAAGCACAGCGAAGCTTCCCCACACCTTCACACAACCACCACCAAGTTGGACTGTTAGTATGATTGTAGAATACCATGTTAAATTTTTCCTAATTCATTGGGACCAATTTCTTCCAATTCAGTTATAGTTTCTTAAATATTCCCCTGAGCTTATTTATAACTGATGTTTGGGAACCCCTGTTTGCCCAATTATTCACTAGTCATGTGGGCACAGGTTTAAAAATGGAGAACTTGATTACATGAACTTTTAGACATTGATTAAATTCTTAAGTGAAGATAAATTATTTGTCAATAATTCTAAAAGTTAATAATTAATGATCATTTCTGAAGTTTAATGTAGAGCACACAAAAAAAGAACCTATTAACTGACTGATTGAAGTGGTAGATTTTTAAGGTTTTGGCCAACCTGCTACTTTTGGGCCCTTGAGCAAGGCCCTTAAACCTTTCCGCTTCCAATAGATATTCCCAGTAGTCCCAATAGTTTTTCATATAGCGTAGAATTAACGTAAAAAAAAAAAGTCAAAGGTTTCCTGTTGCCTACATGCAATTTCAGAAAGAATTTAGTCTTGAAATAAAAAATAATGCAAAACAGTTCGTGGTGTATTTGGACATTTCAGCTGTAGTTCAGACTTCATAGATTTGAAAAGTCGCATTTTTTAAAATTTCAAGTAAAGTAAATATTTTTTCATTGATCGTTGTAAATTTCATGCCATCCTTATTTAAATTCTAATCTCGCTTTGATCTTCATTAAACAGAGACCGTGACAAACCCCTGATGTGCGTTACTTAGAAACAAAATAATGCAGTAATTACTGTAGATTAGATTAGATTAGATTAGATTGGATTCAACTTTATTGTGATTGTGCAGGGTACATGTTCACAACCAATGAAATGCAGATAGCATCTAACAAGAAGTGTATAAGTGGCCTATGTACAATAAATAACTAGTGTGCTAGTTATTATAATGCTAGTGTGATAAATAGGGTATGAGGTCCAAATATACAGGAATGAGTGTGATTAATGTACAGAAGGTGCAGTAGGTAATAATATATGGTATATATAGTAAAGGTTATGCATAGATAGACATGTCAAAAGACATGTCAGACATTCGTCATTCTGTAGATTTTCTTCATACAGTCAAACTTAATTTCCATCAGTTATGCACAGATAAAAACTGTGAGCTCATCATGGAAACTCCACACCTGCATGTATGCTCAAGGTCAGTTATAATCTAATATTTTTCTCAGGATAAACTCTGTTCCAGTGTACATTCACATGTAAAGATAATTTTTGAGAATTAGCAGCTGCTGGGTTACATGTATGGAAAATGCTCGTCACTTTGGGTACACAAAAATGAGTATAAAAATGCGACTCAGGATCCTCGGACACTACACTGAGTGATCTCATCAACAGTTCTTCTTCGAGCTTGAAGGTATTTATTAAGTTATTTTCATTCATTTTAAAGATATCGTTTATTTCATCAAATTGGACTAGTTCTCAATTTTATTAATTGTTTCTCTTTTTCTAAATAGCTGAAAGCACATGAACCTGCACATTGTATCTAGATTTTTATTCTAAAATAGCTTTAAATTCTGGATTCTGATTGGTCAGATGTTGTTGATTAGTTGTTTATAACAGCAGCTCTCACAGTGCAGCTGCAGGTTTATTTTAATGCACTTGTCCAACAACATCTCACTGCACATCAAAAATGTGTGTAATTATTAATACAGTGGTATATAAGGAGATTTTTGAACATTTATGGAATGAGTCTCTTTAAGAGTACAGTAAGAGAACAGTAACTGTTCTTCAGTACACCAAATAAATATAATTGTCTTTTGAACAGCATGAAATGAAATTCATAGTTTGATTGAAACAAAACAATCAAACAAAAAAAAAAAAACACTTA
>NC_139583.1:2653753-2713753 GCF_946808225.1 Silurus aristotelis | reverse complement strand
CACACACACAGACACACACACACACACACACACACACACACACACACACACACACACACACACACACAAATATATAGGTACACACACACACACACACACACACACACACACGCACACAAGGACATACTCACATATACACATACAGAATCAACATGTAAAAATAGTCACACATACACAAGCACACACACACACACACACACACACACACACACACTCACACACACACACACACACACACACACTCACACACACACACACACACACACACACACACACACAAATATACATCTGTCTGTATAACACAGTATTACAAAACATATGTGCGTATTTCTGAAGCTGATGCTTGTGTTGTGTGTGTTGTGTGTGATTGGAATGTGTGTATTGGGTGTGTTAGCTCGTGACGCTGATGAACCCACACTGGTTGAAGGAGACATCGCTGTGTCTGAGGACAGCGAGCGAAACGCTGATCCCTGCACATCCAAAGGCTGCATGTGGCCCAAATCTACTGACGGAAAAGTTTACGTTCCCTACGTCATCCTCAACCAATACTGTATGCTATTATTTATAATATACATTCAAAGTGCTGTAGTTGTAACACTAGACAATTGAATGTGTTTATAGTGGTGTCGCATTTGCATTCAGAGAATCTGGTATATTAATTGAAATACTCTCGTTTTCCTTTTCGACACATTATGGTATATTTTTGTTTCCTGTACTTCAGCGAGCAGCGAGCGTCAGGTTATCCAGCGTGGTCTGGACTCCTTCGCCTCCTTCTCCTGCATCCGCTTCACCCCACGTTCAAACCAGAGGGACTACATCAGCATCGAGTCTCGCAACGGGTACGTGTTCAACCCATACGCCAAACGGACTAAAGTACGGGGACACCAGACTTTTCCAGCCAGATGTGCTTCTTCTGCAAACTGTTACATAAATTGTAAATAACATCTTTGGATGAAGAAGCATGAAGTTTTCACTTAACTTGAACTTGGAGACCAAAACCTGTTCCAGCATCACAATGCCCCTGAGCACAAAGCAAACTCCATGAAGATATAATTTACATGAGTTTAAAGTTATGGAAGATATCCTGCTATTGAGCTCCAACTCTATTAAACACCATTAGGATTAATATAAACACTAACTGCATCCCAGGCCTCCTCTCCTCACCTACAGCAGTACCTGACTTTACTAACACCCTTGTATCTGAATGAGAAGATATCTCCTCCAGATTTTGTGGAAAATCTTCTCAGATGAGTGGAGGTTATTAGGATATCAAAAAGGGACTAAAGGTGGAAAGGTTTGTTCAGAAGGCACAAACCAATTCATGGTCCAGTGTCCACAATTTTATGTCTATATAATGTAGATTTTTGTAATGCTGCTTTGTGAGGTTTTTTTTAGTGCAGAAATAAAAATATTATTGAACAATTGGAGGGAAAGGGAAGTTTTAAATCCATAGATTTATCCAAAAATATTTGGAAAATATTTGAATTTGTTCTCCAGAAAAATCAATGAGATGTCCTTTCTGTGTTGTGTCTATTGTTGTTTTATCGTTTTCTTACTCTTCAACAGATGCTACTCCTTTGTTGGACGTCGTGGTAACGCACAGACGGTGTCTCTGGCCCGTAGCGGCTGTGTCTACCACAAGACCGTCCAGCACGAGCTTCTCCATGCCCTGGGTTTCAATCATGAACAAACCCGCAGTGACCGTGACAGCTACATCCGTGTCGCTTGGGAGAACATTCAGAGCGGTACAGCTTAATTTCTTTTATTCTAATTTTCTTTTTTAAATCCTAATATAGTATGATCAATAGAACTGTTACTAGTCCCCTGACCATGCAAATAAATTGTTTATTGGTATTGATTTGCTCTGCATTTGCTCTATAACCAGGCATGGCACACAATTTTAACAAGATTGCCACCCTGAACCAGGGAACTCCTTATGACTACAACTCCGTTATGCAGTACCACAGGTAGATTTAACACAGACTTATGGGTATCTACGTATTATACACTGTACATTAAACCACTAAAGATCGACTTTGCTTTTCAGAACTGCATTCTCTAAGAATGGCCAGCCCACCATGATCCCCGTACCAAACCCCAACGTGTCCTTTGGCCAGGCCACTCAGATGAGCCAACATGATATCAACAGGCTCAACAGACTGTACAAGTGCTGTAAGTTTTTAATCAGAAAAATAGCATTCGGTCGAAAATATTTAACCATGAAAAAAGCAGACATATGAAGCTCAAGAACAGATAAAAGTCTCTGTTTTCTTTTACAGAGACTGGACAGTGCTGCAGTGGTCCATTTCCTGGTGGTCCCTCTCAACTGATAAAAACAAATGTCTTTAATCAACAAATAAAATCAATGACTTCAGATCAACAAAGGAATTCATTTGTTTTTGTTCACTAAATAACTTATTGCAAATAGACATTTTTATAGATGCACACACACACATTGTAGAAATCTTTTAGTTTATTTCCAACATTTCAACACTAGACAATTACAGTCAACCGGATCGGAATAACTGTATAAGTGTTGTGTTGGTGTCAAGTGTCAGGAGATTATGAGTCAAGAACATGGGTTAAGAATCATTCGATTTACAGCTCAGAAATTTAGAACAAAAACTTGGCAAGAGTTTACAATTCCTGCATGTACAAAATATGGAGATTTCAAGCCATACTTACAAATGTTTAAATTTCTCTGCTTTAGAAGATAACAAGTCAAATCAAGTCGTGTATTTAAAAAAAAAAGAAACTTCTAAAAACTGATAAAATTTTTCTGGATTGTTTAATTTAGTAACTTTTGTTGGTCCCCCTAATATATTGTTATTATAATACCAAAACATTTGAGCATTCCTAACATGAACTTGAGCTACAGGAGCTCGTCTGTTGGATCAATCCAGACGGATCAGCCTTTGCTCCCCACGTGCATCAATAAGCCCATGACCCTGTCGCTGGTTCACCACTGTTCCTTCCTTGGAGCACTTTTGGTAGATACTGACCACTGGAGACCAGGAACATCCCACAAGAGCTGCAGTTTTGGAGATGCTCTGACCCAGACGTCTAGACATCATAACTTGTCAAACTTGCTCGAATCCTTACGCTCATTTTTCCTGCTTCAAACATGTAAACTTTGGGGACAAAATGTTCACTTGCTGCCTAATAAATAAATGCACCCACTAACAGGTGCCGTGATGAAGAGATCATTAGTGTTATTTAATTCACAAGTCATAATAGTATAATGTCAGAATGTTATGCCTGAGTATTCACAGAGGGTTTGACCTTTGCATGTCAAAGTCAGCCTTAAAACTTTAGATTAGGAATGGGAGACAGCATGACTGGTGCCCTGGAATACTCTTTTACATATAAGACATGTAAGTCGTGGGATGATAGTATGCCAATGGAGGTTGATGCACAGGCCATGCACATGGTTTGCGCATCATGAAACGTAAAATCCAACAAAGAACACCCAGACCTGTTGAGAAGCTAGAACCCTGTATCAGACACAACTGGTTTCTCAGTTCCCAGATGTATATGGGCAGAAGACGTGATGCTACAGAGTGGTAAACCTGGCCCTGTCAAAAGTTTTTGAGATGTGTTGCATCCATCAAATTTAAAATGACCTTATTTAAATTTCTTAAAATGTAATCGATTCTCAGTTTTAACAGTTGATATTTGATTTTTTTGTTTTATTTTGAATAAAATATGGATTTATGAGTTTTACAAATCATTGAATTCTGTTTTTATTTACATCTTTTTTGGGAATTGGGGTTGTACTATATTACTGTACATTGAGCCACTAGATTTCTTTAGATTAGGAATGGGAGACAGTGTGGCAGGAGGGTTATCCAGACCTGGAAGACTCTTTTACATGTAAGACATGGGATGATAGTATGCTAATGGAGATTGATGCTCAGGCCTTGCATGTGGCTTGCTTCTGTTCTGCTGGCTTTATATACACATGGACCTTCTGTGATCACATTGCCACCTGGTTGGGACGGCTGAGGGCAAGTGATTCCGCACTGGCAATATCAATATCAAAGTATCTAATTGCTTTCTTTAGTTCCAGCTCTGTTTAGATCACTAGACAACAGCTGTTTTGACAGGCAGCTGTCAGTTATTTAAACTACATGTCTGGCCCATCACACTGATCATATTGTTGACCTTACTATCAATTTTAAGAGCATGCTCTACAGTTAAATGGATCCGACAAATGCCTTGAGGTTTGCTTTTTTACAATAATGTAAAAATCTAGATATGGCTTACCAAGGACTGGCAGGAACATGAAATTGAGCTTTGTGGTATCAAATGCAAAAAGTGTTGTCACAGGCATCTTTAATTCAAAGCACAGTAATCAGTTATCAGAAATCCTTGTCCATGGTTTTATTTAGTTTTTACCATGATTTGTACCTGCAGCCCCAATTGTGTATATGATCCCAAATCCAAAGTCTTGACTTATGCTTAAATTGGAAGGTAATTCAAGAGAAATTAGCAATGACAGCCACACACACTCATCCCAACCTATAAATTCCAGCAGCAAGAAAAAAGTTTAATATTAAGCAAATGACACAATATGCTCTCCACAGCAGAGGTATTACGTTTTCCCACTAGCCCCTCAATACATCATACTACGTGCAAATGATAGAACATATCGACCTGTGTTCAAACTTGATCAGGGTCTCACACATTCTATTGCAAATGTTTATCATTTTGAGTAAACAGAAGAGAATATAAAACAGAAGTGAAGTAGAAAGAAAGTGTCATACTGAGTGGCTGCTCAGTGGCTTTGGTACCGCTGAATGAAAGGTCACGAGTCCTTATTCTAGCACTGCCAAACCTTCAGACCTCAACGACTTGTTTGTACTGGGTGATGCAGGGCAACGGGGAAATGAGCCAGCAGTTGGTGACCGTGGGGTGTCAGCAATTGTTTCGAACCCCTTGGCCTTCGTTTGCTGTAAAGCCTTTTATAAGAATAGCGATGGTGTGAGTGAAGGGCATTCAGCATCAGTTAGGATGTCATGATTTGTCCTGTTTGTTCATGCAATTAAAACATGGGTGCATCATTTCAAACTAACAGCTTGACACAATCATGTGATTATGCTTGTTGTGGAATGGAGAGGTGAGGGCTCCTCATGATGGCAGCTTAAACAGCCTTTGGTGTGCAGCCCGTTCAACACCAGCAGACAGGCAACAAACATGACGTAATAACTGGCTAAAACTCTCACAAAAGGTTGTTGTGCACCACTCAACTGCTCCATTATAACTAAGAGTAGTGGGTTCAAAACGAGCTCACACTTGTTCCAAACAATTACCAACAGCCCAGAACTCCTAGCTCCAAAGTTTCCCATTTCCCTGCTTCACCCTGTATAAAGATGAGATGTATCCCGCTCTATAGGGTCAACCACCTAATGAAAATGATTACTGATATAATAACGCTGCCAGATCACAGCCAATATGGAATGCAGGAATCGCTATCTTGTTTTTTTATCTGTTCTGCTGCTTAGATTCCATGACTTCTACCTTGTTTCGACAACGTTTCTGCTAAATGTTAACAACAAGATGTCTTGTCAAGCTATCAGGTTTGGAAAGTCAGTAGAACAGGTCACAAAGACTGGTTCTTTGCAGAAAGTTTGTGAATGAAAGTTTATTTTTTATGTGTGTGCGGGTGTGTGTGTAAGCACACCTGTGCTCAATCATTAGTTTGAAGATGCTGTTTGGGTAATTGCAGATGTGGTTTGGGAGAATTTGGAAGCAGTAATGGCTGCTGGGATCTGGAGTTTCCCCCTGGCTGTGATCTGACCAATAGTAAATCAAATTCTATTTGAATTAGTAATGTATGTAGGATTCTTGAATTCTCAAATGGGCCAGAATGTATAATTGTTTTCTTCTCTGGGGTAATAAAAGAGCTCATATTTTAAGAATCAAATCTATTGCTTCTTTTCCTTACTTTCTGTGAGAGCTTTTCAACACTCTGGAGATGTGTGCGGATCCATATGGAGGCTTTTTACGAGGTGGTCTTGAAAAGTTTCGAGACTAGGTTTGTAACACACCAACAGATGGCAGCACGCACAGTCACAGAGAGCACTTAACTTCATAAGGCAGTGTACCAAAAGACATCCTCCTGTGGACATCTGGAACTGTGCAGCTGGTGCTATTCTGATCACGTGCGCACTTTGTTACCCTGCTCTCCTCACACGTGAGCTTCACATTGCAAATGATATGATCTCACATTCGCACCCATCTTTTCTGGCTTTTTGGCTGATGCGGACTTCGCCTTCTTTCTGAAGATGAAGATCCAGCTCCATTGACACATTAGAAGGTGCTTTAAAAAGAAGAATTTCAGGACACAATTCAGAAGTGGCAGGAATACTGGGGGCCCTGTATTGCTGTGCAAGGGGACTATTTTGAAGGGTGATAGTGTTTAACCCTAGATATATAAAGTACTTTATTGTAAACAGAGCTTCTGTCGAAACTTTTTGATACCAACTTAATTACCAAAAGCCAGAGTGAGGAACAACATAAATCCTATAATCACAAGCAATTACAAGCAAGTAAAAATCAAACTAATTTACAAATATGACACAAAACTCAGAACTTTAATGAATTAAGATAATCAGTGACCCCTGGTGGCTTGGTGGAGAACTGTTTCTACTGAAAGTCTTGTTTTAAGGAATACAATTGATATCGTTAATCTATGGGTAGATTTTGTTCTCTCTCTCTCTCTCTCTCTCTCTCTCTCTCTCTCTCTCTCTCTCTCTCTCACACACACACACACACACACACACACACACACAAACAAACATCCATCATTAATCTTGTAAATGTAACATATACTTTTTTATCAGTTTATACAGTATTTACATTTAAAATTGCAGAATATTTATGATACAAGTTAGTTCCTGTTTTTAATTACTTTATAGCAGCTGGAAACTGTTGTTCCCTCATGAGCTTCTAAGCATTTCTGACCAATCTTATTGTCCTTACTGGTGCTCATCACCATCCAAGATGTCAACGATTAATACACATGATTGTATAGGATGTCTCTGGATGAGGTAGCATTCGAAACTCCCTTTACTTAAACTAGAAGATACAAATCTGTTCAAGCATGTAAATGCCCCGTGCACAAATCCAGTTCAATGAAGATGTGCTTTACATGGGTTAGATTTGGTGGAAGATCTCTTGCTCTGGAGCTCCAACCTTATTGGAGACCTTTGGAATGAAGTTTTTCATGCACCCAAGGACTCCTCATCTCACCTACATAAGTACCTGACTTTTCAACACCTTTGTGGCTGAGTGGAATCTTACAAATCTGTACTAAATTTAGTGGAACATCTTCTCAGAAGAATGGAGCTAATAATAACAGCAAATGGAGACTAAATGCGGGATGTGCTTATCAAAAAGGATCACATACCGATTTTATGGTCAGGTGTCCACAAACTTTTGTCTTTACAAAGTTGCTTTGTGAAGGTGTGTGTGACATTTATATTAAATATACAGTATGTGATATGGTTTAATACACCCAATGATTCTCCAGCTGTGGAGATAAATGTATTGCTACCAGGTTTTTTTCACACAGTAACCCTCGACTACATAATCTCTAACTGCACGGAGAAAAGAAAAGAAAACGTGTGTGTTAATGAAGCTTAATCCTTATTAAAGTACAAACGCCTCATCACCTCCCTCTCTCTCTAACCTTAGAGGCATTAGTGGCTTCTGCTGAAACGCTCCATTGTCCCTCGCCTACACATCTGTCAGCATCGCCGCTGTGTTTCACGTGCGTTCCTTCTGCTTTTTGGAGTTAAATTGGCAAATTAAAGCTGTTTTCTCTCTCTCTCTCTTTCTCTCTCTCTCTCTCTCTCTCTCTCTCTCTCTCTCTCTCTCTCTCTCTCTCCCTCTCTCTCTCTCTCTCTCTCTCTTCTCTCTCTCTCTCTCTCTCTCTCTCTCTCTCTCTCCCTCTCTCTCACACACACACACACACACACACACACACACACACACACACACACACACACACACACACACACATACACACACAGAGGCTTGCTTCAACATTCCCAGTGTGTTAGAGATTATATTTGATTTACTGGCCAGTCATGGGGTCAAACACGAGTTAATGACATCTTTACACTGATGGCTCCAAGATGTAGTTAATGGTGTGGATTTAAAAGGGTGATAAGCTTTGCCCTTTTCTTCTCCTCGAATAAAAGGAATTAGCTAGCTGTCGCATCATCATGCTAATCTGCATAGCTTTTGACAGTTGACTTGAAATAGCAAATTGCACGATTATTCATGGCGCAGCAGCTCCACGCTGAGCGCTTCGCCTCACCACACCCAAATACCTTCTAAATTTGCACAAATGTCCTGTTTCAGGTTTTGAAATTGTTACTGCCTTTGCGGAGTGTACTCTATATCCTCGCTAGTTCACTTGTTTTGCTAATCTGCTAGCAAAGATTGTACAAAGCCTAGTTTGTATTTCACTACACCAAACAATGTATTTTCTGGCAAATTCAGCATATTGTTTAGTTTTACTTAGATTTTGGCTTTAAAGTTTGGTTACTACTGCATAGAACATGCTCTCATAAAACAACACATTCAGAACCTTGGCTTAGATTTTCTCATATTATTCTTTTGTATTTAAAAACCCAGCCATTAGGGTTGCACAAGCCAGTGCACTCTTAGTGCCGGTCCCAAGCCCGGATAAATGGGGAGGGTTGCGTTAGGAAGGACATCCAGCATAAAACGTGTCAAATGCGGATATGGATGATCTGCTGTGGTGACCCCTGATGGGAGAAGCCGAAAGAAAGTTTTTTATTCTTTTGTATTTAAAAATCAATACCGTTGTATATTCAGCTATGATTTTATAGTCTGACAACAGGTAACATTACATGGACAAAAGTTTGACCCTTGTCCACTTGTGCTTTTTAAAAATCCCATTCCACATTTTGCTGTTATAAAACACTATATTAGCAGAAGTATTGAATACCTTCTGAATGAATGTGAACACTGACTGCACACCTGGCCTCCTTACCTCACCTACATCAGTACCACCCTTGTGGCTGAATGAAATCTCACACATCTTTACAAAATCTAGGGTTAGGTTTAGGGTAATGAACCTAATGTTCAATAGGTCTGAGGTCAGAGCTCAGAAGATCTTTCACTCCAACCTGTTAAGCAGATCTTTATGTGGTTTGTGCACAGGAGCATTGTCATGCTGGAACAGGTTTGGGTCTCCTAGTTCAAGTGAAAGAAAAATTTCATGCTACAGCATCAAAGGAAATCATTTGTACTATCAGGTTAGAAAAATTGGTGTTCTAAAACTTTTGAACACTGTATTTCTGCATTAAAAAAAACAAAACAATAAATAGTTCAGCACATCACCATGATGAGTCTCTGGTGCCTGATCTAAAAGTTCAAGCCAGACTGAAGAGGAAAAAAAAACAATAAAATAAATCGATAAACTTTGTAACATAGCGACATTCCGCCCTGCTGCGCAAACACACAATTAGTTTAAGGTCATGACTTTCAGTTCGTGTAATTTAAAGAGATCGATATCCAGCGAGCAGCACCAGCTGGGCAGCAACTGTTATTTTTAGCATGGAAGAAACTTTCTCGCTGTGTTTTTCCATCTCTCTCTCTCTCTCTCTCTCTCTCTCTCTCTCTCTCTCTCTCTCTCTCTCTCTCTCTCTCTCTCTCTTCTCTCTCTCTCTCTCTCTCTCTCTCTCTCTCTCTCTCTCTCTCTCTTGTTTTTTTCTCTCTCTTCTCCCTGGAGGATAAAGAAATGGATGAGGTTAAGTCACATGTTACAAATGAGGTCGGACAGAAAAGCATATGGGCTGCAGTCCGCTGTTGTCCACATTCCCAAATGACTCCTGGCTCCGATCGAAAGCCCACTGAATGAGTTTTTGCACTGCATTTGGAAACTGTAATATTAACCTCACACAGTGTGCATGAATGGTGAACCAGTTAGTTACAATACGCCGTAAATTGGGTGTTGAGCTTCGAGTGGAGAGGAGGATCATGAAAATAAGGCTTATGAGACGTGGCTTATCATGTTCACCAAATACCTGTGGAGTTTGGTGGAAAGGATACGAACCTTAAAGAAGAAACCATATGCAGTTCCACTGAACAATAACACTACATTTTATAGAGGCTGCTTACAGAATGTTTTTAGCCCGCTGACATTTTTACTGTTGATCTGCTCCAATTGTTTCCTAATCACCATCCCAAGAAAAACCCTAAATCCTTCTGCTCTCCTTCTAATAATGAATCAAACTTTTCTATGCATTTTACACCACCCTAAATATATTTGGCAAACATCCTTATCCAGAGTGACTTATATTTATTGCATACATACATCTGAGCAGTGATGGGGTCAGGAATGTCAGCTTGGTGTGGCTGAGATTTGAACTCATGACCTTTTGGAGCCAAAGTCCAACACCTTAACGACTAAGCTTCCACCTCCACATCTCTATATACTAGTAACATTCCTATAACTAATAGCATTCTCCATTCAACGTGACCGGAGCTTAACATCTCTGTGCATCTTTCAAGCAGGAAAATAAATCAAGCTAGAAATGAAAGCATCGGACAAGATATTTTTTTGTTATATGGAGGGGAGGGCGGGGCTTCGAAAGGGTCAGTTAATATCCATCAGTTGATGAAGCGGGATGCAAGCACATCTAAATGTTTGATAAAAATGAAAAATTTAATTGCAACCAAACACACAACCAACCAATGAAAAACGTGTAATGATTAAACCGTAACAGGTTTAATGTGGAACAAGTAACCCAAGAAAAAGCATGAAATTGTAGAACAGTTGAAGGACAGCGTGCTGTGAGACGTGACTGTACATACACCGTTAGAGTGAATCAGGTGACATTGATTCATAGGAGACGCAGTTTATAATTCTGACCATATTGTTGAGTTTAGAATACCTGCGGTGCAGTCAATCATTTAAGATCCAGACATGAACTGACTCATCAACTCTATTTTATTCACAATAGAACATAGAAAACATATCCAAAGCATAAACTGAGAAAATTTACCATTTTAAGAATAAGGTATTAAAAAAACTAAAACTAAAGTTTTAGTACCCAATTGGGCATGTGGTAGATCAGGGATTAATGATCTGGGCTACTGTTTGGAAGGTTGGGGGTTTATGCCCCACTAATGCAAGTTGAAAATATTAGTACCTCATTAACTCTTCATGCTGCAGGGGCGCTGTATGATACCCGACTCTGCACTCTGACCCCAGCATCCTGGGATCAATGGGTGATGCTGCAACAAGTGATGCGACAAAAAAAAACAACACTTATATTATATTAACAAATAGCTGGAAAAGTAGGTGTTACTAAAATAAAAACACCTGGAGGAATATTTTATAACTAATAAGGTGCATTGACGAAAAGTCAGTAAAATGATTAGGAATAAAAAGGGTGTCTAAGAGATGGTCTTAGAAGTAAAGATGGGCGGAGCTTCAGCAAAAAGAACTGCGTTTACAAATTGTGGAATGATTTCAGAATAATGTTCCTCAACATCAAATCGTAAAGATTTTGAATATCTCCTCATCTATAACACAGAATATCATCAAACCATGTTCATTCAGTTTTTCACTGTGTGCTGTGCTGTAGATACTTGACGACCTATTTAGAACTGATAACATCTCGTAGCTTCGGACAAATCAAAAAGTTAAAAAAAAAAGTAAAAAAAAAAAATAAAAAAAAAAAAAAAACGGATTTAGGATGACTTTGAAAGTTGTCTGTCACTGAGTTCGAGCAGGAAACCTCTAACGAACGAGTGAAAGCACTGCCAAGACGGATGGAAGAAATCTGCTGACCTTCGCTTAGATACAATTACTGATGAACAGACAGAAATCTCGTCTTTCTCTCCCAGCATCTCAGACCCTCTTCATACTTTAACTCATTTTTCCATTATCTCTCAATCCCATTGACCTTTATTTAAACGGTGTAATTTCTTGATGAGACACGTTTTATTCCTCGTCCTCGTCCTCGCCCCCACCGTTTCCAAACAAGGTTTGGTTTAATCTCTTTCATCATGAATAAAAGAGAAGTGGCAGTAAACAGCAGATGGAGAAAGGAGAAGACGCTTAGAGACGGAGGATGAAGGACGTTTCGCAACGTTGAGATGGATCGAGGACAAGGACACGAGGCGGCGGCTGTAAAACATTTAAAAAATAAAATATTTAATAGAGAGACTGGGTTTCACTCGTCCACGAAAGCTTCGAGTTTGAGTGTTTTTTTTCTCAAAATGTTACATTTAAAAAGCGCATCCGTCGCCATTAGATATGAAGCAGTAACGCAATACTAAACAAATTCTGCTTCTCTGGAGTGTGTCGTAATAATATTTCTGTTATTATATCCATTATGACCTCTAGCTCTTCTGGATGCAGTAGGATAGATTCATCTTTACTACCATCAGCGTACGTGTGATATGCTGTTGGGTCCAACCAATGCAAATAATAAACGGAATTAAATAAAAACACAAGCTGTTACGAAAAGCTGATACTGGAGACTCCTTTTATCCCCCATCTTCTTCTTCTTTTTCTTCTTCTTTAGGCTTCTCCCATTAGGGGGCGCCACAGTGGATCATCCGTCTCCATACCCCCCTGTCCTCTACATCTGCCTCTTTTAACCCAACTACCTGCATGTCTTCCCTCACCACATCCATAAACCTCCTCCTTGGCCTTCCTCTTTTCCTCCTTCTCTGGTGGCTCCATCCTCAGCATTTTCCTACCGATATAACCCCATCCTTATATCCGCCATAGCCACCTTAAAAGTCAGTGGAAACAGAGAGTCTTTATAAATCAAAGCAATCAAATCCGAAACCATATTATAAAACATAGTCAAAAACAGACAAAGGTCATTTCATGTGTGCGAACAGAATCCAAGAGACAAAACACAAATTTCAACAAAACAAAAGAGATATCAATCATACTACTATAAGTATAAGGTGAATCCCAGGCCTCCTCACATCACCTTCATCACTACCTGACTTTACAAATACCCATGAAGCTGAATGAATCTCCACAAAATCTCACCAGGAACTATTCAAAATCTAGTGGAATATCTTTCCAGAAGACTGGAGGATATTATAACAGAAAACGAGGACTAAATACTGCATGTAATGGGATGTTTAAAAAAACAGTGCACTCTGGTGTCTATCATGTGATGTCCTCATGAAACATGGGTCAAAATCAACGCCTCTGTACTGAGCAATCTGTCCATCACTTTCATTTACAGCACTGAGAATGGTTCAGTGGGTAACGCGTGCAGGGGGTACGGCATCTTATTTTATAAATTCTGATTTAATATATTCTGTATATAAGCTTTAGATAGTTTCAGTTTACCTTTGATTTTCTTTTCCACGCATCTACAAAAAAAAAAAAAGACAGGAAAATTACTTGTTTTTCTGTAGTTTGTTTCTGAAATATTAGAAGAAAATTAAAATAATGGTCCTTTTCCATTTTTTTTATTGTGTTTGTAAAAATTAAGTGATCAGAGGGAACACAGATCTTCTGATCTACAGAGCACCAAACACCAGGAGAGCCAATTTTCCCCCTTCAGAGAATCGAGTTCATGAACAGTTAAATCCCCCCCCCCCCCATTGTATAATAAAAACATGTAAAATACAGCGTTTTATTTTTGTATTTGTTTGTGCAATACCACTTTATTTATATATTTATTTTTATATGTGCAATACCATTTTTTGTTTTGTTTTTACACAATACGGCTTTTTTCATTAATTTGTTTATAAAATATGTGCAATACCATTTTCTTTTTTTTATTCTCGTAGTTTTTGTGCAATACCCATTTTCCCAGTTTTTTTTATTTATTTTTTTTATAAAATAGCTCCACTTGTTTGTATTTTTTTATTATGTCTGTGATGTTACTTACACGTTTTATTGCATACCTACTTGGCAAAAAGCTGCTTTTGATTACTAAAGAATGACTCATTACTCTTTTTTATCAACCTCTAGTTATACACTATATTGCCAAAATTATTGGGTATCTTATCATAAGTACGGTATGTGATCTTTAAGCATCGCATTCCACATTTAGTCCCCATTCGCTCTTATAATTGTCTCCACTCTTCTGGGAGGAAGACACTAGATTTTGGAGTGCGCTAATGGATATCGTCCTGTACAATTGAGTGCCTTCAGCTTTGTGGCAACAGTTTGGAAAAGAACCACATATAACAGGAAAGGTTAGGTGTCCCAATACTTTTGGAAATATAGTGCATTTGGGGTATTTAGTGTTGTGAAACCTCTGTAAAGCAAGTACAACTCATAGCTTTACCTTTGACTTTTACAAAACACTGACACTGGCGATGCTTTTTATCCACTGTAATCATTGTACTGTAGAATAACAGTAGTGTATTAGTACCAGGGTGCAGGTACGGCCAGAGCTACTGCTACAAAACATCAATAAACTCCTTATGCCCAATCAAAATCCAGAATCCATGAGCACTGTGGTATAAATTCATGCATAAATAATGGAGGAGAGGAAGGAACACATGGTGGGCTCCATGGGCATGGCTGATTTTTCATTCCTTTTCTTTTAAACTCTGCAGGCTACCTGTCTGCAATTTACATGAAATACAGGCCTGCTGATGGTGTGGGGTTCAAACGCTGCCAAGGACAAGTTGGTTTTTGGTATTATAGTGCTTTTTATTGAACTCTGTTACCTTTTCATCTATCAAATCTTAAACAACAATCTTCCCAGCAGCGCCATGTCCTTGTTCAGTTAACAGACATTCGCGGCAATTGGGTTTGTTTGGTAGAATGCAACAGTACCAAACGCCTTTAATGCTGAATCAACTAACCCAGTTATCCTACTTCAATCTCCAATTCTCCTCAAACGATTAGGAGATTAACAGACCCGCTTACACCAAACACAAGAAATCCTTCTCCAATCACGCCTCACTCTAAAGCACAAAGCTGCTTCTTAAGCTTTACCAAACGAAAAACTGCTCTTTGTTGAATGATTGGATGCTGCAGAGACTAGTGGGAAAAAATAGAACAGAAGGATGAAAAGAAACACAGGTAACCAGGGCCAGGAAGATAGTGAAGGACCTCAGCCATCCCAACAACAGACTCTTTTTAGCTTTTGCATTCAGGGAAGAGCTTCTGCTCCTTGAAGGCGAACACAGAGAGAATGAGGAGGTGCTTCTTCCATTAGACTACTTAGAGTTTAAACCAGGAAACACCCAGGATCTAGTACTTTAACCCTGGACTGGCAGTGGGACTCTAATTTGGACTACTGTCAACATCTCGGTTATATCCATACCCATCCCTTTCTGTCTAATACTTGTATTTTTGCATCCCTATATTTTTTAATTCTATTATACTTTTATACTTTTTCTGTTTTTATTTTTATTATATATATATATATAATAAAGTGGTGGGAGTGGTGGCTCCAGCGGTTAAGGCGCTGGGTTGCCGATCGGAAGGTCTGGGGTTCGAGCCCCGGTATCGCCAGGCTGCCACTCTTGGGCCCTTGAGCAAGGCCCTTAACCCTCTATGCTCTGGGGGTCCCTTACGAGGGAAATATCAAGGTCCGTGACATCGGAGTGACGTGGGGCCGCCTTCCCGTGGGCTCACCACCTGCAGGAGGGACCGTAAGGGACGGTGCTTTGAGGATTGGGCAGTAGTCGAAGGCAGGGGCCTGCTTAGACTTCTGCCCCCGCGACCCGAATTACGGATAAGCGGGAGAAAATGAATGAATGAATATATATATATATATATTCTATTTCTATGTACATGTTGGACCCTCGTATCAAGCATTTAACTACATGCCACTCTGTATGAACAAAAACTGTATTTATTTAATTTCAGTAAATTTAATTAGGTTTTATTCAAACCGATTGGTTGGCAAAAGTTTTGGGACATCTGACTTTTACAGACCTTTTTTTCCATCAGAAGCAACAGATCTGGAGTCTTTTTTCTCAGGTGTGGTCTTCAGAATCCCCACTGGGAGTTTTTGTCTGCCTGGTAAGAATTTAAATGAGGCGGCATGGACTCAGGGGGTTTCTCTAAACATGACTGTTGCTCTCTGAGGACGTTTGTTCAGGGTTTAGACACATCCTACAGCATTCTCTAATACGCTGTGAAGATGTGATTATGAGCTGAAAAGCTGATGTTACAGTGAAAATTATTCCAGAGTGTGTCCTCTTTGTGTGTGTTTGGTGTGTGTGTGTGTGTGTGTGTGTGTGTGTGTGTGTGTGTGTTCTGTTTTAGGGAAAAATTACATTAAATATAATTAAATTTATACACTCTTATCAAGGCGCACACTGTCACAAATCGGCTTTTCAGAAATCTGGATGCAGATTCAGAGCCTTAATGAGGAAGACACAGCAGTGAAGGAAAAAAGAAGATCATGAGGAACAGCCCTGCATCTCAAATGGATGAAAATTGGATTATAGTTTTTTAAATCTTCAAGAATAAATTACTATAAATAAGCATATACTGTATGACGTAACCACCATAATCCTTCAGGAGATACTAAGAGTAACTCTAAACATGATGTTACCACCACCATGCTTCACAAGATTCCAAGAGTAACTCTGAACATTATGCTTCCACCACTTTGCCACACAAAAATCAAGGTAGGTCCGAGCATGATGATACCAGCACCATACTTCACTGTGAGGATCTTCCAAAGCACATGACACAAATATAGACCATAAGTCAGGATGCAGATAACAAGGAGATTTATATTCCACATGCCTCAGATGCCAAGGGAAGCACTGAACATGATGCGACCACTTTGTTACACAAGATGCCAAGGGTAATGCTCAACATTGTGCTACCATCGCCATGCTTCACTGTAAAGATACCAGAGTTTTAAAGTAATGGGTATTCTTAATGTGAATGGAGACTCCGCCATCAGGAAGTGTAGAATATGTAGAATTAACACATGGAAGTGTTTGTATCTGTAAAAACTAACCATAAGCTTTAAAGGTGATATAAGTGGTTCTAAACAAGTCCTCGGGTTCAGTTTGTACTTTTTTAGTGAACACACACACACACACACACACACACACACACACACACACACACACACACACACACACACACACACACACATTCAGACATACACCTCATACATATAAAAACAACATAAACTTGGAGTTATAAGCAAACAAATGGCCTTCCTGCTCTGTGAATTTAAGCTGCTGTGAATTTTCCCTCAGGCATGGAGAAAGATAGAAACTCTGCTCTGGTTATTAAATGATAAGGAGATTGTGCCTCAGGTGAAAAACAGGTGAAGAAGCTGTGCAAATCTTTATAAAAATAGCTATTTGGACATTTATAATAGAGAAAGAGAGAATGAGGTGGTGTGTGTTGAGATGTAAAGGGTGTGTGTTGAGATGGAGAGGGTGTGTGTTGAGACTGAGAGGGTGTGTGTTGAGACTGAGAGGATGTGTATTAAAACTGAGATGGTGTGTGTTAAGACTAAGAGGGTGTGTGTTGAGACTGAGAGGGTGTGTGTTGAGATTGAGAGGGTGTGTGTTGAGACTGAGAGGGTGTGTGTTGAGATTAAGAGGGTGTGTGTTTAGATTGAGAGGTTGTGTGTTGAGAGGGTGTGTGTTGAGACTGAGAGGGTGTGTGTTGAGACTAAGAGGGTGTGTGTTGAGATTGAGGGGTTGTGTGTTGAGATTGAGCGGGTGTGTGTTGAGATTGAGAGGGTGTGTGTTGAGACTGAGAGGGTGTGTGTTGAGATTGAGAGGGTGTGTGTTGAGATTGAGAGGTTGTGTGTTGAGATTGAGAGGGTGTGTGTTGAGACTAAGAGGGTGTGTGTTGAGACTGAGAGGGTGTGTGTTGAGATTGAGAGGGTGTGTGTTGAGATTGAGAAGGTGTGTGTTGAGACTGAGAGGGTGTGTGTCGAGATTGAGAGGGTGTGTGTCGAGATTGAGAGGGTGTGTGTCGAGACTGAGAGGGTGTGTGTTGAGATTGAGAGGGTGTGTGTTGAGATTGAGAGGGTGTGTGTTGAGACTAAGAGGGTGTGTGTTGAGACTGAGAGGGTGTGTGTTGAGATTGAGAGGGTGTGTGTTGAGATTGAGAGGGTGTGTGTCGAGATTGAGAGGGTGTGTGTTGAGATTGAGAGGGTGTGTGTTGAGACTGAGAGGGTGTGTGTTGAGATTGAAAGGTTCGGTACTGAGACTCTCATTAGGAATACATTGATCACTCTGAGCTCTCTTTCAATAAAAATATTGTAAACAGTGAACTTCATGAGTGAGTGTTCTGTCCCTTACACACTATCACATACATTTTCATTTTCATAATACATCATTTACTGCTGCATTACATCATTACATGCCCTGTAATTACAAGTTAACTCAAGACAATAAAAAGCACAATTGGAAAAATGAATATAAAGTATGTGATGAAATAAAAACAAATTATAATGAAAAAAAGCCATTTGACTCATAAAAGAATCCTTACTCAAAAAAACACAGTGGGGAAGCATGGGGGTGGTAGCATCATGCTTTAGGGGTGTTTTTCTGCACATGGGACAGGGCGACTGCACTGTATTAAGGAGAGAATGACCGGGGCCATGTATTGCAAGATTTTGGGGAACAACCTCCTTCCCTCAGTTAGAGCATTGAAGATGGGTCGAGGCTGGGTCTTCCAACATGACAATGACCCGAAGCACACAGCCAGGATAACCAAGGAGTGGCTCTGTAAGAAGCATAGCAAGGTTCTGGTGTGGCCTAGCCAGTCTCCAGACCTAAACCCAATAGAGAATCTTTGGAGGAAACTCAAACTCCCTGTTTCTCAGCGACAGGCCAGAAACCTGACTGATCTAGAGAAGATCTGTGTGGAGGAGTGGGCCAAAATCCCTCCTGCAGTGTGTGCAAACCTGGTGAAAAACTACAGGAAACATTTGACCTCTGTAATTGCAAACAAAGGCTACTGTAGCAAATATTAACATTGACCTTCTCAGGTGTTCAAATACTTATTTGCAGCTGAATCATACAAATAAATAGTTAAAAAATCATACATTGTGATTTCTGGATTTTTTTTTAGATTATGTCTCTCACAGTGGACATGCACCTACGATGACAATTTCAGACCACTTCATGATTTCTAAGTGGGAGAACTTGCAAAATAGCAGGGTGTTCAAATACTTATTTTCCTCACTGTATGTAAAAGCACATAAAAATGAAATAAAAAATAATAAAAACAAAATACAGGAAAACTCATTATTCATATGGATTTATTTTAATAATGATCTTTTTAGAATCAATTTTCTTTATCGGTTGTTTCAATATTGATGTATACATGAAGGATGAGCAAACCAGAAATGATCAAGCACAAAGGTCATTAAATGGTAAAAGCTTAAAAAAAAAAAAAAAAAACAGATTATGATACTCTCCAGATGAAAAAGATGGAGATTGTGATGTTTTGCTGTTGGGAGCAATTTCACGGCATGTTGCTTTTATTAATCCAGTCAGCATAGATTTGTTGGGATAAAAACACGTTTGTGGACATGACCATAAGATTTGTTTTCTGAACATCCCATTCATTTAGTCACCATTTGCTGTTATGAAGTCTATGAATTATGGAACTGAAAGCATTTTCAAGCACTGATTATCTGAACCTCTACCCTTCAGATTTTGTGGAGATTTGACTTCGTTCAGCCAGAATAAGTAAAGTGTGGTGCTTATGTAGGTGAGGTGAGGAGGCCTGAGGTGCAGCCATTCCAAAGGTGTTCAATAGGGTTAAGGTCAGAGCTTTATAGCAGATCTTCCACTGACCAATCGGAATCCTCTCTTTATTTGAACTAGGAACCTGCATGACAATATCCCTTCAGTTATATTTTCCATGGGGGTAAAATGGAAGATCTCCTGCAATAGAGCTCTGATATGAACCCTATTAACATGAATGTGAACAGCACTCCAGGCCTCCTCACCTCACCTACATCAGTACCTGAATTTACTAACACACTTTTATCTGACTGCAATCTCACAAACCTCCATCTGTTACTCAGTTTGATTTTGAGCAAAACAAACAAGTAATAATGAATAATATATAATAAATTAATCACCCATGTGTGTGTGTGTGTGTGTGTGTGTGTGTGTGTGTGTGTTGTATCAGCATGTAATGCATGAAAATGTTTTAGAAGGATTATATTTACTATGTTTAGAAGATAAGCACTGCTTCTGTTGACTTTTTTTCTCATTGTTTCTCCACAATTGGATTATCTTCTTCCTGATTGAAGAGCATCTCCCTTTCATTTCCCCGCCGTAATCCAAGAGGTTCAGCGTCAGAGGGATCGGAAATCCATCTCTGAGCTCTTTAAAAGGAAACACCTCATAGACGTGGTGAGATCTGTGTCAGGCGAAGGAGCCCACCATGACATTACTTCACATGAATGATGTTTCGTTGAAAAGATCGAAAAAAGAACTCGAGCATTGGTGTGTAATTGATATTTTATATGGACATCATCATTCGATCGAATGATTCAGCATCCAACTTTGCAATTCAGAAAGGATTAGAAAATTTCCAGAAAAGGTGATTCCAAAAGACTGCATTAGCTAAAAGCAGGAAAATGCAAAAAAACAAACAAACAAACAAACAAAAAAACATTTGCAGTTATTAAAGTCAGATACTGATGTGGTTGAGAACGTGGGGAGGCCTGGGGTCCGTCCGTCCGTCCGTCCGTCCGTCCGCCCGCCCGCCCGCCCGCCCGCCCGCCCGCCCGCCCGCCCGCCCGCCCGCCCGCCCGCCCGCCCGCCCGCCCGCCCGCCCGTCCGTCCGTCCATCCATCCATCCATCCATCCATCCATCTATCTATCTATCTATCTATCTATCTATCTATCTATCTATCTATCTATCTATCTATCTATCTATCTATCTATCTCTTTTCTTTTCTTCCTGTCTCTATCTGTCTCTCACCAGGGTCTTTGGTATCAGGCCTGTGTTACATCACTGTATGTATCTCTTTTTCAAGCTCTTTTCTTGCTACCAGACATAAATATCTATCCATAAAAAAAAAACAAAGAGCAGAAGTTATAATAACATCAAAATTGCAAGCAAAAGGGAATAGGATGTTAAAAATCTTATGTTTTTTGTCAATATACTGTAAATTAATCTACTTCATAAAAACAGCTTTGTATGCACCCTTAAATGAAACACACCCCCTTGTGGTTTATGATTAGCTACGGATCTTGTGAACTTCAGCTTTAATGTGGACTTCGAAGTCTCCCAGACGCAGCAGGGTCACGTCAGACCGTTAATTTGTTGCTGCTGGAAGTCATTAAAGCTGAACCTTCGAACTATTTGTTCTGCTTCTCCTAACACTTATTAACTCCTGAGCTAAATGACCCTGTTAATACTGATTCCCCGATTCGGATGGAATTAATTTGTGGGCCGGCGAAACAAGGAGCCGAGTCTTACCGCATTTCTGCACAAATGAAGAATCAATCAGACGAGTCGATGAAGCGGGCAGTAAACGTCCTGTTGCTGCAGCACTGAGAATTTAAAAGGGATTGAAACTGAAAGTCGAAAGTCGTATATCTCAGATATCTGATTTCTGCCACCAGAACACAGTTCGACACACTCTTTTAACTTCATCTCTCATTCCCTGGTGCTCGGGTTTTAGCACTGGAAGACATATTTGCAGAAGTGCTTTTCGACGTTTTTTCACTGGAGGTCAGAAATTCATTCACAATCCCTTCTTTTGGATAAAAAGAGGAGAAAGGTGAAAGGCTTTGGGAATAAGGTACTTGTCACTCTGGTCTGTAGTACTGAGCTGTGATCTGATCCACCAACATTTCACACTTGACTTTTCCAGCCTTATGTATTTTTTTCCCAAGCTTTGACCACAAGGTGGGAGGCAAACCGTTTTACAAGACGTCTTTGGATGTGCTAGCATAAAATCTTCTCTTCACTTGAACTACTCAAACATGTGAGTGGAAGATGTTCAGTGGCCTGCTATAGAGCTCTGAACTCAACCCTACTGAACATCTTGGGTACAAATGTGAATGCTGACTGCACCCCAGGCCTCCTCACCTCACCTACTGTACATCAGTACCTGACACCTTAACTGACTAAATGTGGAATCAGATGTTCAAAAAAGCTTATGGTCAGGTGTCCAGAAACCTTTTTTCTACATGCATCTCCATCTACACAGATCTTACATGTAAAAATATATAAACAGCATGAGATACCAATTGTAAAACTTTAACATATAACAATCTTCAGGTTGTTGAGTTTTTTTGTAAAGCAAGAAAACGAAGCACTAAGTGCTAAAGTACCCTTCTGCTTCTGAGTATTTGCATGAATATTTTGGCGATGAGGACGGCTAATTGCTCGTTACCCACGGCGTCACCTTTCCTTGCTCTCCTGGGCGAGTGTCCCATACCATGGCCCCGCTGGCTTCAGTCATTTAAAAACTTATCTCGTCGTGTCGGGTCTTACTGAAGAAAGCGCGGCCAGAAAAAAAAAGCACTGCTACAACACTGCTTGGGGGCGGTAGGACAGCGAGTGTTTGGAACGCATAACATGGATAACAACTTCACGCAAGACAAGGCTGCGAGTCTGCTAAATGGACATTTCACCACTCCAACGAGCGCTTTGCTGCACCGGTTTATATTTTGCCCATGCCAGTCAGTGCACCACTATGTGGCTAATCTGAGAGGACTAGCTAACTCCTGTAATTTGGCAAGATGTGTGATGAAATGATTCGTGATCAACTAATTGAACACACAAACAATGAGGAAATTCAGGAAAACCTCAACATCAGGACTGGCAACAATTAAATCCTGTACAGTGACTTTAAATGATGTGTGTATTCCATTGCTGCTGGACACAGGGGCTAGTGTATTCATTCTGAATGCCAAAACTTACAGAGAATATTTTAACTGGTTCCCCCTGGCCACACCCTTTACTGCCCTTTGTGGGTATGGCAACTCAAAAATATAAATACTGGGGTCACTTAAATGGACTGTTTATTATGGACAAAGAACAATTTACTCGTTTGTATTCCATGTGGCATGGAAAGAAGCAAGGTTGATGGGGTTAGACCTGGTCAATCTATTGGGGTTTGCAATGGTAGACACTGCCAACGGCTACTATACTAGCCGTGATGAGAACGTGGCAGCCACATTGGCCAACGCTGTCCAAACAGGCAGTGTTGGGGTAAATGTGCCCCACCACATTTACCCACCAGCCTCTCCTTGATCACACTGTCATCCCTGTTATTAGACCCTTACGCCTGATTACCCTTGCACTTCATGATGGATAAAGGTATCATTGAACCTGTGGATGCATCACCCTGGATCTCAAAAGTAGTCATAGTGAAGAAAAAATGTGGTGCCCTGCGTATCTTTGTAGATTTGAGGCAAGTGAATAAGGCTATAATCCCTGACAAGAACCCACTGCTGACTGCGGGGGAACTCACTTCCCAATTTTATGGCACAACTGAGTTCTCCAAGTTGGACCTTAGAGAGGGTTATCTGCATGTGCCCTTACAACCAACCTTTAGGAACCTGACAGTTTTTGTGACACACATGGGAGTCTTTTGCTTGTTTGGAAAATAATGAAAATAATGACTTATTTGCTAGCTGGAAAACCAGGCGTGGTTATTTATCTTGATGATGTGGTTGTGCATGAGGCAAACAAGCAGATTCAAATGAGCACCTAAGTTGTTCAATGCACTAGTCAAACAGCACTTGACCCTCAACTGCCTTTGAAGTACCCTCCATTGACTTTGTGGTATTCAAACTGTTAGCGAGGGGCATTTTCCCTCATTCCAATGTAAAGGCTATCCAGTCTATTACTGAGTTGAGCATTGGTGGCTTTTTTTTTAGGGATAATATGTTATTACTTAAAATTTCTTCCCCAGTATTCAGCAATCACAGCACCCCTGTGGCAACTATTACGGAAAGATAAACCCAGGAGAGCAAGGGCATCCAGCACATCCACACAGCTGTTTATCATCCCCAGGCCAATGGTGGCATTGAGCGTTTCCATCAGGCCCTTAAAAATGGGCTTAGAGCACACTTGGCCCAAGGGTGCACTTTCAGTCAGGCCATTTGCCTCACCCTGCTGCACTACAGGGCATCACATTACTGCACCATGGGTGTTTCTCCTGCCTCTTTTATGCTGGGCAGGGAGCCCCCAGGGGTCAAAGCTTCAGTCATTTGTCAACAGCACAGAATGAGAAAACAGTATGACAAACGCAAACACGCTGAAAAACACCAAACATTGCTGTAAATTACTGGGTTAGGGTGTATAGGCCTCACAAGGACAACAAGCTGGCATCATTCTGGTGTCCACCCCTGAGATTTGCCTGTCAGCTTGTCCCAGCATCTTATCGTTTGAGCAATGGTACTCTACCTGTCTTAGTCAAGTGCCAGCAGTATGTACAGACCCTATTCAAGGCAGTAACAGCTGGCTCAAGGCCATCCCCACAGTGCAACAGGATGCTCCAGAACCCCAGGTTGTCAGGCCAGGTCTTACGCTGATTCAGGACCCTGTGTTTTATCAGCTATCACTTTCCTTGCCTCTGGGCTTACCAGGCCCATCAACACCATGTCAAGTTTTGTTGTTCCTGCGTCCTGTCCGCAACTGCTCAAGGCCAAGTCACAAAAAGACTTTGAGACAATGCTTAATGTGTAGAGAGCTACTTAGAGGTGGGGAATGTAATGTTTGGTAAGGTGGATTGTTCTGTGATCACCATGCATGCCTAGTGAGAAGTGTTTGACTTTATATTTTTTTATTTCATATATAGGCTGTGCTATGTAATGTGAGGTTATTGATGTTTTTGTAAATCAAGTAAAAGGAGCACTAAGTGCTAAAATAAACCTTCTCCTTGTGAGTACTTTGTGCACACAACATATAGAGATTTTGACAATGGACAATTTCTCAAAGCATCTTGAAATAAATAAATTAGTCCTTGTAAGTTTATCCTCCTGCCAAAAAAAAAAAAAAAAAAAGTATAAGGATGATACCAGACATCCTCAGCTTAGAGACACAGAATGTCCATTCATTAAAGTTTTATCGTTGTCGAGGTTATCTTCTGTTCGACACTTAAACATAAAACTGTTCACAGCAGCCACAAGCTATTAGAACAAACTGTTTACATTAATTACAGTCAAAATCCATCTTTATGTTCATCTTAACCCTCCACAGTAACCTCATGGATTTTTGGGCTGTTCATGTGGAACCTTCCTGAGCTGTAAAAAGTGGTTTCCAAAAGAAAAACACTTCATCCAGATCTTTTTATTGTGGGGTTTTTTTGCATTAGTTTAAGCATCACTGTAATGTAGTTGTGTACTAAGTCATAACTTACATTTATATTCATTGCATTTGGCAGACCCCCTCATCCAGAGCAACTTATTATTACCGTATATTATTCAGAAGTGGCAGCTTGGGGTGGCTGGCGTTGAACTTATGACCTTTGCCTCCAAAGTTCAATGCCAAGGCCTTAACCACTCAGCTATAACCTCCTCAGTAATATTGGGGAGTGGCAGGTCTGTATTTAAAGCTCTGGTTTAGTAATGGGATGGTTGTGGGTTCAAGTCCCAGTATTGCCAAGCTGCCACTTGGGCCCTTGATATACCGTATGTCACAAGGAAGAAGCACCTATCTTTCTTTCATTGCTTGACCGATATCTATCTTCAATGCAGTGCTGCACTTGTTTCTCCGTGTCCGTAGCTTCCAGGGTATTAATTACTCCTAGGATGTAGTAAGAACATTAACCATAGTAAAAAAAAAGCTTTTATGAAAGCATCCAGTAGCCCACAGCCTTGACACCCTATTAACCGGTCATGACACAGATGTGATGCCTTAATGAAAAGATGGTTTACAGGCTTCTGAGTAAAACACCAAGGCCAAGCTCCTGCATACATAATCACAAATAATCACACAACCGAGATTAATCCGTGTCTAGACCGATAAATGCATGAACCAGCTCTAACTGATGCCGTTACACACCACAAATCCTGTGTATGCTGAAATGTCACGCTAAACCTCAAGCTTATTGTATGGATTCATTATCGCTAATCAGCAAATCCAAACATTTAAGGAACGTAATCGCATCGTCTTGATTCTGACACTTCAAATTATTCACTCACATGACTCATTACCAGGATTTAAACAAGAAGTTAAAAGCTAATATGATTCCATGATTTAGATTTTCTTTAAACGTTCTAATGTGGATATGATGTTGGACTCCTGATGGGAAGGACATGATTTCAAATCCCATGATAACAACACCCTGATGCAGAAAAACATCCCCAGAGCATGAGGCTACCACCATTATGCTTCACTTTTGTAAGGGTTTTATTAGGTGATAAGTGGTGCCTGATTTCCTCCAGACATAACGGTTAGAATTGAGGCCAAACTATTTCATTTTGATTTCATCAGACCAGTGCATTTTGTTCCACACAGTACTTTTTCCCCATGAGTATTTTTGGATCAAATAAAATGATAAAAAGAAGAATAATCCACCTCATGTTTCACTGCTGATAATTAATGAATAATAAATATTATTCTACTTCCCGTGGGCTCACCACCTGCAGGAGGGACCATAAGGGACGGTGCTGTGAGGATTGGGCAGCAGTCGAAGGCGGGGGCCTGCTTAGACTGCTGCCCCCGCGACCTGAATTACGGAGAAAATTAATGAATAAAATATTAATCTAATTGTTGATTGATCAAATCTTGTGGGTGTGTCTCTCTGTACAATCACCTGACATGTCATTACTGACAGGCTGCACAAATCTACAGTCTGGGCTAGGAAGGAATCAGCCTAGCGTCTTGCTCCCCAAATCTTCCTGACATTTTGAGTGTTCATCATGTGAACGTTTTGCATTCTGTTGCACTGGGTTCAATCAAAAATAATCCACTTTAAATAATTTATATGATGCAGATCACAAAAAAGGAAACTGTATCCTGATATCTTTTTTAAAAAGTGGAATAAGCTCTGTGAGCACAATTATACATGTTCAGCTGGCTTTTGGTTGTGTCCTGTTACATGGGGTTTAAAAAATGTATAGTCTTTTATTGTTTCTGAGAGACACATGAATGCTTCTTTTGTTTCTATGCAACAAACTCGGTCATGAAACGGTCTGAAGATTTCCTTTGACCAAACAAATATCTCTAGACTTTTTTTGAGAAAAATTCTTCCTTAGCTTGAAGAACAGCTTTACACACCCTCTGCATGTTGTGCTGTGTAAGTGTAAAACGTGCCAAAAATGTTCTCTAGTTCCAGTGACTGGGCACGTCGTTCCATGATAGATATCACTCCAGATTACTGTCTGTCTATCTATCTATCCTGTTAGAGCCAAAAAATTAAGATTTTTTACTAATCTGTCTACAAATCTTTCTTTCATTTCTTTCATTGTCCAACCCTTATGTACCCTTATATATACAGTGAGGAAAATAAGTATTTGAACACCCTGCTATTTTGCAAGTTCTCCCACTTAGAAATTATGGAGGGGCCTGAAATTGTCATCGTAGGTGCATGTCCACTGTGAGAGACATAATCTAAAAAAAAATCCAGAAATCACAATGTATGATTTTTTAACTATTTATTTGTATGATACAGCTGCAAATAAGTATTTGAACACCTGAGAAAGTCAATGTTAATATTTGGTACAGTAGCCTGTGTTTGCAATTACAGAGGTCAAACGTTTCCTGTAGTTTTTCACCAGGTTTGCACACACTGCAGGAGGGATTTTGGCCCACTCCTCCACACAGATCTTCTCTAGATCAGTCAGGTTTCTGGCCTGTCGCTGAGAAACACGGAATTTGAGCTCCCTCCAAAGATTCTCTATTGGGTTTAGGTCTGGAGACTGGCTAGGCCATGCCAGAACCTTGATATGCTTCTTACAGAGCCACTCCTTGGTTATCCTGGCTGTGTGCTTCGGGTCATTGTCATGTTGGAAGACCCAGCCTTGACCCACCTTCAATGCTCTAACTGAGGGAGGGAGGTTGTTCCCCAAAATCTCGCAATACATGGCCCCGGTCATCCTCTCTTTAATGCAGTGCAGTCGCCCTGTCCCATGTGCAGAAAAACACCCCCAATGCTACCCCCAGATGCTAACACCCCCAGATGCTACCACCCCCATGCTTCACAGTAGCGATGGTTTCTTGAGATGGTACTCATCATTTTTCTTCCTCCAAACACGTTTAGTGGAATTATGACCCAAAAGTTCTATTTTGGTCTCATCTGACCACATGACTTTCTCCCATGACTCCTCTGGATCATCCAAATGGTCATTGGCAAACTTAAGACGTGCCTGGACATGTGCTGGTTTAAGCAGGGGAACCTTCCGTGCCATGCATGATTTCAAACCATGACGTCTTAGTGTGTTACCAACAGTAACCTTGGAAACGGTGGTCCCAGCTCTTTTCAGGTCATTGACCAGCTCCTCCCGTTTAGTTCTGGGCTGATTTCTCACCTTCCTTAGGATCATTGCGACCCCACGAGGTGAGATCTTGCATGGAGCCCCAGTCCGAGGGAGATTGACATTCATGTTTAGCTTCTTCCATTTTCTAATGATTGCTCCAACAGTGGACCTTTTTTCACCAAGCTGCTTGGCAATTTCCCCGTAGACCTTTCCAGCCTTGTGGAGGTGTACAATTTTGTCTCTAGTGTCTTTGGACAGTTTTTTGGTCTTGGCCATGTTAGTAGTTGGATTCTTACTGATTGTATGGGGTGGACAGGTGTCTTTATGCAGCTAACGACCTGAAACAGGTGCATCAAATTTAGGATAATAAATGTAGTGGAGGTGGACATTTTAAAGGCAGACTAACAGGTCTTTGAGGGTCAGAATTCTAGCTGATAGACAGGTGTTCAAATACTTATTTGCAGCTGTATCATACAAATAAATAGTTTAAAAATCATTTATTGTGATTTCTGGAATTTTTTTTTAGATTATGTCTCTCACAGTGGACATGCACCTACGATGACAATTTCAGACCCCTCCATAATTTCTAAGTGGGAGAACTTGCAAAATAGCAGGGTGTTTAAATACTTATTTTCCTCACTGTATATATATATATATATACACGTATACACATACACAAATCAGATCTCAGTGATGCCACTTAGGGTCCTGAATAGGAATTTAATAATTAGACTATGAATCCTGTTTCCTATTTCAGCCTACATGCACTCTTACACACACACACACACACACATACGCGCACACGCGCGCAGACACACGCACACACACACACACACACACACACACACACACACACACGCACACACACACACACACACACATATACACACAAAGAGAGACATTCAATTTTCTTGCAGGCATTTTCACTTCTCTTTCTGTCAGACCTGCTGCTTTGCATTTTTCCCGCAGCCCCTGCAGGATCTCGTGCTCCAGATACAACTTAACGTGACGCCTGTCGTCTCAAGTAAACACTAGAGAAAAGAAAAGAAAAAAGACTATACACACTTTCTGTTCAACATCAATTAATTATGGATCCCTCGAGCGGCAGGTTTATACGTCACCGAGATGTGAGGTTGCCAGACAGTCACAATTGCACTACTACTCATTTCTCCTAACAAGCCTTCCTGAATCCGGTCCTGGTGCTGAACTCCGATCTCTCTGACTGAGCAGGATAATAAGCTCCTCTACACGTCATGGAACGTTCCCAAGCAGGAAGAAAAAAGAGCACAGGAGTGGAAACAGTGCACTGTATCCAGTCTAGTCTGTCCACAACACTTAAATGCCAAGTGACAATAATAGATTGAGAATGTGACACAGTTTTTTGAAAACGAAAGAATCCCAGAATAATTGGTGCAGATTCTGACGGATGGCTCACAGTGCAGGGGATTTAGCATGCCTCCTCTGCTAGTGACAGAATGAGAAATCTTATTCGGCTCATGGACTCCGGGGTTGTGTTGGGGGTCTCAATGAGGAGCTCACTATGAACTCTGAACCTTATATTTACATTTTACACTGGGAACGCATCAGGTTATACACCTGCTCGAATCATTTTCTGCACCATCCATTCAGATTATTACAATTTCCTGCATGTAGTTCAGGCCTCCGAGGTTTTGCCAAATGCCAATGCAAGGTATTTTTCACACACACACACACACACACACACACACACACACACACACACACACACACACACACACACACACACACAAACACACACGTGAATCAGGGATATGAAATGCTGGTTAATAAAGACAATATTTTTGCTTCTTCCCTGTCTATATATATTGAAGTCAAAAGTTAGAACAAGAAACAATAAAAAATACGTTTTTCCCTTTTGGAGCATTTCCTGAGTCTCAATATTTGCAAACCAGTAAATGCATTAAAAAAAAAAACAATTATACAAAGAGCATCACACAATAGATTACTTGCAAGTGTTTATTTGTTAAACCCTATTAGGGTAATTCAGGTGTGTATATTCACTGATCAGACATAACAGTATGACCACATTATAACATTATGAAAACAGTCCTGCCCCATCAATCATCAACAGCTTCATCAGCAGTTTGAGCTACAGGAGCTCGTCTGTTAGATCGGACCACACGGACCAGCCTTCGCTCCCCACGTTCGTCACTGAGCCTCGAAGACACGTGACTCTGTCGCCGCTTCACCACTGTTCCTTTCTTGGAGCACTTTTGATAGATTCTGACCACTGCAGACCAGGAACATCCCACAAGAGCTGCAGTTTTGGAGATGCTCTGACCCAGACGTCTAGATGTCTAGACGTCACAATTTCTCAAACTCACCTAAATTCTTACACTCAGTGTTATTCACTTCACCGCTCATAATGTTATCAGGTCATAGTGATAAGCCTGGTCATGTGTGTGTGTGTTTTACATTTATTATCGAATTTTCTAAAGATTTGTTTTACTTAACTGGTCGACTGGTCGTGGGGGGGGGGTGTAGGAACCATTTATAGTGCTTCTCTTAATGTTAGTCAGAGATTAGGATTCAGCTTTAAATCATTTGAAGTGCTCGTTCTTAAAATTGCACTTTCAGACATGCACAGAAAACTCGCTCTGGTCACCGTGTACAGACCCCCAGGGCCCTACGCTGATTTTCTTCAAGAGTTTGCTTGTTTTCTCTCAGACCTCTTGATCAGCTTTGATAAAGTGCTGCTTGTAGGAGATTTTAATATTCATGTAGATGATGCAAACGATGCCCTAGGATTATCATTTGTCGATTTACTAAACTCTTTTGGAGTTAAACAAAACGTCACCAGACCAACCCACCGTTTTAACCACACACTAGACTTAATAATATCCTACGGAGCAGACGTCACTGATATAAATATTTTACCCCAGAGTGATGACATCACAGACCATTATCTCCTACTGTACACACTACCGGTAGAGCAGATTAACCGTGTTTCACCACGGTATCGACTTGGTAGGACTATTATTCCAACCACTAAGGACAGATTCATAAATAACCTGCCTGATTTATCTCAGTTTCACATTAAACCCATAACTGCTGATCATCTTGATGAGATGGCGAACAACATAGACCTTATCCTCACTAGCACTTTAGACACTGTTGCCCCCATCCGGTTAAAAAAGGTTCGAGAACAAGCACCTGCACCTTGGTATAATAGTCATACGCATGCCCTAAAGAGAACAACACGTAATCTGGAGAGAAAATGGAGGAAAACTAAATTGGAGGTATTTAGAATTGTGTATAAAGACAGTATGCTTAGCTACAGACAGGCGCTAAAAGCTGCTAGAGCTAAACACCTGAGCAAACTCATAGAAAATAACAAAAACAACCCCAGGTTCCTTTTCAGTACAGTCGCTAACTTAACAACAAATCAGGGATCTGAAAAATGTGTTCCATCACAGTTTAGTAGTGAGGACTTTATGAATTTCTTCACTGAAAAAATAGATAACATTCGAATAACAATTGTGGCAGTTCAACCTCTGACAGCATCTCCCGACACAATCGTACTTACAACCCCACAACTACACTGTTTTACATGTATAGGACAGGAAGAGCTGTATGATGCTATTATGAAAGCTAAATCAACAACATGTCAGTTAGATCCAATTCCCACTAAACTACTGAAGGAAGTGTTATATACAGCTAGTGAGCCTCTTTTAAATATTATTAACTCCTCACTATCGTTAGGTCACGTCCCTAAATCCCTCAAGTTAGCAGTTATTAAGCCCCTCATTAAAAAACCTAATCTGGATCCAAGCACGCTATCGAATTACAGACCAATTTCAAATCTCCCATTTATGTCTAAGATTTTAGAAAAGATTGTCGCTGCCCAGTTATGTAACCACTTGCAGGAGAACAATATCTTTGAAGAGTTTCAGTCAGGTTTTAGGCCCCATCATAGCACAGAAACTGCTCTAGTTAAAATCACTAACGACCTGTTTTTAGCTTCAGACCAAGGCTACATCTCCCTATTAGTTTTACTAGATCTTAGTGCTGCGTTCGACACTATAGATCATGATCTTCTCCTCGATCGCTTACAGAATTACATCGGTATTCAGGGACAGGCATTAAGCTGGTTTAAATCCTACCTGTCCAATCGTTACCATTTCGTAGATTTAAATGGAGAGCTATCCAGGATAATGCTAGTAAATTATGGCGTACCACAAGGGTCAGTTCTGGGACCCCTGCTTTTTACAATATACATGCTTCCATTAGGAAATATTATTAGAAGGCATGGAATTAGCTTCCATTGTTATGCTGATGATACCCAGCTATATATTTCATCCAAACCAGGCGATACAGCTCAATTAGCTCGCATAACTGAGGGTGTTGAAGAAATAAGAGATTGGATGACCCATAACTTTCTGCTATTAAATTCTGATAAAACGGAGATTTTGCTCATCGGCCCAAAAAATAGTACACAGAAGCTCCAGCATCTCAGCCTGCATTTAGACGGTTGTTCTGTAACTACTAGTTAAACGGTAAAAGACCTGGGAGTTATTTTAGACAGCAACTTATCTTTCAAAAATCACATCAATCAAGTTACAAAAACAGCCTTCTTTCACCTTAGAAATATTTCTAAGCTAAGAAATATGTTATCTTTATCTGATGCAGAGAAGCTCGTCCATGCGTTTATGACCTCTAGAATAGACTACTGTAATGCATTACTAGGTGGATGTCCTGCATCATTAATAAACAAGCTTCAGTTAGTTCAGAATGCAGCAGCAAGAGTTCTTACTAGGTCAAGAAAATACGATCATATAACCCCAATCTTATCGTCCCTACATTGGCTTCCTATTAAGTTTCGAATAGACTACAAACTACTGCTACTCACTTATAAAGCACTAAATGGTTTGGCTCCCATGTATCTATCCAGTCTTTTAACACGCTACAATCCGTCACGCTCCCTGAGATCTCAAAACTCTGGGCTTCTAGTAGTTCCTAGATTAGCAAAGTCCACTAAAGGCGGTAGAGCATTTTCACATTTAGCTCCTAAACTCTGGAATAGTCTTCCTGACAGTGTTCGGGGTTCAGATACACTCTCCCAGTTTAAGTGCAGATTAAAAACATATCTTTTTAGCAAAGCCTACACATAACACACATCACACACATCACATCATAACCTTGTGCTCCAGAACATCTGATCACATGCACATTATCAACTTGTGCTGTTAATATCATGAACAGCAGCTACGCTAATTCCTCTCCACTGCTTCTCTTTCTCTCCCCATCCCGAGGCATCCTGAGGTTTGGCCAGCTCCAGTCACGTCCCACCTCGTGAAGATTATGGACCTATGGATGATCATGGAGAAGTAGATGCCGAGTGTTTAAAGGCCCTGGCATGGAGAAGCTGATGCTGGATCTATGATGATCACAAATTGTTCTGTATTGTTGAAAGATTTATGACCAAACTTTTGATGTCACCCATATGAGGATGGGTTCCCCTTTGAGTCTGGTTCCTCTCAAGGTTTCTTCCTCATATCATCTAAGGGAGTTTTTCCTTGCCACTGTTGCCACGGCTGCTCATCAGGGACAAACGCACACCATTCACCTTCACTGTTGTTTTCTGTAAAGCTGCTTTGAGACAATGTCTGTTGTGAAAAGCGCTATACAAATAAACTTGACTTGACTTGACTTGACTTAACTGTTCTACTTCATTCAGAACGCTTTAACAAATGGCTTTATTAGTATTATTTATTTATTTATTTATTAATTTATTAATTAATTTATTTATTCATAAATGCTAAAGCTGTACAATAAACGCTAAAAAAGAATCCATATCGCTAGACTGTCGTAAAAATGTTTTACGAGTAGTATCCTGACACCAATCAAGCAAAATAGTCCGCTTTGGATTTCAGTAGTCTCCTGTGTACCTTGGAATGAACACCTGAACCTACATCGGTCCTTTGCGGATAAGATTTAACACTCATGCATTAAACAACACTAAAAATTTATACAAATGTTAACTTTAGCTTAAAATATAGAGGACATCCCATAGTGTCTAATACAGATGTGTCCAATCTTATCATCGAAAGGTTGTGTGGGTGCAGGGGATTATTAGACAGTGGTGTTAGACTTGATGCTCTTCAATAGAGCTTATATTAAATTAGAGCTTATATTAGATTAGAGCTTTTATTAGATTAGAGCTTTTATTAGATTAGAGCTTTTATTAGATTAGAGTTTATATCAGATTAAAGCTTTTATTAGCTTTTATTAAATCCAGGAAAGTTAAAAGTTTGTAATTGTTTTTACTGACACATACTCCTGATTCAGACGAACATCTGCCTGTGGACTTAAACCTCATGTAGGATTTGAAAACTTAAGTTTAATCCATTGTTAAATTTGAGGTTTAAAAGTATTGGAATATCGGGGGGGGGGGGGGGGGGCAATCTCCCTGTGCACAATGCCAGCTTCATGAAGATATGGGTTGGAAGATATGAAAGATCTCCTGCTATAGAGCTCTGACCATCAACCCTATTGAACATGAAGAACTGCACCAATCTCCACTAAATCTAGTGGAACATCTTCCCAGAAGAGTGAAGGAAAATATAACAGTAAATGGGAACTCAATGTGGAATGCATTGCTCATAAAGTACATACTAATCTTACCCTCAGGTGTCCACATGAAGTTTTTTAGTTTTCTTGACGTTTTTTGAGGTCGAAATATTTCATGTCTTTGTGTTTGCTGACGAAGTCCAATCTGTTTCCATAACGTTTTTCCACCGTTAATATTCAGCCATCGGTTCATAGACGTCAAGCTTTTACTAAACAGCACTCATGTTCATTTTTCTGAAAGTTAAAAAAGAGACATCCTGTTATGTTTGAACAAATCCCAGTCTAGTTTCCAGTTGAATAAATATTTATGGTTGCACATGATAGCAGATGGCTGGAGCCTCGGCTTGTGTTTGGGTTGGGATGGCGTGAGCATCTGCTTTCTGTCCACTGGCTGTGGTTCATTAGAGAAGTAAAGCCTGCTGGGAAAAGCGAAGATAACTCACAATTTCCAATTTAGTGCATACATGCAAAGAAATATTAGAAAAACTCCTAAATTGATTCTAATCCAAAATAGCTGAGCAAAAAACTGAACATAAAATATTTACTGAGCATTGCACATGATCCCTTAACTTGATAGTGATCAACACTAATAATTCAAAAACTCTTCCAATTAATCAGTAATGATTTTCCCATTACACAGATAGTAATAAACCAACAATAATAATAAACTATCAATTGAGCTTCATACTTCAAAAATTCAGTGATTGTCTAGACAAGAACCAGTTCCAACCAATGGGCCTCAAATGGTAGCGAATGTAGACACAATTGCTTGAAGTGCAATATATTGGTGGACAGTCACAAAGTTGCTTTGTCATGGATCTGTACTTTACTGAAGTATTTCCCTTTGAGCAGATTTTAACTTCACGACATTGCAAAGTCGCCTAGTCATAGGTTTTCATTATGTGCTTTTTGAGCATCACATTCCACATTTAGTCCCAATTTTATATTTTCCTTCACTCTTCTGGGAAGATGTTCCACTAGATTTTTGCTTGTAGACATTTGAGTTCATCAGCCACAAGGGTGTTAGTAAAGTCAGGTATTGATGTAGGTGAGAAGGTGAGGAGACCTGGGGTGCAGTCAGCGTTCACATTTATCCCAAAGGTGTTCAATAGGGCTGAGATCAGATCTTTTTTCCAATACAACCCATGTAAAGCAGACCTTCATTGAGCTCATTTTGTAGACAGGGTGAAACAGGTTTGGGTTTTTTAGTTTAAGTAAACGCCAAATTTGATGATACCGGATCCGAAGACGTCCTGTACAACTGAGTGCATCCAGTTTTGTGTTAACAGTTTGAAGAAGAATATAGTGTTTATTCCTATAGTGTATGAGAAGATGCTATTTGGTAAAACTTTGGGAAAATTTGTACCAGCATTATGTCTCTCATAAGAGGTCACTGAATGGCTGTATTAAGCAATAAACTCTATGAAATAAATTGGATTGTTTTTCATTGTACTATGAGGCTCACTGAACTAGAACTTTTCTTCAAATATAACTGCGTTAGTTAAGAAGATTACTGACTAATTATTTATTTATTTAGATTTCTTACTATTGGTTTGAGAAATATTATAAAATATTAATGAGAGGAATCATGGGGATTTGAATTTTAATATAATTATTGCTTTAATGCAACATTTACTTTCGACCCTTAAATCTCAAACAAGGTGCTTTGCCTCGAGAAAAGTTTGTGCACCTTTGCAGTAACCGCTAATGTTCCTGTTTCAGCATGTTTACAATTAAACATGTTTGAACCTGTGTGTATGTGAGTTTGCTTTTTTCTATACATGCCCCTGTTTTGTACCTCATACAGTAGATTTCATCAGTTCCACCATCGTTAATTCATTCAGAATACAATCATTGTATAATCTCTTCTTGCATGTTGTAGCATACAGAATCACTGTTTCCTGCTCTAACATGTCTGTTTGTGTCATTTGGTTTATTTGTCCTATAGCACTATAGGTATGCGATGCCTATTTTTTATGCAGGACAAATTACTGGAGTAGACTTTATTCTTTTTTTCTCAAGCGCAGCCACAGAATCTCAATCTCATCAAGTCTTGACAAAAGACAAATCTCTTTCAAAAAGAAAACTTTTTCCAGGTTTATTGGGTGCTTCAGAGCTTTACATTTCAGTCCCCATTTTCTCTGAAGCCTCAAATTCTCAGCTGATTCTGACACAAAGGAAAATGGATTGTTTTTATCCATTTTCAGTGAGAAAATGTGTTCTGAATTCCTCAGAAAAACTGAATGCAGGAAGCTTTGCTGTTAGTCCTCCTGAGCTCGAATTGAGTGGCAGAATAATATTATGCTGATTTGCTGGTGAAAGTGTAGAAGAAACTGGAACACTATCAAATTAGGGGTGGAGGAATCGTAGTTAAAATCTTACTATTGATAATAGTGTTTGTATCTGATTCATTTTAAAACATTTGTCCAAATTAATACCAGTGACTTCCCTATTCATATTCTCTCTCTCTCTCTCTCTGCACTTTACAATCATCTCTATTTTTCTTTAACAACATCAGTCAGATCCAGGGACAATCAACCTTTGCAACTGATCCAAAATTTATCGCATGGCTTTGATTCTTCACTGGTTTCCTGTAGTTGTTACATCAGATCCTGATAATTCCTTCATTCTCTAGTACTGCACCACATGTCCCTCATTTTTTTTACCATTTACTGCACATTTACACTCATGCCACTCATCAAGAGCAACTTACATCTGTTCTATTTATACACCTGAGCAGCTATGGTTAAGGTTATGGTTAGGGGCCTTTCTCAGGGGCCCAACAGAAGCAGCTTGGTAGAGCTAGGATTTGAAGACAATGCCTTTGGATCCAAAATCCAATGCCGTAACCACTTAGCTACCACTGTTCATCATCTACCACTGCATTGCTGATCCTTCCATCCTCGACCAATGCAACCACTGGTTTCTCCATCTTCTATTACTGCAAAACAGATCCCTCCATCCTGTATTATTAATAATTCCATCCTCTACCACTGCAACCACTGGTTTCTCCATCTTCTATTACTGCAACATAGATCCCTTTATCCTGTACCATTAATCCTTCCATTCTCCACCACTGCAACCACTAGTTTCTCCATCTTCTATCACTGCAAAACAGATCCCTCCATCCTGAACCATTGATCCTTCCATCCTCTACCACTGCAACCACTGATTTCTCCATCTTCTACCACTGCAACACCTCTATTCTCTAACAGTGGTCCATTGATTTCTTCATACTCTACAGCTGCTCCACTAATTTCTCTATCTTCTAGCACTGCACCACTATTCCCCCAATCCTCTAAGACTACATCACTGATCCCTCCATCCTTGTCCACCACACCACTGATTGCTTCATGCAGTGTTATTGTCGGGCCCTTGAACAAAACCCTTAACCTGCTCAGTTGTGTAAATGAGATCATTGTAAGTAGCTCTAGAAGAAGACATTTGCCAAATGGCAGAAATGTAACTGTGTTCAGGACGGGGTGAGTTTTCTTTACGCTTGGTAGTTTCTCTGTAATGATTTTTTTCCCTCTGAAGCAGTATCAGAGTGGTGCAGGATCAAGATGCTGCTTTGCATCACTTTAAGTCACGGATCAGCTTTACTTAAATCTCAAATTCAATGATTTGAATAGAGAATAGGAGCTTTTCACTGGTGTATTATGTGATATTTCAGCAAGCAAAAAACTGGATATGATGGCGTTTCCAAGCGATGCTGTTTTTTCTCAAAAGAACTACAGTAGTATTGAATGTGCACAAAGGTTTTAATTGTTTCTAGTTTCCTAATTAGTTCTGAAAAGAATTCATGTCTGCCTTGAAGGGTTTGAGTGTATCATTTGGCCATTCGTGTACGGTTTGGAGTTTAATTTACGATGCGAGTACATAAACACTATACAGTTTGATTAAACTGGATCCACAAAAACACACCAAATTGGATTTGGAAAAGGAAGATTTTTATTTAAAAAGTCTCAAATACCCCCACAAAGCCTTTTTATGTAAAACAAGAGATAACAAAATTGATGTTTGCAGAGCAAAACTGGTTGAGTGGATCAAAATAACAGTTTCAAAAGAACACATTTTATTTACTTCTTTTTATTATAAGACAAAAAAAGGAGGGGAAAAACAACAACAATTTAATCATCAGGTTAACTAGGAGCTAAAAGGGATGACACCAGGGCTTAGGGTGCGGCTCACAAATCAAAGGCTCTGCATCTTTTAGTCTTCTGGTTCTTGTCTTCTGATTTATCAACCATGATAATGGGCAGAGGGCTGTACATATAGGAGGAAAAAAAAATATAGGATCGAGATGCAACAGAGCAAAAAAAAGGTGGAAAAGCTACAGAGATTAAACATTCAAAGGCAAACACTCGGACACAACACACTCAATCCCAAAAAACTATTAATAATAATAATAGTAATAATAATAATAATATAACAAATCATACCACATTATTATGTAACAGTGCATCAAAAGTAGCATATGAGAGAGGAAGAGAGAGAGAGAGAGAGAGAGAGAGAGAGAGAGAGAGAGAGAGAGAGAGAGAGAGAGAGAGAGAGCATGTATAATAATGATGCTTTGCGAAGCAATAATTGAGAAGGTCAGTGGTTTAAGCCCCAGTATGGCCAAGCTGCCACTCTTGGGCCCTTGAGCATGGCCCTTAACCCTCTGTGCTTTACTGGCACTGTATAATATCTGACCCCAGCTTCCTAACATCATCATTAAGCTGTTGGCATGGTCTCCCAATTCATTTGAAGGGAGTTGTAGGAGTGGTGCTTTGTGGGGAGAACGAGGTCTGAGAAGCATTGTAGTGAATGTACATGAGCAGGTGCACCTATTTTGTATATAGTTTTCTTTACTTTCATCATCATTGTCTTTGTTTTGTTATTTTGCCACTTTTTCTTTCATGGGGTATTGTATATAATTTGGACTTTGCACTTGAGCACGCTGTAAATAAACACCACTTTACACGGAACATCACAGCGAGTATTGCCATCATTTGGGTAGAAGGCGAACCCGTAAGGCCGCTCTACCACATTCATGATGCCATTTTTTTCATTATATATCTCCAAGTTGCCAATCTGGGGCCCTTGATCAAGGCCCTTAACCTTCTGTGCTCGAGGGGTGCTGGATAATATCTGACCCCAGCCTCCTTATATCGTTTGGATATGCAAAGAAAGAATTTCACTGTGCTGTAATGTACATGTGACACATATAAAAGCACCTTTAAGCTGTTGGAGTTAGCTCCTGGTGCCATTTTTCATTTATATACTTTTCTCAATAAAAATGTTAAAATTCTCCAGTTCCTCAGATTCATCTTTAAATTCACCTCAGCCCATGTACAAAATCGCTGTATCTACGTTATAGGTCAAACCGCATGAGAAATGCTGTCCATGTATCTCAGTAAGTCATTAGGAAATATCTAGAATAGCGTCTCAGTCCGTATGGAACTGGACCTGTATGTTACTATGGTAATGTTTATTTAAAAGCAGCAAATTCATTTAGAACGTTTTAACAAACACAAAGTACCTGAACGCTCTGAACTCACACCCGATCTTCCAGCCAATCACAATCCGCTATTCACACTAACTCTAGGTATAATATGGTATTTACACAGATTCAACTTATTTTCTACAGCATATATCTATATAACAAAATCTATTTTATTGACAAAAAAAATGACTGTATGGTTCATTCTCCAGGATTCTTCAGTCGCCAGTCTCTTTTATATGGAAGCTTTATTTATCTGTCTTGGTTCAGGTTACCGGAGCTGAGGTAATGATATCTGTCCAGGAAACACTGGAGCCTGAGTGACACCAGGGACAGGATTTGTGCGTCTGCTGTCTTTTCCCTTATCCCTCCATCTAAAGTGTCTGTCCGCTGAGTGCACTTCATCTCTATAGAACACAGATAGCCGTCTCGGCCTTATCTTCTCCTCTACTCCGGAGGCAGTGCTTTTAAAACTTCACTCATTTTATCACGTGTGGCAGCATAAACACCCAGCGTCAACACTGCATCTGTAATTTAATCCATCACGCATGAGGCTTTAGGATGCGGAAGCGGTTTCTATGCAGCTTCACTTACACACTGTTTCAGTTCTTTAATTTATACTAATTTGCTGGTGAATTCTGGATTCTGATTCGTCAACAGGTGTTGATTTTTTATCCGACACCACAGGTTTTGGATCTCTTTCTGATGTCTTTCCACAGGATCAGGGACTCGCCTGAGGGACGCTGCTCAGGAATGTATTCTAAAACAAACAAATAAATTAATAAACAAAGAATTCAATAAATATTCCTTAATGTGGTTAAGTTCAGAAAGCCAGAACGTGCATTTGTTTTTTATTCATGTTTGCTTACAAGGTCAGCATTGATATCGCACAATCCTGAATTACTGCAGAATCCGGGATTAATTATCTCATGATCTTGTATTCATTATCTTGTGATGTTGTCTGTTATCTCATGATCCTGCATCATTATTGCATGATTCTCACTTAATTAAAAAGAAAACATCTAAGGAGATCACTGAAGCTACTAAAATTGGGAACCATCATCTTCGAGGAAGAAATGTGGTCGGAAATGAAATCTCGAATGATCGTGATTGGCAATCAATTCAACGTTTGGTGAAATCAAATCGTAAAAAAATTACTGTAGAACTCACGGCTGTGTTCAATAGTGAAAATAAGACGTATCATGATCCTGTTCTTTTGTAATCTAAGCTTAATTCTCTTAAAATCCTGCCTTTGTTATCCCATGAGTCTGTCTTCATTTTTTCCAAATCTTGTCTTAATTATTTCCTAAACTTGAAGTAATTATCTCATAATCCTGGCATTGTTATCTCATGATTTAAGTTTAATTATCTCATGATCCTGGTTTAATTATCTCATGATCCTGGTTTAATTATCTCATGATCCTGGTTTAATTATCTCATGATCCTGGTTTAATTGTCTCATGATCCTGGTTTAATTGTCTCATGATCCTGGTTTAATTGTCTCCTGATCCTGGCTTAATTATCTCCTGATCCTGGCTTAATTATCTCCTGATCCTGGCTTAATTATCTCCTGATCTTGGCTTAATTATCTCCTGATCCTGGTTTTATGATATCAAGACCCTGAACACGTCTTTATTATTTAATGATCCTGACCTAATTATCTCATGATTCTAACTGGATTATTTCCTAATTCTTTTTCATTATTGCATGATCCTTGCCTAATTATCTTGTAATCCTGGCTTAATTATCTCCTGACCCTGACTATGTTATCTCATGATCCTACCTTAATCATCTCCTGTTTCTGGTTTATTTATCTTGTAATCGTGGCTTAATTATCTTGTGATGGTTTAATTATCTTGTAATTCTGCTCTAATTATCATATGATCTTGTGCTTGAATTTGACTCTATTTTAATAACCAAAAAGATGCCATTGAATACAAATATACTTGATTAGGGATGTAAATGATGTTTACAGAGCGATGTTCATCCACCGCACTGCTTATAAACTATAACTCGACTGTCAGCGAGCGTCGTCTTCCATTAATTTTACATCATGCAGCTTTTCAAAAATTACACACCCTCTAATGGAGCTGTGTGAATATATGATAAGCTATAATGCGCAATTAGATCCTCTCTCTCTCTCTCTCTCTCTCTCTCTCTCTCTCGTTTTTTATCATATTCTATAAGCATATCAGCATGTTAGCAAAGCTCGTGTCTCGTTTCTCCTCTCCAGCCTGTGTTTGATTATTCAATTTCCAAAGCACCACAGGGGCCAAAACATACGCACACTAATCTATCTGACGTTGTTCTGTTTGTCCAAGATGTAAAGGCAAATTTACAAAAGGAGCGTACGGCGCCTTTATTCTGTATGCATTTTAATGGATTATGTGCTGCTCTAATGTGTTAATTAGTGTGTAGAGGAAGTGTAATGAGCAAAAGAGCACTAATTTCTTGTCTCATCCTTTATAGAGGCAAGAAAATGTGGGGGGAAAATAAAGGGCAAAAATGTTTCCGCTTTTGAGTTGTAGCACTTTGCAGCTGAAGTTTTTTTTTTTTGACATATGATTTTTACATTATTTACATTTTCAGCATCCAGAGTGATTTTCTCATTCATACTACTGAACAGATCTAGGTTTAAGGGCCTTGCTCTGGGGCCCAAGATGCTACACCTTTGGAAATAATGTGAGCACTGATGCACCTCAGGCCTCCTCACTTCACCTACATCCGTACCTGACTTTACTAACACCCTTGTGCATGGATGAGTACAAATTCTCCACAAAATCTCCACAACTTCTCCACATATTCTTCACAAAATCTCCACATATTCTTCAAAAAAATCTCCACAAAATCTTCACAAAATCTCCACAAAATCTCCACAAATTCTTCACAAAATCTCCACAAAATCTCCACAAATCTTTCACAAAATCTCCACAAAATCTCCACAAATCTTTCACAAAATTTCCACAAAGTCTCCACAAAATCTACACAAATTCTTCACAAAATCTCCACAAAATCTTCACAAAATCTCTACAAATTCTTCACAAAATCTCCACAAAATCTTCACAAAATCTCTACAAATTCTTCACAAAATCTCCACAAAATCTCTACAAATTCTTCACAAAATCTCCACAAAATCTCCACAAATTCTTCACAAAATCTCCACAAAATCTCCACAAAATCTTCACAAAATCTCTACAAATTCTTCACAAAATCTCCACAAAATCTCCACAAAATCTCTACAAATTCTTCACAAAATCTCCACAAAATCTCCACAAATTCTTCACAAAATCTCCACAAAATCTCCACAAAATCTTCACAAAATCTCTACAAATTCTTCACAAAATCTCCACAAAATCTCTACAAAATCTTCACAAAATCTCCACAAAATCTCCACAAATTCTTCACAAATTCTCCACAAAATCTTCACAAAATCTCTACAAATTCTTCACAAAATCTCCACAAAATCTCCACAAAATCTTCACAAAATCTCTACAAATTCTTCACAAAATCTCCACAAAATCTCCACAAATTCTTTACAAAATCTCCACAAAATCTCCACAAATTCTTCACAAAATCTCCACAAAATCTCCACAAAATCTCCACAAAATCTCTACAAATTCTTCACAAAATCTCCACAAAATCTTCACAAATTCTTCACAAAATCTCCACAAAATCTCCACAAAATCTTCACAAAATCTCCACAAAATCTCTACAAATTCTTCACAAAATCTCCACAAAATCTCTACAAAATCTTCACAAAATCTCCACAAAATCTCCACAAATTCTTCACAAAATCTCCACAAAATCTCCACAAAATCTTCACAAAATCTCTACAAATTCTTTACAAAATCTCCACAAAATCTCCACAAAATCTCTACAAATTCTTCACAAAATCTCCACAAAATCTCCACAAATTCTTCACAAAATCTCCACAAAATCTCCACAAAATCTTCACAAAATCTCTACAAATTCTTCACAAAATCTCCACAAAATCTCCACAAATTCTTTACAAAATCTCCACAAAATCTCCACAAATTCTTCACAAAATCTCCACAAAATCTCCACAAAATCTCCACAAAATCTCTACAAATTCTTCACAAAATCTCCACAAAATCTCCACAAATTCTTCACAAAATCTCCACAAAATCTCCACAAAATCTTCACAAAATCTCTACAAATTCTTCACAAAATCTCCACAAAATCTCCACAAATTCTTCACAAATTCTCCACAAAATCTCCACAGAATCTTCACAAAATCTCCACAAAATCGCCACAAATTCTAAATGAACATTTTTCCAGTAAGATTATTCTAACAAGCAAATATGGAATGGGATGTTTCAAAAAGCACAATCTTATCTTATTAATATATTTATTTTAATTATTATAAGTGCATTTTACATTAAGGAAAATTGTGTAAAAAAACGAATTTACGTTGAATTTATCAATTCACAGGGACAAGTTAAATAAACTTCACCAGGAAGTCTGTCCTTCAACAGTGTGAAAATTAGAAATCGCATGTGAGGACAGCTTTCCACAAGAAAGGTTTCTTCCCTGAACAAACTACTTCATGAACACTTGAATGCTTCCTTATTGTTCAGTAAAATATAAATTGTGGCACTTTTTACTGATGTTCTTCTGTGTTTTTCTGGGCAATAATACTCTTTATTTCTTTTGTTTGCAATTCTTTTATTTTTATTTCATTTCTCATTTAAAAAACTGCAACTGGAAACTTCCATCCCCAAAACAAATTCTTTGTAAGTGCAAATATACTTGGCAACAAATATATTTCTGAAACGGATTCTGAAAAAACAGCTGCTACAGTTTGACATTAGCAAAGAAAGAAATTGCTAGGTCCATCTGTACAAATCTAAACAATGTTAAATATGAGGTTCCTGCATAAAAATTAAAATAAAAACCACATAAAACAGGTATGTATTATTTTTAGTTAGAAACCTCCAAGTTTATTTTATGTAGAGTGTGTGATGTCATTCAGTGTAGCTTTATTAGCCTTTGTTTCTGTTCGATCACTTTCTGTTACGTTTCACTGAACATCTCCATCAGCTGATGAGGGGCAAGCAAGAACAAGTTGAAATATATCCTGGATGAAATTTCTGCACAGGATTCAGAAAAGAGAAGAAGATGCAGGCCTTTATTAAATAATAAAAAGAAAAACGTGTACATAAATGTAACACATATATCAAGATCTTCCTTCTGAAACAAGAACAGGAACTGACAAGCTCACAAAGACCATACACATCTTGGATTCAGCACCAGTTCGAAAAAGATGAAGAACATGAATTGAGCTGTATTTTTGAAGCTCTTGATGAACAAAACCCCCCATGGTGTCACAGCTTTTTCTTCGTTTGCTTCTCAGAAGTAAGGACGTATTTTTAAGGATATTTTGCTGCATGAACCAGAGCACAGTAGGGATTTAGTCTTTGAAGATACCTAATGCCTCCATTCCTGGGAGAGGAAACATCTACTGTATCAGAAAATGAAGGTCCTACTTGACCTGCAAAAGCCTTAAGCATCACATGCAAACACTTTAATATAATTCACAACAGTGTGTACATTCCAGGACTGAGGAAAACGGTGTCTCATGAAATATTTATGCATTATAAAGATTATATGAACGTTCTGTTAAAACTTGCTGAAATAAAACAGATTCTGCAGGATGCTGAATATTTACTCTGCACAAGTGTTTTATTATTCTGTACCATAAGATCTGCTCTCGGAAGCTCATTCAAGAGTGAAGCATGGACATCAGGGCAAAAAGTCACATGTTTACTTAAATAGTTGAATTAGGCTAATGGGTAAATTAACATGGATATTGATTCAGTATTGATTGCAGTTTGTCTGAGACAAACTGCAATCAATTCTAAATCAATATCCATGTTAATTTGGGCTTCAGAGTGAGTGCTGGGCAAAATCTAAATCCCAAACTGACAATTCAATTCATTTGTAATGCAAGATGCATGCTATGACTCTTAACCAACCTTGTAACTCGGGTTGTTTTATTTTTCACACACCTTCAGCCAGCCAAATTAAATGATCCTCAGCTTGGTCCACATAAATCTCATAAAGCATTGCTTTCCTAAACCATAGCAACGTGGAGGTTATTTTTCATTTTGCTGGTGATCAGCAGTGATTCTGAGGCTGGGGAGGTTTGGCAGATGGACTACCCCACACTGTGCCATTGAGGCTTGTCTATGGCAATCAAGCCCAGACCAGAAAGTGTACCCGAAAATCATACTTAAAAAAATCTGACTCCATTACAAGTTAAAAGTGACCAATTCCAATATGACCTGAGTAAAAGTCTTCGAGTATCTGATTTGAACAGTACTTCAATATTTGACTCGTATGAAACATAGTCTCAAAGATGCACCAGATACGTGTTAGTAAAAAAGCCCAAAACTGTTGATTTGTGAGGTTTCATTTCCTAAAATACAAATTCAATTCTTCAACTCATCACTGCATTCACCGACAACACAACAGCGTCTTCAACCCGCCAGAATGAACCAAAGATCAAACAATTCGGTCCAAAAAAAGCTATCTTTTGAAAAGGGATCTTTAATTAACAAATAAAATGACAGTATCATGTCACAAAGTAGAAGAAACATTAGTATTCAACGGACAAATAAAATGAAAGGAAAACTTTTTAGAAAAAGTAAAGGGCTGACTGTGATGTGATGCAGCTCTCAGTCTCAGAGCTCGCCATATTTTTATTCAACTTCAACAAAAACTGGTTCTCAAAGTGTTCAGAGTTTTTTTTAGACTGAAAATGAGGCCAGCAGAGATAAAAAAGTCGCTCACAGACAGCAGATGTGGGTAGGGGGGAGTGTTAATGACATCTTCAACAGAGGTGCAGAATGTAATTGGTAACACTCATTGTACTCTAAAATATATGGTAAAAAGTAGATCTATAGAATCGTAAAGGTGGTTAGATAAAGAGTCAAACTTGCTTCTATCTTTGATACTCATTAAAACTAGAAAGTAGCCGAAAAATTGCTTATGTACTGTAACAAAGTATATTTCATCAAATACTTTCCATCACTGCCTGAAGGTCTGTTCCGGTCATCCTATAGTAAGGTTAGATAAATCTTGTTGAGGTTTCTGACAGTCTCTCCGATTTGAATGAGGTCAAGTTTGAAACTTTACCCAGAAACCATGAATTGTTTCTCAATGTATTCTATTTAGGGTTACAACAACCTTCACCTAGCCCTAGCGCTAACACTAAACCTGTGATGAAGCTTCAATTGATCCCTTCAATTGAAGATTCCCTTGGAGTTTTTAACATTCATCATCTTCATGTGTACAACTACCCTTGGAAACCATTAAGTGGCTTCCCAAAGTTTTGTTATGGATTCCAACCATAACAAAATATTTGTACAGACCTTTTTCCATTTGGAAAGCAGTTGCACTGATTGGTCTACTTTTTTCTGTCCAAATTGCAAACTGGTTCATCAAAAACCATCAGTGAACTCCAAGCTGGACAGATTGAGAAAACATTGTAAACAACCAAATAATTTGATGCCCTTGTACTTCTTGTCAGTCTCCTCCACTCATCCTATGGTAAGTTTGGACAAAGCTTGTTGAGAATTTTTTATAATTTAAATTGTCATCTTTAAAACTTTACATATAAACCATGAAATATTTTTCACCCAGTAGGTACTTTATATGGTGATGCATTTTCTTCAGCTGTGATGAAGTTGATAATCCTATCAAATGAATATCTTGTGGACCTTCTAAAGTTGAATGTGGTTATATGTGCAAATTCACTTGGAAACCATGAAATTGCTTCCCAAAAAATATTGTGAATTCCAGCACATGCTTTAGATTGTACTGTATTTTCTTCAGCTTTGAAGAAATTAGCAACCTGGTTTATCCACCAAAACAGTCCAAACTGGACAGATTTATAAACATCGTAAACAATTAAATAACTTTAGACCCTGTCAGTCTCTTCCAGTCATCCTACAGTACTTTTAGATAAAACTTGTTGAGATTTTTGACATTTTGTACAATTTGAATGGTCATCTTTAAAACTGTATTTTGAAACCATTAATAGTTTCTCAAGGTAAGTTGGTGTAAGGTTCAGTAGGAGCTTTAAATCAAGTGGATATCCTGTGCAGTTTCTAAAGTTCATTGTGGTCATGTGTGCATCTACACTTGGAAACCATAAAGTTGCTTCCTAAAGTAATGCTTTGGATTCCAGCAGGTGCTTTAGATGATTGCATTTTCTCCAGCTCTGAAGAATTTTACCTTCTGCAATTACTGATGATATCTGGAAGAGGGTTGAAAAGGGGGCAGAAAATGTCTGGTAAATTTCCAGGAAACATTCTGAAAACTTTATATGGAAATTTATGGGAATATATGGAAATTTACAGAAATGTGTAGAAAATTAATTGGAAATTTGGAAAAGTAAAATAAACTGTACAACTTTAGGAAGCAACTTTATGGTTTCCAAGTGAAGTTGTACAGTTTGTATTATATACAAACATAAATATCAAAGTGATATTATATTGGTTATAAGATGACATGCATGCAAAATGACAGATTTAAAAAATGACATTTTTGACTTTGCAAAAGGAAGTTTTAAAGATAAATGTATGTAATATTTAAGATGGACATTTTTTTACATTATTTTGTGTGCATGTAGGGGGCGTGGCCTCAGTCACCCTGCAGTAAGAAGGCTGTGTGCATGTAATTGATGAATCTACAGAGCAGAAATTCAACTTCTTCTTCTTGCCCCTTGATGTTATTCTGCTATTTGTGCAGGATCCTTTGTGTCTCTGTTTCCTTCACAGCACCTGCTCTTGCCTTATTCTGGATCAGTTGTTGCCCTTCTCCCTAATCCTTGTTGCACCAGGCGCTTGAAAATGATCCAAGTCTAAAATCTCCCTCTGGACATACAGCTTCCGTTGTTTAACCATAAGTCTGCTTGTTCCTTCAGCCTCTGCTCTTCTTTCCCACCCAGCCTTAATTGCTTTTTTTTGTTTGGGAGTCTTAATTAAGAGTAGTTTAATTGCTTAACCCTCAATACTGCTGCACCCCCAACCTCTAACCGTGTGGTGCATATAGCCTGGTCCATATGTTTCCACAGATCCTTCTTCTCAAACTTGAGTTCCTACCTTCAATTACTGCTCATAACCAGGGTTTAATTTCATCCTGCCTCATCTGACCTTGGGTTAAATGTGATTAGAGACATTACAAGGAAATAATTATTTAAAGGTGCATCTGTTGACTGTATAGAGCTAGCGCTGGTAAGTGTTTTGCTTTTCTGCTAGTATAGTTAGTACAAAGCCCAGCACATAATGTGCAACCTAAAACAACCAGATTTCACTCTGATTTGTGTAATATTTCACTTGTGTTTAAATGGTTTCCCAATTCCCTGAGTATACCCTTCTTTGAGCTGACATTCTCCCTGCTTGGGATCCATCTGCCGCTTCATACTGACTCAGTTGTGTCTATTTTCAGAACAATCGCATATCTGTAGAGGTAGAAAGCCAGCTAATTGCGTTACAAATCGCATTACCAAGACGGACTCGTGATACGATATATGACTCACCGGCAGTGATATGCACGTGTTTGTCTAACCTTCCCGTATTTGTGTCTTTTCACAATGAAATCTTCATCAAAATGACTCACAAAGAAGCAATTTCTCACGACTGAAACTCTATTGATCGCCTCGCTCTGAAAAATGAATGATACTTCACAGAGAAGCCGTGTGTGTGTGTGTGTGTGTGTGTGTGTGTGTGTGTGTGTGTGTGTGTGTGTGTGTGTGTACGTATATAATTACGTCCTCTGACTCACAGGGCTCTAATATAATAATTGTCATTTATACTGGATGTGTGTGTGATGTGTTATTACGCAGCACTCGCTCCAGCCTTTATTGTGCCATAACAATAACCAGCCTCGGTAGGAGGAGGAGGATTAACTGAGAGGCTGAGCTATTTCTGTCCTACTCTATTACTCAGACGAGAGAGGGAGGGGGAGGGAAAGAGAGTGAGAATAGAGGAAAGAGAGCGATAAAGACAGAAATGTCCAGAGAAAAGGTTCAGAAATCTGGCCAAAGCTCAGCAAACGCTCAATAGTCATGTTTCCTTTTCTGATTGAGTTAAATATAGTAAAGTATTATAGTCTTATCTACAAGGGATTAGATTCACATGGAGTCAGGGGTCTTTTCTCTGCAAGTCTGTGGGGTAAAATCACTGTGATTTATTGCCATCCAGCTCAGCCATGTGATTGCATTTTTTTTTTTCCATCCTTTATTTGTCTACGACGGTGTTTTAGTGCCACGTAATAACAAAAAAAAAAAGTATGAGAATCACGAGAATAAAGTCATAGCAACACAAACATAAAGTCGAAATAGAGGGCGCTATTGCTTAAATGCAACCTAAAATTGATGACCCAGAACAACAGCGTAAATTCAAACATCAGCAGCTACTGTTCAATAAATGTTGGGGATGACCTTCAACGAGCTCTTAAGCTCCCCCCCCCCCCCCCCCCAAATGTCAAAACCATGTGATTTGTTCATGATGATTGTCGGAGAACAATCCACATGATCTCACTTCCACACCCGCCCTACACACCAGATGCGGCTCCAGCAGGATTCACCCTCTTCTCAAAGATGAAGCTCCAGCTCAAAGGTCACCATTTTAACACAATTGCAGAGATCCAGCGCGAATTGCAGAAGGTGCTTGACACGCTTTAAAAAAGAAGACTTTCAGGATACATTGGGGGCGCTGTATTGCTGTCCAATGGAAATATTTTGATAGTGTGTATACGTAGATACATATTATTAAGTATTTTCTTTTAAACAGAGTTAGTCTCAAAACCTTTCAATACCACCTCATACAATGCTTTTAACAATACAAGTTTGCACATGTAGCTCCATGAAATCTCCACAAAATATCAGTGTCTACTTCCAAAATCTCATCTACCTGCCCTCTAGTTGTTCTATGGTAATAAAGCATTGTGTGTATGATGGTCCCTTAATATTTGAAGGGTTTTACTTTAAAATGAAATTCATCAAAATGATGCAAAATTAGCTTCTTGTAAATGGAGAAATCACAGAGCTCGAGTAAAATGCTTTTCTGCTCCAAACAATACGCCTGAAAAAACAAATCCGACACAATGACAACCTTATTTCTTGCTGCCCATCTAATGTGATGCTCATTAAAATATAAAGTGCATGGAAAAAAACACACACACCACATTTTCATTTTCAACCTGCAATAGAACAATCCAGTCTCTGAGGAGAACCTGCATGGGTTCTCACTGCTGCCCATGCAAAGGAAACAATCCAAGATTCATATTTTAGATTAGATTTCTAGCCCCAAAGGGAAAGAAGGTGGAAAAATTAGCACCATTTTTTTCCTCCTTGTATTCATGGATTTATTGTTTCCCCAATGCCCACAATTCAGTGGGGAGGGATTTGTTCAGCTCTAATTAGACCGTGCTTTTAGCTCAGACATTACGTGATCCCAGCGGCAGCAATCAGTCAACCTGCCCTCTTCTCATCGACATTTAATGCCGTGACCCTTAAACCCGACGCTCTTTTTACACCCCCACTGCAGTTTAACTAACAAGCTGTAAAGTGACAGGTAACTATTTATATCCTGTAGATGTGTAAGAGCTATAGGACACAAAGAGCAGGAACAACAGATAAAGTGTGTTTTTCTTGTGTAATTTACAAATGATTATTTAACATCGAAACAGAAGGGTGCACTTAGACAGACTAATAAAGTGCTAAACACTGCATAGGCAACAAACCCATTCAATGAAAGTAAAAAATTCAGGAATAAAAAAATAAAAAAATAAATAATAAGGAAAAAAAAAAAAAAATATATATATATATATATATATATATATATATATATATATATATATATATATATATATTTTTTTTTTTTTTTTCTTATTATTTATTTATTTATTTTTTTCTTCCTGAATTTTTATATATATATATATATATATATATATATATATATATATATATATATATATATATATATATATATATATATATATATATATATAACAAAAAAAAGGCAAATTTCGCAAAAATGTAATGTAAATGTAATATATATATATATATATATATATATATATATATATATATATATATATATATATATATATATATATATATATATGAATTTTTTTGTCTCAAAGAATTATAGAATATATATATATATATATATATATATATATATATATATATATATAATTTTTTTTTTTTTACATAATTTTTTTTTATCATTAATTTTTTTAAGAATTTTAATAAACATTTTAATATACAGTAAGTGAATTATATGTATTTATCCCAAATTACCAGCCTGGGGTAACTGTGGCAAGGAAAAAGTCCCTTGGTGGTATGAGGAAGAAACCTTGAGAGAAACCAGGCTCAAAGGGAAACCCATCCTCATTTAGGTGAAATCAAGAGTGCGATTATAAATCATTAAACAATACAAAACACCAGAATGTGAGAACTAACATGAGCACTGGAGTGTGTGATTATGAGTAATGTTCTTTCTACAGTCTTCTACAGTCACTTGATATTGTGGAACCAGGAGCCTCTGAGCAACTCATAAAATAGCTGAATAGTCAAGTCAAGTCAAGTTTATTTGTATAGCGCTTTTCACAACAGACATTGTCTCAAAGCAGCTTTACAGAAAACAACAGTGAAGGTGAATGGTGTGCGTTTGTCCCTGATGAGCAGCCGTGGCGACAGTGGCAAGGAAAAACTCCCTTAGATGATATGAGGAAGAAACCTTGAGAGGAACCAGACTCAAAGGGGAACCCATCCTCATATGGGTGACATCAAAAGTTTGGTCATAAATCTTTCAACAATATCTGATATCATTGTAGATTCAACACAAACTCTACAGTGCCAGAGCCTTTAAATGTTCAAAGAGGTCTAATGGCCAAACTCCATAGAAGTGTGATCCAAATCGCGCTGGTACGTCTCTAGATGTTTTGGGATGTTTGACAGGTCAGCATCTACTTCTTTAAAGGTCCATAATCTTCATGAGGTGGGACACGACTGGAGCTGGAGTAACCTCAGGATGCCTCGAGATGAAACAAAGTCCCTATAAACCTTACAGTCAGCAGATCCTGGCTGTGAAGAACAGAACTATACCAGAGGATATTATAAACACTGCATTAGTTTCCTGTGTGAGTATCTGTGAATGGGTTGTTCCTATAGAAGGACCGTTTATATAAACCTGTGATCGACATCTGTTAATGGAAAATTAACTAAGGCAATTGGACCATTAATGGATGAAGTACACAAACAATGTACTGTAGTTGAGTAAAAGTAAAAACACACTCAGTAAATGGGACTCCTGTACAAGTAAAAGTGTCGCTTTTAAAAAATTAGCATTCAAATATATTCAAATATCCAAAGTACTATGATTTATTATAACTAGAATGTTCCTATTGTCATTTTTAGCACAAGATTCTGTACTCAGTTTAGGTGAAAAGACTCTAATGTGACTCTCAGCACACCAGTTTATAGAAAAGAAATATATAAATGAGACAACACTGATTTGAGTTTCTGTCATCATTTATTGCTCTCAAAATGTTCTGCTTGCTATATTGAACTGACGCTGAACTGTATTTTGGTGCTAAGTAGATACCACCAAGGTACCAAAGGTGGTAGTTTAGTGGTTTAGACGATGGACTCTGGATCATTCAAATCCCAGCACCACCAAGCTGCTACTGCCTTTAAGGGAGGCCATTATGCCTTAACTGCTCAGTTGTTCTTGATAAGGGTGTCTGCCTAATGGCATGAATGTAAATTAATACATTGGTGGGATTTGAACTCATGAGCTTCGGCAGCAAAGTCCAACACTTTATCAACAAAATAAAAATAAAACCACTTCAATGCACTCTTCTTAACCAAAACCAGTAAAAAAAAACTCATACTCAGCAAACTGCAACCACAACCCTACTACTACTTTACAGTTATATTACAAGAACCATGAGTATTTACAAAAAGCTAAACAGATTTAACAAAAGAGCAGAACAAACTCAAAGTCGGATGGCCGCAGGTCGAAACCAATCTATTAAAATCTCAATAACAAAACACAGAGACAGAATCAAGAAACGATATAAAGCACTGACAAAGCGAGCTTCCGATTCCATCTTCCAGTCTGACTTTAAATCTCACTTTAGTGTGACGTCAGTGTGTGTGTTCATGTAGAAGGTGGGCGTGGCTTCATTAAGATGGAATGTTGACAGTGGAGAAGTCTGGAATAGCACCTGCACAGACTAGACATACAAACCCACACATCCCATACAATACAATACAACCTGTGAAATATATATATATATATATATATATATATATATATATATATATATATATATATATATATTTATATATAAAAACAGATACAGAAGCAACAATAAGCACCAACTGACATGAAATAAACAAATAAAGTTTATACAAAAAAAAAGGGTTGCAACTCATTATTATTTTTGTTTTTTTGGGGGGAGAAGGAAAACCCAGGCACTTAAAATAAAACTAAAGTGAATTACAGTGACAAAAATAAACTCGCCCCTGCATGAAACAAGACAGTGAAATTGCTTTTAGACACTCTAATACACCACTAAAGCACAAGACAATATTCTCCAACCGGAATTTTATTTCCATCTTCATGGTGAAGCGTAAGAAGGACCCGAACGCATGTAATCATATTTCTCTCATGGGAATAGTTTGCTGCTCTGAGCTCATTCAGATGTTGTGAGGTGTTTTTATACAATACTTTTACCAATGTCGAGCTCGAAATCACACTTGCGAACAGAATAGAAGCTAAAGCACGCCTTTATTTAAATCAGGTTGTTAAAGTCAAACATGAATACGTTTGAAAAAAACTTAAAGCATCATCATGTTTTGGTGATACCCTTGTGGGCACCTGGTTATTCAGGTGGTATTTGCTCCTTTTTAAAAAAAAATTATGTTCCACATTTAGATCCAATTTCCTGTTATCATAATCTCCACTCTTCTGAGATGTTCCACTAGATTTTGTTGTGTGGAGATTTGTGCTTATTCAGCCATGTAGCGTGAGGAGGCTTCAAGTCAGTGTGTCAATTCACCCCAAAGATGTTTAATAGGTTTGAGGTCAGAACTTTAGAGCCAGAGATCCTCCAGTCCAACCCATTTAAAGCAGGTCTTCATTTAGCTTTGTGCACAGGAGCATTTTCATGCTGGAACAGGTTTAGGTCTACTCGTTCACATTAAGAAAGATTTTCATGTCAACTTTGTGGTAACAGATGGTTGGAAATATCAGGTGTCTAATACTTTTGTCACTATACTGTAGGTTCTTAGTATCGGTTTAGTGTTCTTATTTGAGAAATCTTGTTCTGAAATGTATGTAATGATTAGGTGCCATGACCTGAGAGTCTGTGATGCAGCTCATATACGTCACGTATGATCTGGTTTACCATTTGGGAACAGAAGGGATCTTTTAGAGCTTTGTTCTGCAGAATAAAACCCCACACACCTTTTATAGAAAGCGCATACCCACCACAACTTACCCACTGAAACTCTGTCTACAACAAGAGAATTGAGTGGAACGTCTTGTAGCTGTCTGAGATGGATGTTGTGTTGTGTTATGACACAAAGCTGCACAAGCCCACTTTAAGGTTTTGTCTACAGTCAGCAAATAAGGCACTTGCATTAAAATGTGTCCTCCCAATCCTATACTGAAAGAGAATCAATCTTTCAGCCGCCTCTGTCTGAGATTCCGAGATTCAATTTACAGGGGAGACATGCCAATAAATGTATTTTAATTAAGGGGAGGCAGCACAGGAGCTGCCATAAAACTCAGGCAGCAGCTGAGATAAGATTCCAGACTCTCTCACAGACTTACAAGAGCCAACCTGGATTTCAAGCTTTCAGTTTGCAGCCTGTATCTACACTCAAGTGTCTCTTACTTCTCTACTTGTATCTCTCCTGTCTTTCATTGAGTTGACAGGGCATCGGTCTTGTTGTTCTTGGACGTGTGCCTGTGAGTGTAAACTGTATCAGAGCACCCTGCCAGCTTGGCAAGGAATCTGCCTCTTAGCAGAGTTGACCTTTTTGTGAACACTAGAGTTAGCAAGGATAGAAAAACAATGCTCTTTCCCCTCTAAACAATGTCTGCAATCATGCAGGGCAGCTTAATACACTATACGCTAGATTTTCATGACATAATTTCTTCCTACTAGACATCAATGAGGATGTGCCTGTCCTTGCTGTACCCCTTTAAGACCTCCATTAGTGTGTCTCTTCTACCCAGTAAGGGTTAGATGATATATGAAAATGATTTTCAATTAAACATAATTACAATCCATTGAAGAACATCAAACCAAACAAACCCTGCGTTGACCTTTCCAGGTAAACAATAAATACTAAATATAGAAACGCTTTATTCTTCAGGATATCACTACATCAAAGAAATACAGTTTGCCCCCTTTTAAAGGGGTTTCCATGGTGATGAAAGGACTGCACCTGTGCTGTTTGTCCCCTGAGGCATCTACTTCCACCATGAAGGGCAGAAAAGGATCAGGGTTTAAGATATGAAAGATAAAATCTCTGGTATAGTCATCTTTATGGGTGTGAATAGTGTGAAGCTCACTGTAGTAATTTCAAATGCTTTATGATTTCCCAGTAGAATCTGATAACCCGAAACACTCCCCAACCCCCAACCAAAAAAAAAAAAAAAAAAAAAAAAAAAACCTTTGCTCTAATTATGGACATTCTGTTTAATATTATATATCTGTACTCACTGGTCAATTGTCAAAAATGTAAAGTGCATTTTATGATTCAAAGATTAAAATAATACAATTAAAACACAATAATGGCAATTCGAAAATTTCTTTATTTGCAATGTGTTCAAATACTAAGATTGGCCAGACTTTGTAAAGATACTAATAACTGATGATCTTATATTTTAAGGTTTAGGGTTAGTGATGTAAAAGTAGTAATCTAGGAAAATGGAGCCTTCTTCTTGCTATAAACTCTGACCTTTATCTTTATGTCCACACATCCAGTTTTGCCTCTACATGGTTGCTTGATGTTGTCTGATGACATTTTCTGTCCCGGTTTTGCTTTTGTACTAGGCTACACTAGGGTATGATTTTCTGCCCTTCCTCTGACCTAAAAGAATTGCTTTGTTCTGTATTCATTGTGCAGTTTTAAAACGCATTTATTTTATGAAAAGATCACTCATTTTCCCTGAATAAATAGCATCACAGCAATTTTTTGGTTGCCTGTAAGGATGTGATCTGAAGCATTGCCACACCTAGTTTATATCAGTGAAATCTTTTTCCATCTGCTTCAGAGATTTTGTGTGTCTGTGTGTGCATGTGTGTGTGTGCATGTACTTGTGTGGGCAAAGTGAATCAATTAATACCTAAATCAGCAACCACCTGTCGTTTACCCAGGAGAAAGTGAAAAAAAGACTGAGAACCAGTGAGAGATTTTTCTCATATTGGCCATTTAGTTTCAATATTCGAGTAATTAACTCAACACCCGAATAACCAGCTCCATCCAATACTGCTCACAGTGTTTGTAGTGCATCCTAATCTAATTAGCTCCTCATTTCGACTTATTTTCTGCAGGAGCTCGCTGAAACGTTCTGAACAATCTGATTGGTCAGGATGTGTACAATATTATATCTCCTGGTTCAAGTGAAGGGAAAAATTTCATTCTCTTGCATCTAAAGGCATTCTATACAATTGTGTTCCTCCAACTTTATGATAACAGTTTGGCAAGAAATTGTTTTTTGAAAGAGGTTTGAAGAGGTGGTAGCTTAGTGGTTGAGGCATTGGACATGGGATTCAAAGGTCATGAGCTCAAATCCCAGTTACACAAAGCCACTCCTGGGCCACTGAGCAAGATAATAAACTCCATAGCTGCTCACTTGAATCAATGATAACATCTGCCAAATGCCATAAATATGACAAAAAAAACATGCGTTTCAAAAAATGCAAATACGTTTACTTGGTTCAAACTCATAGGAGTCTGGTTTGCTTGCCAAAATAATATCAGGCCTGCTTAACATTATTTTGTCTCAACCAATAATTATTTGCTTCCGGTGTGGCAATAATTTTAGCCATATAATGTAACCATGAATGGACAATTTGTATACATTATTTGATAATCACTGGTTGTGGGATTAAAGGCAAAAGTAATCTACCTTATGTGCTAAATGCCCCACTCACGCTGGTGGTATTTAAATTCTTATGTAAAGCTGACGTGGAGAGACCAGCACAATCCCTGGTTCTTTCTAAAGGTCAGTTTCATTAGTGTGGAACTTTGTGAACTTCAGTCCCTTTATGTTCTTTGTGCTTTCTGCAGGCAGATTTGTACTAATGAGAGTGATCTTGTTGGCTGGCTCCGTATAAACCCACAATGCATTGCTTTCTCCGTGCCCTGCCAGGTGATAATGACTCTGCAAGGCAGAGTTGCATCTCTTAATGATGCTTTGCTTTTGTCTTTAACGTAACCTCCAGAAATCATATTATTAGTTTTCTACTTAATTGCTCTGACTTTGACGTAAAAGGTGAAAAACAGATCACACACAGAGAGACAAGAATTTAACAAGCCCACCATCCTAATGCATTCTGGGTAATGAATCATTTACATAGTCTGTCACCTGTGAGGTCATCAGTACGCACCCCGCCCATGGGCTGCTTATTAAAATGCTAAGCACCAGCCAACCTGTCACCTCGGAAATGCTCTCATTATCGTCTGCTTTTAACGTCAGCCAGATTTTTTTTATACTTGCAAACCCCGAGGAGCCGAAACGAGACGCCGTCAGGAGAAAAGAGAATCGGCTATGCCCGAGTTTCATCTCTGGATTTTCAGAACATCAGGGACTCATTAGTGAAGCTGAACAAACACACACACACACACACACACACACACACACTGTCTAACTCTGTATGTGTGTGTGTGTGTGTGTGTGTGTGTGTGTGTGTGTGTGTGTGTGTGTGTGTGTGTGTGTGTGTGTGTGTGTGTGTGTGTGTGTGTGTGTGTGCGCTCGCGTTTTTTTTTTTTTTTTTTTACCGCCCAGAAGCTTCAGTAATTCAGCACCACAGACAGCAGCCACACAAAGGTTCTCTAAGTCTTGTTTTTTTTTTTTTTTTCCTATTTTTCCAGAATCTCTCTCTCTCTCTCTCTCTCTCTCTCTCTCTCTCTCTCTCTCTCTCTCTCTCTCTCTCTCTCACATTTTCTCCATCTCTCTCAGTTATTCTTTCTGTCTTCCTTTCTTTCTTTCTTTCTTTCTTTCTTTCTTTCTTTCTTTCTTTCTTTCTTTCTTTTTCCATTTCCATTTCTGTCTGATATTTATCTCACTTGTACAGACCCCATCGATCTTTTTCTCTTTCTTTTATCTCTTTCTTTATACATATGTCTCTATCTAATGTTCTATGCATTCAATGCTCTCATCCATTTTTTTCTTGTCTCAATATTTCTGTCTTCCCTTCGTTGGATGGAGTGGTGGCTTAGAAGGATTCTTAAGCAACCGAAACCA
>NC_139583.1:2631253-2651253 GCF_946808225.1 Silurus aristotelis | reverse complement strand
CTCTACAGGAATTGCTGATGTGGTGTGAGTTTCTGTAAGAAGGCATTATTGAAGCAATATTTAGTGTCAGTGATAACAAGCTGAAACACCAGGCTTGGCTGGAGGCAAGATTAATGAACAAAACCGGCTGAGATCAACAAAAGACCATCTGAATATAAGCCAGCTTGGTGTTGTCAGGAGAACAAAGACTGAAGCGTATACTTCACAAAGTTATGAATGAGTCTCGGTCATACACTATATGACAAATGTATTGGGGCACCTGAGCTTGGAGACCCGAACATGGTCCAGCATGACAATGAACATCTTTGGAATGCTGACTGCACCCCAGGCATCTTCACCTCACCTACATCAACACCTGACTACTGAATGTTTTTTTTTTTTACAAATCTCCACAAAATCTAGTAGAACATCTTCCCAGAACAGTGGAGGTTCTTATAACAGCAAATTGGAATTGGAAGTTCAGAAAGCAGACACCAATCTTGTAATCAGGTGTCCACCAGTGTTCATGGCAGCCATGTTTGAAGGCTGTGATGCTTGCTGGGAAATGGAGTTGACGTGGTTGACAACACAACATGGAGGGATTCATCATTCACCCCTGATGGTGTTTTAATTGTATAAAAAATACTAAATATAATAAAAAATAAAGCCTGTAATTCTAGTCTATCATCAGGGCTCTAACTATTTTTCTTCAACAGTGAACTTGGATCACATCCAGGCACAATAAATGCAATATGATGTATATATGAAGAGCAGGTTTATGGTCACATTAAATAGCACATAAACACAATGCATCCATGAAGCAGTTCACTCCTCAAACCCAAATCCAATCCTCTCCTCTCTGCGTCTATATTAATAACTCAATAAAAGCTCATGATCTGTTTATTCATCTTTCTCCCTCTCATTCTCTCCCTCTCTCTCTCTTCACGATCTGTTCTGTTGTTCATCCTCTTCAACTGAAGTCATTTACAGTATACTTATTCTTCGAGTAAGTGATGCACCACAGAGCAGCCATTTACTGTCCCCGAGCTTCATTAGCGTAAGAGTTCGATTAGCTCAAACGCATGGTCTAATTAGCACAAGCAATATCTCCGTATCGAGTGTAACGGGATTTAATCAGAGTAATTAGTGAACATGTGAGTGAGGTGATCAGTGCTCCAGTCTCCTGACACATGCTCTGCTAAATCAAGGTGATATCTATAGATGAGTCTCATCCTGGGCTGTCCATCAGCAATTTCCATTATTTGGTAGAAGCTCCCAGCCAGAGCGAATTACAAGCACCTTATTTACTGCTGAGCAGTTACGGGTTAAGGGACAGCAGTGAAAACTGGCGGTGCTGGGATTTAAACTCACAGCCTTCTGATCAGAAGGCCACCAGCTACCACAACATACCACAACGTAGTGTCTGTATGAGACAGAGGCAGGTTCATATGCTTTGCAAAAATGTAGCCTTCAGTGGGGACGTCAGAATCAATATTTGTGACAAAACATGACAAAAACTTTACTGACCAGAGATGCAGACTCATAATGTGCAGCGCCCCTCAGAGGTTGTAATTCCAGTGGTACCGCTCGTATTCACTGGTCTGGAAGTGGAGAACAAACCCTTCATGCTGTTGAGACACGCTAGCTAGCTTTAGGGTTGGCCAACCTCCTCATGATGTCTAGCTTTTCTTCAAAATGTATTTTTATGTATGTCTAAGACCAAATCAATTTCTCCTTCTCCGTAGACATAAAAAAGTCTAACTCTGATGTATTAACGTGCGCAGAGCTACAAACGTGTTTTACCAGTCGAACTTGGCTGTAACAGTTTCCCTCTGACCAACCAATCAGAGGATGGAAAAATGCTGACTCTATTCTGGGCCAGCGAGTTGCCCTGTGGGGAGAATCTGAACAATCTCCAAAATGTAGAAGAACATCTTCCCAGATGAGTGGAGGTTATTGTAACAGCAAATGGTGACTAAATGTGGAATTGGATTTCCGAAAAACAGGCACCAATGTTATGGTCAGGTGTCTACAAACTTATGTCCATTTGACGCAATCTTTATGTGTAAATGTAAAGGGAGTCTCGGGACACAGCGATCATGAGGACGCATCCGGAATCAAATTCACATTTCTATCTTCTGTGTGTGAAAAGCTTTGACTTGCCTTGAAACCAGCCATTTCCCCCCCAAATGACTTTGTGAGCAAAAACAGCAAAGGTTAACTGTTTCCATTGTAATGAATGCACGCTCACTCCTTGCTGCCTTCAGCGCTGACTGATCCATCAAGCAAATCACAGATTAGAGGTGGCTCCATGCAAATGAGAGCATGCTGGAGAATACAGCGCTGCTTTTTAAGCTCTAGAGTTTTTCAGAACATTATGCTTCTAAACACTAAAAGTAAATTGATGAGTATTTTTAGTTTGACAGTTTTATGTTGTTGCTCGGAGGCTGTTGGTGATGGTGGGTGGGGGTGTGGGGAAGGGGGGAGGTGAAATATATCAAGATGGGGTTATTTTCAAAGACATCCCTGAGCAGGAGGTGTGAAGCTCAAGGCATCATTTATTTGAGGTGGGAATGTCATGTTAAAGTAATGAAAAATGACATAGAGATGACGAGATTTTTAACAGACATGTAAGATGATGATGGACAAATGTGGCTTCAAAAGGACAAACCATGTGACTCGTGTCTCCACAAATGTCATTATTAGTGAAGATGGATTTGTAATGTAAACATACAGGGTCTGAACTCTAGTGCATTTCAGCTGCACTTTATTTTCTCAATCACAGAAACAGCTGCAACCATTTGCACAACTTTATTAGCACAACAAGGTATTCATATTTAAGCGATAAGCAATCAAAAATGCAATATGAAGGGGATCTGTATACTTTCTGAATACCCTGTTTATATATATATATATATATATATATACACACACACACACACACACACACACACACACACACACACACACACACACACTGATCAGGCATAACATTCTGAGTGGTGAAGAACACTGATGATCTCTTCATTACTTATTAGTGGGTTGATTTATTTATTAAGCAGTAAGTGAACATTTTGTCCTCAAAGTTGATGTTTAAAAAGCAGGAAAAATGGGCAAGTGTAAAGATTTGAGCGAGTTTGATAAATTGTGACGTCTAGACGTCTGGGTCAGAGCGTCTCCAAAACTGCAGCTCTTGTGGGATGTTCCTGGTCTGCAGTGGTCAGAATAAAAAGGTATGGCTTTGAAGGAAGAAATAAGAAAAAAAAATTAATGAAAGAAGAAAAAAAAGAAGAAAGGAAGGAAGAAAAGACAGAAGGAAATGAAGGAAAGAATGAGGGAAGAAAAGAATGAAAGGGGGAAGGAAAGAAGGAAGGAATAAGGAAATCATTAAGGAACAAAGATAAGACTGAAGAAAGGAACACGAGAGCGAGACAGTGAAATATGAAGAAGAAAAAATATATAAACAGAAAGTGAGAGAGAGAGAGAGAGAGAGAGAGAGAGAGAGAGAGAGAGAGAGAGAGAGAGAGAGAGAGAGAGAGAGAGAGAGAGAGAGAATCACTTTCTCACAGCACCAGCTGCAGCCCTTTTAGTGTGCTTTTACATTTCACCTATTACTGGGTGTTAAGTGTGTTTGAGCAGAACCCTGGTGTGTTCTCATCCACAGTCTGGTTCTTTATGTAGGTGAGAACACAGCAGTCACACTCGGGTCTAAGAGCAGACACCAGGCTGTTTCAGTCTCTCTGTCTCGTACCTTCGAGTGCACTCATGTGTGCTTTAAATGCAGGGAGGAACTGATGCTACTCGACTGGATTCTGAAAGGACATGAAGGCACAGGGAGGGAAATGAAGAAAATAATGTGTTTGAGTTGCATTGATGTTTATGTTATATGCATTGTGGGTGTGCATATATATATATATATGTGTGTGTGCGTGTGTGTGTGTGTGTGTGTGTGTGTGTGTGTGTGTGTTGTCCTAGCAATGATCTGCAACACACTCTCTCTATGATTTTTATTCTAAATTCTTTTTCCTTTTTCTTCATTTTATCTTCACATCTCTGTCTGCCATCGTCTCCATCGTGACCACTCCACAAATGAGAATCTGTGATCCACCCTAGAGAGGCTCAGATCTCCTGGAAGTGAGCTTCACAAACCCAGCCGGCATCTCCATGCTGTTTTCTGGATACCGCTTTAATTAAACAAATGCGCACTCAGATCATTAGCGCGTCCAATTAATTTCCTCAGGTTTTGCTGTGTAAAGGTGTGCTGGGGCTGAAGGGAGTCTGCTTTCGTCCCTGCTGTGCTGACAAACACAATTTACTCTACAATAAGGCACGTGTCTGAAAGATCTACTTCTTCTTCTCTATCTTCTATCTGCCTCAGAGTCTTATATAAGACCATTACAGCCTTTTAACTGCTGTTCTTCTGCATCTGTCTCTCTCACGTGTTGGAAGACGTTACACGTGAGTGTGAGAGTGAGCACTTAGAAGCAGTGATGTGTTCAGTTCGAGATCATTCTGACAGAAGAACCGACGCAGGGGAGCGGCACAAACCTCAGAGGAAAGAAAAACGAGTGACAGTTCTGTTTTTTGGTGCACAAGCAGTGAGGAGGTTTTACATCGAGTTCCACATCATCACTGATCCCTGCGGTCCCTCTGTCATTGTCAACACGTTCTCTCTTCTCTTCCTGCTTTTACAAAAGAAAACATTCTCTGGAATGCTTCATGGACAACAGCTTGTATAAACCAGGTTCCTCTTCTTTTTGAAATTCCTTCTTGCTTCTTTTTGAACACACGAGCAAAAAGCATTTTGACTTAATGAATTAAAAATGGCATCCATAAAACGTCTTTGAGAACAAAAACGTTTGTGTGAAGGTGTGATGACATACACATGGATTTGTGTGTTGTGTGTGTGTTATTAAACCCCTCCCCTCTTCCTAGCAATTTTAGATATTGTGCAATAGCAGTGTTGGAGGGGTAAGGAAAAAGGGTGGAGGGCTGGATGGGAGGATGGGGGGGTATCAGTGAGGGGGTTGATTAAATGCACCGAATCACAGAGGAACCTTCATCAGAGCCTTCAAAGGGAGACTTCAATCATCTGAGTCTGATCTTCTGAAATGCCACACACCCCAGGCATCTCAAAGGCCTCCTTCATTCTCTTTCTCGTCATCGCGGATGAAACTCGACCCGAAGCTTCCAGTCAAACTTGAGTGGCTCCTTAATTTATTTTTCAATGGGATTGTGTTGCCTCTTCCCTCTCTCTCTCTCTCTCTCTTTCTCTCTCTTTCTCTCTCTCTCTCTCTCTCTCTCTCTCTCTCTCTCTCTCTCTCTCTCTCTCTCTTACTGTCAGTGTCCCTGCACAATATACGCAGCATTTCAGTCTTTTGTTTTTCTGCACTCATTACTAAAGTGAATTTTGAAAATTCTAAACGTCGCCCCGTCCACATTAACCAGCAAATTACACTGCGTAAAAACAGAGGCCTTTAGTATCAACCCTGGGAAAATATCTTTCTGTAGTGAGATTGATGCGAAACTCAATGTGATTTAGTGAGGAGAGTCGAGCCGGTCTTTCCCATTTTCTCCTCCTCTGTAATTACAAAGCTCATTTTCTGTGGGACATGCTGTTTCTTGTCCTATTTCCAGCACTTTGCACTGAAATCAGGAATAAACCGAGACGTGTTTGTGGATTACAGACTCGTACCAGCGAGGGGAAGAGCGATAGCGGTGACTGAGGTAGAGAGAAAGTGACAGAGTGGGAGACAGGAACAAAAAAGAGGAAGGAATAAGAACAGGATAAGAGGATGGGTTCGATTTACTCGATAAGAGAGAAGGAGCTGAGAGACGTACTAGGTTTCCATTGAGCTCAGGCGAGATAGCATATAGATATATACATACGTTTCCCAGCATGCAGTGGGGTGTACTCTCACTGAAATCATTAAGTCTTCTTTGCAGTGAGTAACTCTGAGATTAGAGGCTTGGATTAATTAGATTGAACTGATATTCATTCCAGTTTGTTGTTGATTTATAATCCTAAATGTGACGTGCGACCTCTTTCCAAAACCGTGAGGTACGTACACACTGATTCGTTTCTGAATGAATATCTATAGCTGAAAGATTCCACCAAGCATCTATTTATAGACAGTGTTTCCAAAAAAAAAATTTTTGCAGCAATGGGTTCTGAAAGTGGCAAGCCAATAGGGTCAGCAAAGCCTTTTTTGCTCGCCTAGACTCGATCAGAATTACTGACTTACATCTATTTCTGTCCATGAATGTGTATTAAATTATTCTCAATAGTCCATTTTATCCAATCAGATTTCACTGGTCACGTTCATCACGTGTTGCCCTGAGACCAGCACTGAGAGCACTGTGGGTTTTTTAAGCATAAAATACATGTTGCTTTAATCTGTTGCATAAACCAATCAGATTTCGATTTGGCAAACCCAGGGCCATCTAGCAGGCTTACAATAATGTCGCCATTTTCACATCCTTCGATTGGATGGTCACAGTACGTGGTAGTCAGAGCTCACAACCCACATCTGTAGCAAACTGCGCAAGCTCACATGTATTCGTGTGGATTTAATAACTGTATTATTTGATTCCACAGATGACTAAGAGAGGAGAAGAAATCGATTTGGACACAGATACACTTAGAAGTAAATATACAAGACAGAGTTTTCAAGAAAAGATGGACATCAGGAGGAAAAGTGATCAAACAGTCCAAACCCGCTTCCTTGTATTTTCTTTTCTGTACAATTTGAAACTGCAATGCACAAAAAAATGCAGGTTAAACTCAGGGTGATGTGATGAGGTGAATATCGACGCTTCTCTTTGTGCTCAATGGGTTTCTTGCTTTAGTGATGATGTTCGTTCTCACTGTATGAGATCCTGTGTGTCCTGTCATGTAAAAATCATGTCAAGTCAAGTCAAGTCAAGTTTATTTGTATAGCGCTTTTCACAACAGACATTGTCTCAAAGCAGCTTTACAGAAAACAACAGTGAAGGTGAATGGTGTGCGTTTGTCCCTGATGAGCAGCCGTGGCGACAGTGGCAAGGAAAAACTCCCTTAGATGATATGAGGAAGAAACCTTGAGAGGAACCAGACTCAAAGGGGAACCCATCCTCATATGGGTGACATCAAAAGTTTGGTCATAAATCTTTCAACAATACAGAACAATTTGTGATCATCATAGATCCAGCATCAGCTTCTCCATGCCAGGGCCTTTAAACACTCGGCATCTACTTCTCCATGATCATCCATAGGTCCATAATCTTCACGAGGTGGGACGTGACTGGAGATGTCAGATCAATGTCAGATCATTGCCTCCTGCTGCATTTTTATTTTCATCATTTGCCTCCTTCTAGAGCTGAATGAATATTGACAAAATAGGAACGCATTATGAAGTGGCCAGTCAGTCTGATAATGGCCTGCAGGGAGGATGATGTACAAATGGTTGAATAATCAAAAACAGCTCAGATTCAATTATCGTTATTTTAGGCTGGTGGCTAAACTGATATCAGTTAAACGTTGGTGCAGATTAAAAGGCTAAGGATCAAGAATTCTAATCATGCTGATGGTACATTTAAATGTTATTTATGAATTTGTGCTTTTATAATGGAAATGAGATGTCAGAAGAAAACAATAGCAGGCAAATATAATATATGAACAAAAACATTGTCACATCAGACTTTTTCATCCACGTGCTTTTTTTTTACCCTCCATTGGGGGATGTGGCAGCAAGAAAATTCACGTTTACTTGAACTGGGAAACCCAAACCAACATAAAAATGTCCCTGTGTATAAATCCAGCTCCATGAAGATCTGCTTTACATTGTTTGGAGAGGAAGATCTCCTGCTATAAATATAGAGCTCCAATCCTATTGAACATCTTGGGGATGAATGTGAATGCTGACTGCAACCCAGACCTTCTCACCTTCTCACCTACATCACTACCTGACTTTACTAACACCCTTGTGGAGGAATTAGCAAAAATCTCCGCAAAATCCAGTGGAACATCTTCCCAGAAGATTATTATAACAGCAAATTAAATGTGGAACGGGATGTTCCAAAAGTAAATGCAAATCTTTTAGTGAGGTGTCCACAAACTTTAGTCCATATAGTGTTCATCTTTTGATCTAATCAAACATTAGATACATTTAAAAACAACCTAATTAAAAATGTTCTACATGTTTCTCGGTCCAATTGAAGTCCCATTCCACATTTAGTTTCCATTTCCTGTTATAAGAACCTCCACTTTCCTAAGAAGATTTTCCACAAGATTTTGTAAAGATATGATGTAGGTGAAGTGAGGAGGTCAGTGTTCACATTCATCCCAAAGATGTTCAATAGGGTTGGAGCTCTTTAGCAGAAGATCTTCCACTCCATTCCATGTAAAGCAGATCTTAATGGTTTTTGCACACAGGGGCATCGATATGCTGGAACAGGATTTGGGCTTCCAGTTTCAATCAAGTAAAAGGTTCATGTTTCCAACTTTGTGCTAACAGTTTGGTGAAGAAACACATATGGTTGGAAAAGTTACATATTCCAAGAATTTTGTCCAGATAGTATATGTGAGGGTACAGTAGCATTTCATAGCTCATTCATTCAGCTGGAACTGGAGTGGATTGTGTGTTTGATGCACTGCATCAGAAGATCTTTGGTTCAATGCTCCATGTCTTGGTTGAGGAAGAAGTTTGAATCATTAGCAGTGTAAAATCTCAGGTTTTGTATGAATGCAGAGTATCTTCAGTTCTGCAGTATTCTTTCATCATGAATCTGATAGCACACACACACACACACACACACACACACACACACACACACACACACACACACACACACACACACACACACACACACACACACACACACACACTTACACACACACTGAGTTCTCAGTAAGAGTATGTATACAGACAGAAGGAGTTCTGACACACAGGAAAGCAATATTTTTCTCCTTTTAGTCCACGCATGGATAAATAACATTATTTAGAAGAATTAGAAAAAACTCCAGAATGTAATTATTTGAATTTAAATGTAATTAATATGAAGCTTCTCCTTCAGCGCCGCGTGTAAACGAACTGCATGTTAATGAAAAGGCATGGAAGTGTAGCAAGTCATTCATGGACCTTTCATTAACAGGCGTTGCAGCTCATATACAGTCTCATTAACACACTCAGTACAACAGCACGACTCCTGAGATGCCCTCAGCCCTGCAGCTGACAGTCTCTATACACTGCTATTGTACTAATCACACGTGTGTACTGAGTTCGCAGAATTAGTCACTAATAGTATGATTTATCATTTTCAGCTTATGCTTTGTGGGTTACGTGGAGCATAATCGTTCCTCCAGCTTCTCCCATTAAGGGGCGCCACCGCGGACCATCCGCATGTTTGATTTGGCACATGTTTTTACGCTTGATGCCCTTCCTAACACAGCCCTCCCCATTTATCCGGGCTTGGGACCGGCACTATGGCTTGTGCAACCCTAATGGCTGGGGTTGGTTCCCTGACCGGGGATCGAACCCGGGCCGTAGCGGTGAGAGCGCCGCATCCTAACCACTAGACCACCAGGGGACCTCTTTGTGGGTCACGTGGAGCATAAAGACCATAAGTAATATGGAGCCTATGCAAAGAAAAAGCAGGTAGAATGTGTGTTAAGGAAGAAACTAAATATGGAAACATTATTTGGATTGAGAAGATACGGAACAGGAGGAACAACATTCACCTGGTCTTTGTAAACCAAAAAGTGATAATATGTTTATTTGTTTCTTATTCTTGCTTTTGTTCTTTTTCCTCTTCCTCTTCTTTATTTCACTTTATGATTGTCTTCGTTTTTCGATTCCCTTTTCTTCTTCTTTATCTTCTTCTCCTACCTTCTCTTCTTCATCTTGTTCTTCTTCCTCTTATTTAAATTAATTTTCTTTTTCCTCTTAATTATTATTTTTAGTGGCATTAACGTTACATTTAATATAAAAACATATGAGCCGCTGTCGATTGTTTCAGTCACTGGTGTTCATGTTGTCTGAATCTTGCTGGCTGCTTGCAGTAATCAATATGAAGAACACAAACCAAACTGTGAGCTACAGTTGCTGTCATTCTTCACCAACGCAGCAGATGTTTAGAAAAGCTACAACTTTTGCATCTAAAATAGCAAGAAAGGTTTAACTAAACAGATGTTTTTGCACACAAGATGTTTTTTCTGCATGAAAGAATCGTCAGAAATACACAGTTTACAGGAAACAGCAGTTTGGATTAAAGGTGTGCACCAGGATTGTGATACACTACGGACAAAAGAGCAAAAAATTGGTACGTCCCATTCCACATTTAGTTACGATTTGCTCCAATAATAAGCTCCACTCTTCTGAATAGATGTTCCATTAGATTTTGTGGAGAACAGGTTTGGGTCTACTTGCCCAAATGAAGGGAAAATGTCATGCTTACACTTTCAAAGACATCCTATACAGATGCCTCCACCTCACACTTGGCTGGTAAAGGGATGTGTCTGAATACTTTTGGCAGTATGGACACCAAAAAACATCTTTTAATGGAATGTTTTTATTTTATGTAGATGCATAAATACAATGTTCATTTTCAATACACAAAAAATTGATTTCTCAGTGTGGCTTTCTTTTGGGAACCTGTAACAAACATGTCGGGAAGGGAATTCCCACCCGCTTCCATGTGTAAAAGTGTGAATGTGTAAATATGTGTGTGTGTGTGTGTGTGTGTGTGTGTGTGTGGTGCTCTATAATGGACTGCCATCCAGTCCAGCTTGTATTCCTGCCATGTCCAGTATCCCTGCTCTAAGCTCGGGTTCCAGCTCAAAACCCTGACGAGGACAAAGCACTTACTGAAGCTAAATGAAAAATGATAGACAGTAGGTTTGTTTCAAAATCAATTCCGCAGGCAACTCGATCAAGTCTCCTTCATAAAAACGATCGAAACCTGGCGTTTTGTTCCTGCCGAGAGATGAGCGGCGTATCTCTTTCGTCCGTGTACACAAACACTGATGGCTCACTGTGACAATCATTAGCATTGATCCATCAATCCAAGACTTGCGTTCGAACGTTTTTTGAAACGGTCTGTCATCTGAATTCGGTGGAAAGGAATGATCGACAGAATTAGCGTTAACTCCTCGGATTTTTACACCACGAAGCCGTGAATGGCTTTTGAAACAGAACTCCTAACATCCAGAGAGATGCAGAACATGGCAGAACTTCACACGTAGATCAATAACAGTCACATTCGCTCGCACTGCGAACACTGCGACGTGACGTGACTCGTATTTTGAGGATTAGCCACCTCGAGAGGAACATCTCTCAATTTTCTTTTCTTATGACTTCCAAATCTTTTCTTCATGTAACCATCCACACTCACACTAAATAAATAAGACGCTGTTTCATATTTAGGGTATGATCTGCCCATATTCATGGAAAAATACAACCATTGCTTTATCATTTCTGCAAATTTGAACCGTTCTCCTGATCCAACTGATGAGCTCCTGCAGCTCAATCTGCTGAAGAAGTTCATGCTGTTGATGATCGACGGGTCACGACTGTTTTGGCAGAAAAAGGGGACCAACACAATATTAGGCAGGTGATCATAATGTTATGATGATCAGTGTAATATAATATAATACAAAATATATTTACAATTAAAGATTACAAACAAAGATGTTTCTGAACGAAGATGACCTGCATGTTGTGCTGCTCTGAATGTCATAAATGTCATAGAAAATTAAGCTTAAAAGATGACTACAGTAGACATGACCTGAAGAGAGAGAGAGAGAGAGAGAGATAGAGAGAGAGAGAGAGAGAGAGAGAGAGAGAGAGAGAGAGAGAGAGAGAAGATCAGTTTTAGGAGTGTAAGTAGGTACAGATATATTTGCACCAGAGACATCGTTTCCTCCAGACGAGAGCTCATTGGACACGGTGGAGGTGGAATGATAATTGCACTGCTCTGATATTTTCAGCAGAGGCCTGATATCAGAGTCGGATCTCTGTGCATATAATATTTGCTGGTGAAGGAAATGAAAGTTGTGTTGATAACTTCATATCTTTTCTTCACTTCTTACAATGAATTCTTTATATTTTTATTACAGAAAGTAACAGTATGTTCATCCAAACACATTTATGACCAGCAAAAAATAAATAAATAAAAAGCTACAACCCTAATTCCGAAATAAGTTGTGACACCGTGTAAAATGTAAATAATACAAATTTCAATAACCCATATTTTATTGACAATAGAACATAGCAAACTGAAAACATACCATTTTAAGTAAAACTATGAAGTCATTTTCATTTTGATGACTGCAATACGTCTCAAAAAAGGTCCTGTTGCAGAGCCATGCTGCTGAAGGTGCAGAATTTTTGAGAGAGGAATGGATTTAAGCTGCTCAACAGTTGTGGGTTTTCTTTGTTGTATTTTTCATTCATTTCATTCATTCATTTTTCATGGTGAAAGGTCCAAACTGCAGGCAGGCCTGTTCAGCATCCGGACTCTTCTAATTCAAAAGGTTTTTTTTTTTTTTTTTATGTTCTATTCTTAATAAAATATGGGTTTATAAAATTTGCAAATCATTGCATTTTTTTATTTATTTACATTTGACAATTTTTTGGGGGAATTGAAATTTTATTTAAACTCCAACTGACGGTATCAGTATTTTAATTATTATTATTTTTTTTGACAATGTTTTACTTTTACTCATTACATTTTACACAAATATCTGTACTTTCTACTTCTTACATTTTCAAAAGAGACTTCAGTTTTAATCTATTTGGTGACATGATCGATGTTTTTTCTTCTCATTGCACCGTTTTCAGCACATCGACCTGTTTCCTGTCATTGTGCAGGTAGTAGTAATGACGACTTGTTACTTATGTACATGTCAGAGTCCAAACTTCTTTACTTTAAAAATGTGTGGGTCAGAACTTTAACTTTTACCAAAACATCAGTAGCTGCACTTCTACATGAGTAAAAAGGATGTGTGTATAGTAAACTGATAGAACGTGTACGCATTGCAGATACAACAGCAAACCTGAGGTGAATTAAAGTGGTGGTGCAGAGCAAACTTGATCAATCTGGACATTATAACCAGTGTTATAGTGTATAACCAGAAAAAATTCCAATGGCGAAGTGGCAGTGTGTATGGTTATATACACTATATAGACAAAAGTATTGACAAAACTCCTTTCCAGCCATGTGTGATTCTTCTCCAAACTGTTACCACAAAGCTGAAGGCACACAATTGTACGTCTTTGGATGCGGTATAATAACTTGGAAACCCAAACCTGTTTCATGTCACATGGTTTGGAGAGGAAGATCTTGAGTTGCCTGCTATAGAGCTCTGTTCTCGACCCTACAGAACCTCTTTAGGATGAATGCGGATGCTGACAAAATGACCTACTATACAATTGCTCTCTACAGTCGAGCTTAACGAATGTTCTACTCAAGGAGCTCTGCGGTTTCATTAGTAGGTCATGGTGAAAAAAAATACTGCTTATTTTCCATAACGGGTTCCTCTTTGCCTCTAGAAACCATTCATCATTACAGCATTATTGCACACCACATAATAATTAGGATACAACCTATTATTCTTATTTCCCAACAAATTAGTGATGTAAGTCACAGTGACAGTAGGCAGGAATGACTAAATTCAGGATTAGTCACACAGCACCACATGAGCATCCTTCTGCGTGCAGTGTGTGTCCTTGTTCATTAACATAACCTTAAATCGTCCCACAAAACTCCCTCAACTTTCAAGTCCTGATACACACGTCTAGCCTGCCATGCTCAGGAGAAAACTGGAGAAGACATGTCCAGGCAGAAGGCAGTGTGTTATGGTTAGTTTAGTGAAGTTAACACGTCTGTGGATGTGTACTGCATTTAAGTGTGTGTATGTGAATGGGTGTGAAATGTTATTTCTAATAAATATGAATAATCCACTCAGAAGGCATTCACATGGTTTTCCAGAGATCGTCGCTGTCAGGATTAAACAAACACTTTGATTCCTCAGATATTACAGTGTATAATTAAACCCTGAGCAGATGTGAAGTGCCACCTACTTGCTCCAGGCTTCATTCAGGCTGTGTTCCTGCCTCAGCTCCAGAGATCAGTTCAGGCAGCACAATGAGGTCCGTCAGGATAAAGCAATTAGTGAAAATGAATAAGTTTATCGCTGATAGTGAGATAGGAAAGAGTAAACCCTGATCCCTTTCTCCTTGTTTTCCAGGCACATTGCCATCTGTTACCACACACACACACACACACACACACACACACATTCCCATGGGCAAAATAAGAGTTTTTTACAGTACGTGCAGCAGAACTCCTGACGATGCAGAAAGTAAACAGCGAAACACTCAATCTCCCGATTCTGCCGTGTCATTTCATTAGCTTTAATGGGTATAAATATGCTTTTTCATCAGCTCGCAGAGCTCCGACAGCCAAAACTCATTTTTATTTCTGTTTGGGGAACTGATTGGGCGTTTTTTTGCCACTGTAAGACAAAACCAAGCTGATTTGTATCTTTCCCAATGCCATACACATTCCTTGTGTAATTCTCCAGCAGAAGAAGCGATGATTCTAAACCCAGCTCACGTTTGTGTTTAAGTCCTGTTTTCATTTCTTCAGAGGATTTGAGTTAAACAAAGGCTTCAGGTCTCACCTCAGCTTGTTCAATCTGAGGAACATGTCCATGCTTTGGTTTTTTCCTTCAGCTTTCCTGGTTCTAAAGCTTTACAAAGAAAGGAAGAAGTTTGCCTTCGAAAGCAGCAGCGCTCGAAAACGTGACGGCGAAGTTCGGAGGTAGAGACGAGGATAAATACAGCCGCATTATTTCAAGTTGTCACTTTTCATTCCTCAGTGGGATTTTTGATTCTAAGGTGATGATGCCTGTGTGAACTGATTACATCAAACCATGTAGTTTAGTAGATTTACAGTAGATCCACTAAGTAAATTGTGACTCCAGTAAAAGTGTCGCTTTAAAGTTTCACTTGAGTAAAAATGTAGAAGTTTTTTTCCTTCAAATGTTCTTAAGTATCCAAACTACTCTGATTTATTATAACTATAATGTTCCTATTGACATTTTTATCACAAGATTCTTCACTTAATCACCTCAGTTGATGTGTAAAGACTCGAATGTGACTCTCAGCACACTGATCTATTAATAGAATGATATTAATGACTCAAACACGGATTGATTTCCATTACAATCATCATGAACACAAAACATTTTCAGCTACTAAAATAATAATAACATTGTGCAAATAAGGCTACTGGTGTTGTGGTCAAGTCAAGTTTATTTCTATAGCGCTTTTCACAACGGACATTGTCTCAAAGCAGCTTTACAGAAATCAGCAGTGAAGGTGAACGGTGTGTATTTATCCCTGATGAGCAGCCATGGTGACTGTGACCAGGAAAAACTCCATTAGATGTTATGAGGAAGAAACCTTGAGAGGAACCAGACTCAAATAGGGAACCCATCCTCATTTGGGTGACATCAAGAGTCTGATTATAGTCTTTCAACAATACAGAACACTGGAGAGTGAGAACTAACATGAGTACTGGAATGTAAGATTATGAGTGATGTTTTTTCTACAGTCTTTTACAATCATTTGTGGTTATAAAACTAGGAGCTACTGAGCAACTCATAAAATAACTCATCACAGATCCAACACCAGCTTCTCCATGCAGGTGGTAAGTGGTAAGTGTACTACCATCTGAAGTGCTTTACAGTCCTGTGTGGAACGATTGCTGTATCAAACTATGGGTTACACACAGCAACAACATCTGGGCAGATGGAAAAATCATTATATTTTAAACTGTATTTAAATTGATATGTATTAAAATTTCATTTTTGTAATTGTAATTTATGTATTTAAATTGATATGGATGAAGTCACATCATATATATATATATATATATATATATATATATATATATATATATATATATATATATATATATATATATATATATATATATGAATTTTGCTCCTTATTGTGTATTTGTGTGTTAGGTCCCCTGGTGGTCTAGTGGTTAAGATGCAGCGCTCCCACCGCTGCGACCCGGGTTCGATTCCCGGTCAGGGAACCATCCCCAGCCACTCTTAGTGCCGGTCCCAAGCCCGGATAAATTGGGGAGGGTTGCGTTAGGAAGGGCATCCAGCGTAAAACATGTGCCAAATCAAACGTGCGGAGGATCCTCTGTGGCGACCCCTAACGGGAGAAGCCGAAAAGAAAGTTTATTGTGTGTTGAAGTCTGAGCATTTCTGTGTGCTGCATTTCTGTTAAAATGATTTGAATTTGTTCTTCAGCTTGTTCATCTTTTTTTCTAGCATTACTGTACCTGCCTGTGCTCTGACCCCAGACTGCTCACAAACCCATCCTGATCCTGCCTTTGGAGTCCTAGAACTCCTCCCACGCTGTGAAATACACACTCATGTTGAGTTCTCGCTTTCTCACGTGTTCCAGTGTGAGCTTCATAGCGGGGGTGTGAAAACAGATGGAGAGTGCTAAACGGGGCAAATTCATTAGCTGAAAGTTACAAGAATGAGCAGAAGTCCAAAACCAGTGGAACTGTATCACATATGAAAGAAGAACAAGTCTCAGACTTCATGACTGAACAATGAGAGTTACAGAGAGAATAAATATACACATGGACACAGTAATGAGACAAAATCATCGATTCTTACTGCATGTTTTCTTATGGAGTCTCATTATTCATCATCATCCATCACAAAAGATCACATCTAATACTCAAGTACTGAGGATGTGTCAAGTGCAGATTAAGAATGTTTTATTCAAACTGGCAGACAAAATCAAACCATAAAACAAGTCAAGGTCAGAAGATTGTCGAACAGCAACTCGAGGATAAAATGTGAAAAAGATCCAAGAAACTGGAAACAAGATCAGAAATCAAGAATCCTGAAGAATGAAGAAAATGGCTTGGAGGAAACAACAGGGACTGAAGGAGTTACTTCTCAAAAAAGAAAGCACATTTTCTTCTTCTTCCTTCAGCTGCTCCTGTTAGGGGGCTCCACAGAGGAACATTCATCTTCATACCACCCTGTCCTCTACATCTGCATGTCTTTGCTCACCACATTCATAAACCTCCTCCTAGGCCTTTCACTTTTCCACAGCATTCTTCTTCTGATATACCCCATGTCCCTCCTCTGCACATGACCAAACCCTCTCTCACCTTGTCTCTAAAACATCCTAATGTTCCTCTAATAACCTCACTTCTAATCCTGTCCATCCTCATCCCACCTCATGAAAATCGCATCTTCAACTCTTTCAACTTGTGCATGATGACTGTTGAAGAGCCATCCAAATGATCTCACTTCCACATCCACCCTACTCGCCAGATTTGGCTCCAGCTCAAAGGTCGTTTTGACACCATTGTGGAGATCCAGCGCAAATAGCAGAAGGTGCTTGACACACTTTGAGAAGAAGACTACCAGGACAACCTCTAGAAGTGGCAGGAACTCTGAGAGCGCTGTATTTCTGTGTGACTCACTCTGAGATATATGAGGTTGTTTAAAAGCTTTTGTAATCCATCACAAACGTTCACAACTAATACTCAAGTGCTGAGGATGTGTCAGGTGCAGAGTAAGAATGTTTTACTACATAAACGAATGAACAAATCCAAAATGCGTTGATATGGTCCATCATGCATCAGGAAGATATTCATTCACACAAAGACTCGTTCTAATATTTTCTAAGGTCACTCTTTCAGTGTAGACTGGATCTGAAAAAAAAACAAAGTTGCGTTCAGACTATTATTCAGCTCAGGAGAACATTTTCTTCAGGAGAACACAAGTCTGTAATCTGCACACTCAGATTTGAAATAAAGTCTAAAATTCTCAGTGATTTGGTTGATTTGGTTTAAAGTCATGACCCTCAGGAAACTGTGTTGGTGAGCATTTGCACCGGTGTTATAAGTTAAAGGTCTTCGTTTTGGTTTACTCCTCACAGCAGGACACTGATAAGCTGCTTAAGATTCTGCGAGCCTTCTCGATTTGATGAAACTTTAGCAACGTGCAGCAGTGCAGTGAGTTTGGTGGATATTTACACTTTCTCCACCTTCCAGCAGGATCTCCCAGAGGAACTGCAGCATCCTCACATTTCAGAATGCTAAACGGCCCAGTGTTCAGACACTCAGCGCTGCTGACAACCTCTAAATCTCCACTAACATCTGTGCTCCGAATACGTATGTGTGCAATCTCTCTATTACCTCCTTTTAACCATATTCTGACTTTAACCCCATGATGACCCCATTGTTGTTGGAACATTTTTAAGCAACCATCTGTGCAACAAAGAATAACAATTGTTCTTCTACTGGATTGGCATAAAACTAATTTTATACCATTTGACCAGTGCTTTTGTTTATTAAAAAAAATTATAATAAAAATAAAAAATAAAAATGATAATTTAAGTAGGTAAAATAAAATAAATAATAACAATTAAGTAAATGTAATTTAATAAAATTTAAATATTATAATACAATAGAATTTAAACATTTTCAGAAGAAAAAATGTATAATGCTTATTATTTATAATATGTATGATATAATAAATATTATTATTATTATTATTATTATTATACATTTTATATGGTTTATATATTAATTGAATTATTAGATATACAATAAAAATGTAACTCATCTGTTATGCAGATTCAGTGAGGGCTTAATTTTTCAATATGTAGTAAAAAAAAAATGTGACTGAAAATGAAATATAGAAAAAATATAAATAATATAAAAATTAAAGGAAGGTTTTATACTTTCTGGGCGACCCAGGACCAAATTATGCACAATCCGGTACCGATCTGTGGCCCGGTGGTTGAAGACTACTGGTGTGGAATGCTGAAATGTGATTTAGTGTGAAATAAATAGCAAATTTGTTTTCTTTTGATAAACTATATGGAAAAAAGCATTGGGAAAAACCTGATTTTCCCCAAAATATCTGGTTCTCAAACTGTTATTGCAAAGCTGAAGGCACACAATTTTACAGGACGTCGTTGAATTCATGAGCATGGTATTTTCCCTTCGCTTCAACTTGGAGACCCAAAACTGTTCCCAAACTGCACAAAGCCAGCTCCATTAAGATATGCTTCATCCCAGGCCTCCTCACCTGAGCTACATCCAAAATCTAGTGGAACATCTTCCCAGAAGAGTGGAGGAATTTATAAGAGAAAATCGAGACTAAATCTGTAATTTGATGGTGAAAAATCACCAAACTTTTGACCAGGTGCCCACAAACGTTTTGCAGTATACAGCTGTGCACAGGACATGTGTAATGTGCCAGGACTTGTGTACTGCATACACACACAACAGGTGTAAAAGATGTAATATTTTAAGTGACCTTGACTCCACTTGTGGAAAAAATTAACCAATTTTCCCTGCAACTGTCACTGTTTCTGCTACCTGACAAATTAGGAAAAAAATATTCCGCTTTTTTGGATTACGCTCCAGTGTACATCGATGTTAAAATTCACACAAATTATATAAAGTCTGTCAGGGTTAATGCATTCAGTCTTTTAAATATTTATTTGTGGTATTTTCTCAACCTGAACCTCTGCTCTGTATGCACGGTTGAACTCACTTAATATGACACTTCTGTTTCATTGTCATGTATTGCACAGAATTCACGATAGCGGAGGCGGATACAAGCCCAGGATGAGAACGCTTTTGTTTAATATGCAGGCACACAAATCTGACATCGGCAGGTAAACTCAGGCAGTGGGTCTGGAGAATCGGAAAATAGACAATAACCTACATGAGGCAAGAACGAGGACATGATCAAAAATTGAAGCATAATGGACATGAAACCAGAGGCTTGGAAATCAACAGAAATTAAAATAGTTCATTCAAAAAAGACACAAACATATGCAGAAAATATTAAACACGAAATTGGAGAATGTACAGATACATGACACAGGACCAGTGAGCCAGACACCGAAAATGCGAATGGCACGTGAACACAGGAACCAATGATGAGACATGAAAAATGAAAAACAAACAAA
>NC_139583.1:2591087-2631053 GCF_946808225.1 Silurus aristotelis | reverse complement strand
AGACACTCAACAGACAGATAGATAGATAGATAGATAGATAGATAGATAGATAGATAGATAGATAGATAGATAGATAGATAGATAGATAGATAGATAGATAGAGAGAGAGAGAGAGAGAGAGAGAGAGAGAGAGAGAGAGAGTGATTCACCACCTGAAGAATGTCTACCTGATTCACGCCGCTTCATTGGCAGTGTAAATATAAGCAAAGGGCATCAGATGAGAAATCTGTACGTGTGCACTAGAAATCACGTTTACATTCACGTATTTTTCACTGTACGACCATCTTCAGTGGAGAAACGGGTCGAGGGAGAAGAGAACTAAATGTTTCTGCCCGAGTTCCTACACAGCATCCGATACACTTCATTAGTACATTAGGGATTGAACACGCTGCATCAAAAACACGTCTGTGCATCGAACATGTGCTCCGTACACAACTTAATATCTGTAACGATATTCTTTATATTCTATAGAACCTCTGTTAATATACTTCCATTTTCCATAAAGCTCTGTTTTTCTTTACCTTTATCTCTACTTTCAAAAATAACATCAAATAAGAAAATAGTGTAATCTCGCTATACGCAGCTGTTATGAGAGCTGGAAGTTACATCATCTGGAACCGACAAAACAAGAACAATTACTGCTCAGGTCTACAAACAAAGGAGAAAAAAAACCCTGCAAAGTTATTACAGTGTTATTACATGGTTATTACATTATTATTACAGGTTAACAACATTTAGCGTTACATCGTTATTACAATATTTGAGTTAAAACTAGTTTTTTTTGGGGGGAAGGGTGGTTGGTCTTTGGAGTACCAATTCAGAAGTTCTACAGAAGCTGTAGCGGTTCCATGAAAATTAAATAGAAAGTTCAAGAAGGTAATATGAACAATTCGATATGGAAGTGATCTGGAGAAGTGAGAAAATGAGTGGAGTGGGTGATTTGTGATAGAAGGGTATCTGCAAGAGTGGATAGAAAAGCGTATGAGATGGTCATTAACCCTGCTATGGTGTATGATTTAGATACACTGGCAATGACATAAAGACAGGACACGGAGCTGGAGGTGAGCTGTTGAAGATCATCAGGAGTGATATGGATGGTGCAGAGGAAGGGCATGGGGGATATTGGAAGAAGATCACTATGGATGGAAAAAAAGAGGAAGGCCAAGAAAGAGGTTTATGGATGTGGTAAGGGAAAGATATGCAGGTGGTTGGTTTGAATTGAGCAGATGTAGAGGGCAGTGTGATGTGGAGTATTAAAGAAAGAGGGGGGCCAAAACTTATGTAAGCCACTGAACTGTATGTATAGGATCAAAGTGAGCGGTGAAAACATGGAGTTATTGATGTTTTTTGGTCCGAGGGGAAATGCTTAATAACAGTTCGTGAGTGTGACATGACCCTTAACAAGGGAATACATCTATTATTCAGCGTGGATAATTATCTCACACACCCACACACACACACACACACACACACACACACACACACACACACACACACACACACGCAGAGCTAAACATAAAGCCGTATTTATACAAATACATAGAAAAATAGATTCATCTGAATGCCCTTTTTACAAAACAGAATATTACAGTTACATCTGTACTTTAAAATATCGTGAGTGCGCACTCTGGAGCGAGGGATGTTACTTTGACTGAATGGAATGGTGGAAAGAGAACCGATAGATAAATGGAGAATTGTTCTGTTTGTCTGATATATAGATGATCTGACAGATCACTTTCAGTCTCATCAATCAGGGTTTGTGTTAATGCAATGAAGCAGCAGTTTTAGCAGTTAGCACGAGTTAATAATATATAAATGTGTAGCTTTTATACACCTGCAGTTTGTGACTTTTTGAAATGTTTTAAATACTGCCAAGACGACAAAAAAACCAGCAACCGGTTGTGTCAATACAAGTCTTCAAAGGGTTTGGAGTAGTTAAACATTAGATAGTCCATGTAATAGAAGTCGTAGGCCCGTTGCCTGTCCAAGGCGGTGAGCTGGGTGAAGTAGTGCCGTGTGATTTGTGTGGAAGTCCTGGCAGCTTCAGGGTTCCTGTCCTTAAATGTGGGGAAGGTAAGATTTTTTGGGGCTCCCGTTTTGCGCAACAGGAAGTTGGCTTCCTCCTCCAAGGTCTCAAACTTGCCAATAAAATCATAGTCAAGCAAGCACGGGCTGCAGAGCTGGCTCACCGGCTCCCAGTGAATATCCATGCCGACAGGACGATGGACATCCAGCAAGTAGCGGATAAACTCCTGGAAGGTGACACCGCTCCCTGTCCTGAGTGCCGATGTTGATGCATTCACCCTGTACTTGGAGATGATGGGCTTCCCGAACACGGGGTGGTAGTATGAGTTGGGGCTTTCAAACTTGTCCCTGAAGGCTGAGACTAGACGTTCCATCGGTTCACGGACAAACAGAACCTTGGTGTAGGAGCGGAGACGCTCGGCGATGGCACGCCGATCGAAGCTGTCCAGACGCTTTAAATGGTTGCTGTAGTGGACGGCATCATGATTAATTTCACGCGTAGAGGATGCAGTGCCAGCGAGCACCATCAACACCCGCTTCCAGTTTGAGCAGCCTGCTTTGGGGACCTCGCAGTAAAGCAGCTTGTGCCTGTCCTCTACATAGATGCGAGACACATGGTGTGGTGTTATTGTTCGTGAGATGTTGCTCCGGTATTTCCCACACACTTCCTTGATGAGGCGACGACGAGCCTCCTGGATACGTGAGAGATGCCTCCAGCTGTTGGATACAGAGTGTGATGACGACAATGACGATGATGACGATGAAAAGAAGGAGGAAGAATTAGACAGAGGCCGAATCACTGTGCTGGTCTTGAGGAGTTTCCGGTGGCGTTTGGTGATCTGCTGAGAAGCTTGATTTGGTTTGTTCCACTCGAAAGCGGGAAACTGTATGGGGGAGATGGAGATATCGGCACTCAAGGCGTCTTGTCCATGCTGTCTATTCGAGCGTACTCCTGTAGAACCACGTTTCATGTCACTGTCCTGCTGGGCACACAGTTCCTGCACCACAGAGGCAAAAACATTCATAAAGGTGAGCAGGTATGAACCTGCGTAACAGAGCAGATTTAATTTTTTTTGAAGACAAACACACACATACCTCTCTCGTCTGCCGTGTCATGCCACTAAACTCCACCCCTGTGAGAAAGAAAAAGAGAAAGATAGTCAAAAATGGGGATGAATTTGTGTTTTAAAAAAGGTGGGGGCTCTGAAAACTCCAGATGCAAGGCCCAAGAAGTCTTTATGTAGCAGAAAAAGTGCAAAGGGCATGCTTTGAAATGTTGTTAGTCACCATCAGGGTACCAGGGTCACTTGGACTTGATAGGGATGGCCAGAGAACAAATATGGTTTAAGGCTTGTGGATTCTGTCACAAATGAAGCCTTCCTTATTTGTTCTCAACATGAAAATGAGCTTGTGGAAAGAATCCATTTGCTTCAAAGACAAACAATTAGGTTGGTCCATAAATGGTCAGTTAGTTCTAGTACCACTATAAAGCTCTTCGTCCTCTCTCACACACATACAGTATATCCTGCCATTCAGCTGCTCCCTCTTTTTTGTCTCACCTCCCCACAGACTCTTGCTCTTGTTACCCATATAAAGCCTTCCTGACATTTTTCCTTGAAAAGATTTTTCTTTTCAGTTTGAGGACCACCAGTGTTATTCAACCAGAACACACTTGAGTTCCAGTGCTAGGCTTGAAAAAAAGAAAAAAACATTCATTTTTGCCAATTTTTTGCCCAGGTATTGCTGTAGACATTTCCCAGAAGGCATCAGGGCATCAAAACATAGACTTTATACACAGGAAGTGTGTCATGTTGTTACATCCATCGCAGTTCTGACCCTTTTAACTGTTCAAACTTTGAAAGTTCCACATTCTTTCTTTCTTTCTTTCTTTCTTTCTTTCTTTCTTTCTTTCTTTCTTTCTTTCTTTCTTTCTTTCTTTTTTTCTTTCTTTCTTTCTTGTTTGTTCTTCTGTTACAGTTTTTGACTTTGAGTTTTACCATGTCTTTGTCATTTTTTTCTTCTGATGTATGGATAAGCAGTTGTGTCACTAAAGCTACGTTCGTATGTAGATCTGATTCTGTGCAAACTCCACACACCTCGGTTAGCCTATAGCAATTATGCACAAAGCACAGTGTTGGACGAAATACACAAACAATGTACTTGCGTTACAATGGAGATACACTCAGCAAAATATTACTCCAGTAAAAGTGGCTTCAAATGTACTTAAGTTTCCGAAGAACTATTATTTATTACGCTATAATGTTCCAATGATCATTTTTGTCAGAAGACTCTTGTTCAAGTTTGCTCAGTTTATGTGAAAAGAATCTGATGTTTCTCTTAACACACTGATCAATTAATAAAATGAGTAAAACACTGATTGATTTTCTATTACAATTATAATGAGCCCAAAACCTTCTTTTCGTCCACTTCTCGCAAACAAGGTCACGTGTGTTGTGGGGAGTTCGAGTCTGGAGTTTCTTCATCATTTATTCCTCTCTAAATGTTGAAATGATGCTGAACTGTAGACACATCAGTAGATACACCAAGCGCCAATCAAAACATTCATTCATTCATTCATTTATTTTCTCCCGCTTATCCGTAATTCGGGTCGCGGGGGCAGCAGTCTAAGCAGGCCCCCGCCTTCGACTGCTGCCCAATCCTCACAGCACCGTCCCTTACGGTCCCTCCTGCAGGTGGTGAGCCCACGGGAAGGCAATCAGAACATGTGTAATAAATTAATTTTACTTCCTTACTGTCCACCACTGGCAAAGCAACAGGACACAATAAGACGCTGTAGGGGAAAAGTGACAGCGTTCCACACACTGACCCTAAAAACCGGAATTTACCCTCTGTCTCAGAGTGGAAGTCTGGGAAATTACAGTTCTATTTACGTCATTTGGCACATTTAAAACAGGATAAAAAAGAAATATAAATTTACATAAAGAAGCAGTTGAGAGGAAAGGGGCCTTGTTCAAGGGCCCAAGTAGCAGCTTGGTGGTTTTAGGATTTTAATTCATGACCTTCTATTGAGAAATCCAACTTCGGAGCTACAATTTTCCTGGAATGAGAGAAGCTTTCGAGAAAGAAAGCGCCTCAGAACAAAGCCCCGCCCCTTTAATGAGCATTTTCTCTGAACAACTCCTCAAGGGACGGCATGATACAATGATTACAGTGATAGATCTGACATGTTTTACGACACGCACACACACACACACACACACACACACACACACACACACACACCACATCCGGCGAGAGAGGTATGAGTGCGAGCGAGTAGTAATTATGTGACTCAGAAGCTCAGCCAACATCGTTCGCAACAAACTGAGAGGGTAAACACACTTGCGGCTAACACACACACACACAAACACACACACACACACACCCGGGTTTATGCAGCGGGCTCAGGGACCGACACTCAGATGATTGACACCGTGCTGTGGCCGGTTTATAGAATTTAGTGTAATTTGGTTATTACTCGGGTGTAAAAGCCCTATGGGTCTTCATGCTGATGGAGTAAATGTATAAAAGATGTCTGTCAGTGTTTTATTACATCGGCACCAATGTGTGTGTGTAAGTGTGTGAGTGTGTGTGTGTGTGTGTGTGTGTGTGTGTGTATCAGGCGTAGCAGCTGTCGATGTACGGGAACACATTGTCATTGTGGATCCTGCTAATTCCAATGCAGCATCAGACTTTTATCCCTTTCTCTTTCTTTCTCTTTCTTTCTCTCTTTCTCCGATTTTTTGATCCAAAACTGAACATCAACAGTGCTACGACTCCTCCGTTACTTCTGTCAGGTGCTAACTCATTTCGTAGCCGTGCCTGTGCTAACAGATGGTTCAAGTGTTGTAAAGAACTTCTTGAATATTGGATAATGATTATTACACAACAGCGCAACTGAACTCTCTGGAGGTGTTGATTAGTTTCCTATAATTACGTCTGACAGGAGCTGTGACATAAATGACAGGTGCGCTAATATATTTACGCGTCGATCCTGCAATCGTTGCTATAGTGACAACAAGGACATGGATGGTGGACGGCATACAAGGGTAAAGCTGATAGAATGTTCACGTGCCTTTAAATCATTCGAGATATTTCTCGAGATAGTCTCCGATGTCAGTTTCGTGAAAACATCACAGAGGATGTTAGGTTTTTATTCCATGAAATAGCAGCATGGTTTTTTTTTTCCTCTTATTGTATTATATATATTTATTTATCTTACTATTATGACAGGAGAAAAAAATCAAGTGAGAGAAAGAGCATTTATAGCTGCTATACGGTAGGTAAATACAGAACTTATTTTAGATTGGACAAATCTTTATTGTTGTTAAAAGTTTTATTTGAACCCCCCCTGACGCACACACACACACACACACACACACACACACACACACACACACACACACACACACGCGCGCACGCGCATTTTAGGGTGATTGAAGGCTAAAGTGTGTGTGAGCACTTGTGCAGTGGGTTGCCAAATAATCCATAGCAATCCCCCTGCTCTCCTGTGTTCCCTGGAATATTCTCAAGACCCCACATGACCTTGTACAATATAAGCAGGTACATTTAACCACCTCGATTCAGGCCCCCTGATATTATTCCAGCATTTCTGTGGATTTCATTACATATGACTCAAATTAGCTGTGTAAAAAAGTCTCATAACATCAGCGAGTGTTAGAAAATGACAGGTTCGATATAAAAGGTGTGCGCTCGCCCTGTCCGTCTCTGTCACTGTAACACTCACTCAGGAGCAGGTTTCCAGTTGCACAATTATGAAGGATGTAAAAACATCCCTCCTCCGGGCTGCGCTGATGTTAGCACTTTTACACCGGTGTCTTTGTGTGACATTTGAGCCGCTGTGCAGCCGGTCTCCCGCTGAAACGGCGTCTGAAGGACGGGGTTTTGTGCAGCCGGGGCGCAAATGTCACACGCGAAAAACCACAAGCGGGCGCCTTCATGTCAACACAAAAGACTTTTCAAGGCGCTCACAGGGCAGAGACATAAACACGTCAAACTCTAATAAATTAGATTCCAGGACGAGGAGATCGGGACGGAGATTCGTAAAAAGATTTTATCTGGTTGTCTTGTTTACGAGACATGCATTAAAATGAGTAATGCAGGTTTTTTTATAAAACAGGAAATACAGAACCAGCGATAGAAATAGAACGATACACACCGCTAGACACTGTTGTGTGTAACGGAGCGCCGGATAATGACAGCTTTAAACATCTGACACGCAAACCGAGTTCTACACACCAATTTGTTTTTGTAACTCACACTCACAAAGCTGTGAATTATAAGAGCCTCAGTGATGATGAATTAACTGAACCGTTGTTTGTGATTTCTGCTGGGTTTTTTTTTTCTGGTGCGCTGTTTATCCCTTCAATCCTTTTTATCTCGGCGTTCAAACAAATAATGACTTTATGTTAAATTAGATTGCGCAAAGCAAATCACGGGATTGCAAAGCATCGTGTTTACCCAGTTTTTTTTTTGTTATTTTTTGGAGAGAATTATTTTCTTCTTCTTCTTCTTTTGGCTGCTCCCTTCAAACAAACTACCTGCACGTCTTCCCTCACCACATCTATAAACCTCCTCCTTGATCTTCCTCTTTTCCTCCTTCCTGGTGGCTCCATCCTCAGCATTCTCCTACTGATATACCCCATGTCCCTCCTCTGCACATGTCCAAACCATCTCAATCTCTCCTCCCTCACCTTGTCTCCAAAACGTCCTACATGTGCTGTCCCTCTAAACTCATTTCTAATCCTGTCCATCGCCGTCACTAACGACAAACATCTCAGCATCAAGATCATTATTTCATTCAACAACAACATCTTCTGTATTTGGCCACCAAACCCCCACCAATAAAATGTACAAAAAAATCAGCTATACTTCATTTAAGTTTTGTGACACCAGAATTTTCCACCCTGAGGAAGTTCTGGAAGGTGGTAGGTTGAGGTTTTGAGTTACTAATTAAAGTTTTTGATTCCTGATCGGAAGCCCGGCGTTTTGAGCTATGGTATCACCAAGCTGCCACACTCTGGGCAATCAAGGCTCTGAGCGCTCCAGGGCATGGCTGACCCTGTGCTCCGACCACAGCTTCCTTACATTGCTGGGATATGAGAAGAAAGAATTCCACCGTGCTGTGCAGTACATCTGCCGAGTACCTATCTTTCTTCTCCAAACTGTTACCACAAAAGATGAGCTGCACGAGCGTCTTTAAATGTGGTAGCACTTTCCCTTCACTCAACAGTAGACCCCAACCTAGTTCCAGTATCACACAGCCCCTGTGCACAATGCCATCTCTATGAAGATATGCTTTACATAGATCTTCTGCTATAGAGTTCCAACCCTATTCGAACCCCTTTTAGGGTGACTGTGAACTCTGACTGCACCCCAGGCCTCCTCACTTCACCTACATAAACTTTACTAACACTCTTGTATCTAAATGAGAATCTAAAATCTAGTGGAGCATCTCCCAAGAAGATTAGAGGTTATTATAACAAGAAATAGGGCCTAAATGTGGAACAAGATGTTAAAAATAAATCACTATCTTATAGTCAGGGGTCCACAAACTTGTGTCAGTATAGTGTATGTGTAAGAGTGTGCTCTGGTGGTTTGAAGAGGGTATAGTCCAATGACGCTGTGAAGAATATTATTCATTAAAAGGTAGAGAGATAGCAGTAAATGAATGCTATACAAGAGTAAAAATGGAACAGAAATCAAAGCAAACCTGGTCTATCGTGACAGAAAGCTTTACATATATATAGATATGTAAATGTAGCACTGATGTTTCATTATTTCCTCGTATTCGAACAACTCGTGTGCGGTTACGGGAACGTCGACTCATATTCTCGTCATTTCCACAGCTTTATTTATTGGCCTCTTTTATATATGACGAGTCGCATCTCGGCTGCTGAAATGAAATGAAATGAATTGCGCCGCAGCCGTGGCGTTCATCGCTCGCAATATTTCTACGTGGTGGAGAACTGAGAAGAATCAGCGTCTCGCTAATAAAGAGAAAGAGAGAAGGCTCATCACACTGTCAACATCGGCAACTATATGAATAGAGTAATAGTCAACGCACACACACTCACACACACACACACACACACACACACACACACACACACACACACACACACACACACACACCCTCTTTCAGTCTCTCCCTTTATTATAAATGTCCAAGGTGATATTTTATTGTTATTAAAATCCCTCACAGGTTCTCCAGCTCTTCTCCACCTGCAGCCCTGCTTAAATCTCCCCAACATTTAATAAATGGAGCAGAGTTTATGTCTATCTACAAGCCTGGAGGAACATCTCACTGTCTCACTGCATGACGGCTGCTGCTACTGACACCCACTAACAAATTGAAGAACACTAGCGAGCCACATCGGCACCAAACATCCCGCAGACACAGCAGGTTTATGTTTGTTGAAACTCTGACAGGTTCAAATTCACATAACTATGTCATTGCCTCTTAGTGTTTAGGAAGTGTGTGTAGTATTAACAGTATTCGCAGTGTTATTAACTTGAGTACATCATCATCAAGACACAGCCATTTCTGTCAGGACTGCTTTTTCTATGTTCTGCGATCATACACCTGGGCTACAGAAATGCTGTCTGATCAACATTTCAGCAGCTTTTTCTATTTGTTCAGTTCCATGAATCTTATCCTGAAGCGTTTTTAGGAACCTACATACAATAATGCTATTTTTTTTTCTTCGTGACCAGATTATTGCTGATTGCTTTTTCAGCTCGTTGAGGATCAGAAAGTGATTTAGAAAGCAATATTGTACTTACCCTTGGCATATTGAGCCATGAACCAGTGTCTGGTTGCTGTAAGAACATTCATTTCCTCTCAGTGTCAGTAATCTAATAAGCTAAAAAAAAAAATTGCCCTGTAATTTAAAATCTCACACATTTTGGCTCCTCAGCTGAACCTGACATTGATTGAGTTTTCAGCGAGATGAGATTGTATTTGGCTTCAGATTTATATCTGCTCAGTTCATGGTGCTGAAACAGTGCTGTCTTGCTCCTCCACAGCTGAATGATAAACTGTTTGTTGGTTCAATATGAGCACACCATCACTTGTCAGCTGTCCCTATGAAGGGAAGGTCAGAAGAGTCGATTTTTTATGTTTATTGACGCTAAAAGTTTCTGCACTGCACCGGGAGAACAACTCTATAAAAAATAAAAAAAACCTTCACAAATTCACACAGGGACGCTTCAATAAACTACATTCTTCCTGCCAGGATCAATTTGCCTGCTTGGATATGAGCTGGATGTCAACATGTCAAGAAACTGATGAGTTATTTAACATCAGCAGGGGTTCATCATTAAAAGGTATCTTGTTCAACTGCACCAACTCACATGCAGAACTCTGGCAAGTTAATCATAAAGACCTGGCTTCTTCTAAACCTAGATTTAAAGAAACAAATCAGATCTGATATTGCTTCAAGTTTGTGGATGTGGTTGGAAAGTTTGATGCACAGCTGTGGCAAAAGTGAGGCATCTTCTCTGATAGTAATTTGTGAGGATTGATGTGTTTGGCATTTGCGCATAGAAACTCAGAGCTTGTTATTACAGCACAATTCTCTGAGGACATTTTGGCATTGGTTTGTTTATTTGGCATCATCGTCGAAGCCACTGTGAGAACCTACACCATGTGCCCTGCCACATGACCCCTGCTTTGTGTTTTTTTCAATCCTAAAAGATCATGCAAAAAAAAACCACACGTGGAGCCGGATGATGGAAAAACGACGGAACGGGGATGCGGCATACGGAGCGTGTCCTTGGCTAGGCTCGAACCATGCGCCATCGACGGTCCTGTATTCCATGCAAATTGCAGCGAGGCAGCCAGCAGAGTTCATTAAAAAATAAAAAGATAAAGAGCATCCAAGCAGATGGAGCACAGCAGTGTGTCGGTGTGTCCACAGGTGTTCCTTCCTTTTTAAAAATTTCAACATCGTCTCCAGCACCAGCAGATTTTAGGCAAAAAAAAAAAAACTTTTTTTCCTTTTACTGGTTTTCTGCACTCAATCTTGTCTTGTCAGGGAATTCAATTTCCTGTCTGTGTTCGTCCCCAAGAGGTAGTTATTAGCAGGGTCGACTGGGACAACCTTGTGCACATGTCCATGTTGCTCCCTTTCCATCATATCACCATCATTGACCCTCTCAGAGTCTTTATCATTGTGGAACACAGCAGGACATGTCCAGGAAGCTCCATTAGACTTGGTTACCAAGTATCTGTCTGTGTTGGTGTGCTCCTTACATTGAGTATAACAGAATATAAACTCTCATTAAACACTCCCTTTTATTGAGTTTTGTGTGTGTGGCTGAATTTAATAATTGTAAATAGGCTTTTATTAGTCACCTGTATGTTACAGCAGAGTGGAATCTTTCATTCACAAACCCTAGAAATGTCAGGAATCCAGGGTCATCCATGGTACAGCACCGTTGAAGCACAAAGGGGCAAAAGGCGTTGCTCTAGGGGCAAGAGTGGCAGCTTGGCGAAACCAGAGCCTGAACCCTCAATCTTCCAATTAGTAACAGCTGAGCAACCACTTCCCAGCTGTAAATCAGCTCTTCTGTTGACATTCCTGGCAACAATAAATGGCGGATATTTCTCATATGATGGCGGAGGTTTGGCCCTTTTTAATTTTCAATTTAATTCAGTTTGATTGGTTTTTCCTATAGCACTTTCACAATGGACTTTGTCTCAAAGCAGCTTTACAGAATGTAAGAATGAAAAAACTAAGATTTTGATATACAATAAGTAAATTATTTGTATTTATTCCTGATGAGCAATTCGGGGGGGGGCGTTTCAAGTAAAATCTTCCTTAGACAGAAAGAAACCTTGAGACGAACCAGACCCAGAAGAGGAACCTGGTCTTCACCTGGGTGACACAGAGGTGTAATTAAAAAATCATAAAAAAATAATAAACCTTACACGTGACATTACGAGTAACAAACATCATGAGCGCTGAAGTGTGCAAAAATGAATAATGTCCTTTGTTCTATAAGTAATGTTCTTTTAGTCTTATACAGTCAGTTGGGGTTGTGGAACAAGGAGCTCCTGAGCAACTTGACAACATCTGAGATCATTATAGATTCAACACCAACTCCTCCATGCCAGAGGCTTTAAATCAGGGTTTTTTTAGGAAAAACATACCATGTACACTGCTCAGTTAGACGCAGTTCCACCCCTCTTGCATTTCATCCTTCAAAGGTTTCAGTGGCAAGGTTTGCTTCCAAACCCTATAGTTTTCTAGATGTGCACAGGAACTCCTAAAGCTTCCCTATGCCTGCTTTCTGACAGCTCTGTTTCATTCAGAGCTCCAGTTTTCTGTCCTGCTACGCAAAGGAAGCTGCTGTTTACCAGCCCTTTTGTTTAATTCATGACAGTTAAGTCTCACTTCACTCTACTGAACCGAGTGACGAGCGAGATGATGAGGCGAGCTGAGGCGGAAATAACGAGAAAAAAATTTGCCTGATAAATAATTGAACTGTATTCAGGAATTACTGTCAAAATAATCTTCGAAATAAAAGGAGTTAAAAAGAAATAAGTGACAAGATTATGAACAACGTAAAAAGAATGGTGTTCTGTTTGTTTTTTAGAATTTTAAAAGGTCTGAAGGTCTTCTAAGTGTCGTTTTTTTTTTTTTGTTCATTTCTGGCCAATTTAGAAATTCACATAAGGAACATAGTGATGCATCAGCTTGATAGACGAATTTCCTGAAATGCTTTTTTCAGACCTGTACAAGAAAAAGCTGCATCAAATGTTCCGAAGAGTTCTCTTTAATTATTTTGCACAGCATTCGTTTTGACATTTTTATCGAAAAATGAGTCGCCCTCCACTCTTCTTCACTCGTTCAGCCGCTGAAAACACCACGAGTTGCATCTCCTCCTCTCCACTCCCAGCTCTCCATCCAATTTACTGTGTAACTAATTGATTATTCATTCTTCCGTGCCGTCTGAGGTTAATGTTACAATTTCCCATTTGAGCAAGCGGTCATGTGGAAACTCATTCGGTGGGCATTAGATTGGAGCCGGGAGTCATTTGGGAGTGTGGAGAATATTTGGTGGACGGTGCTTGGTAGTTGGTAGACTTTCCTGCCGGACCCGATTTGTAACACGTGACTTACCGAAGCCCATTTCTCCTTCCTCTAGGGGAGAGAAAGAGATTACAAATGGAGGGAGGGATGCAAACAGAAAACACTTTTTTTATGTCTCAAATAGGAGTTCCTGCCCAGCTGGTGCTGCCCGCTGTATATCGATCACTTTAAATTACACCGAACCCAAAGTCCTGACCTTAAACTAAGTGTGTGTCCGTGTGGCGGAGCAGAATATCGCGACGTTGCGTTAAGTCCATCAATGGATTTTTCTCTTGCAACCTGCTTGAACTGTCAACTGAAACACGAGAGACTCTCTTTCTCTCAATAAGTAATAATCAGCACTGATTACTGTGTGTGTTGTATTTCAACATTTTGCCAAATCATTTCTTAGTGTTCATTAAGAGGGTGAAAAAAAAAACCTCCAAGCACAGGAGGACTTCGGATAGAGAGCGTGGAAAAATATTTCGGCAAACTGTTTGGCGCCTCGGAGGCGGGAGGTGAGACCCTGCGCAAGCTGTGCTTAGGGACATTTGCTAAGAAATTTTCTGAGCAGTGAAAGTAGCACTTGAGAATTTAAACTGTCGTGACATTAAGAACGGGTCTCTATCAAGACATTTTAAAGTACTAAGTGGGGATTTTTTTTTCTAAAAAAGGTTCAGTGAACAATAAGGTCTGGCTGGACAACACCGGAGCTGTCCAAGATATCACAGGTGGTGTCTTCAGCACAGAGAAGGAAAGTAACGAAGTTTAAATACTTTGTTACTGTACTTAAGTAGATTTTTCTGGTATCAGTTCTCAACTTTTTACTTTACTCATTACATTTTTACACAAATATCTGTACTTTCTACTTCTTACATTTTCAAAACAGACTTGTTACGTTAGTTTTGATTTATTTGGTAAAATGTCAATGTTTCCTTCTCAAGAGCCGTTTTCAAACAATCAACCTGTTTCCTGTCATTGCTCTGCGTTTTCAATCCTTTGGTGTATCATTTCCGGTCTCTCACACCACAGACGTAGACTAGTTTCTGAAGCTCACAATGAGCAGGTAGAAGGCAGTAAGAAGTCTGGGGTTAACATGGATGAGACAGAGGGAGTCAGTGATGTAAACATGACTGAGAACAGAAACTTTCCTGATCATCATATTTTCTCTGCTTGTGTTCTATAAGGTGGATGTTGAGCCTGGATACATTTATTAGGTAACAACATTTTAAATTCGTTATATGTACCATATATCAATTAAGGGTGTTAAAATGCAAATTAATTTTAACGGCACTGGTTTTTATTAACGTGCGATTAATGAAAATAAAAATGTAAATAAATGAATTAATAAATAACTATAAAAGAGACGAAATTAAAACCTTCAGCGCAACACACGTTTATTCACGATGGATTTTCTTTGCTCAGATATATAAACTAAATAAATTACCTCCACCGAAAAAATATTTTTAATCAGTAAACATTTGTTTTACTGATGCGCCAAGTCTCAAATCAGCACCAAAATCTGCCGTGATTAACACAGTTACTCCTCTGGGGGTCGAAAAACACACCGTTTTGTAGCATTTTTCCTCATAACGCCGAAACGAATGTAAACTACTGTCATTTTATTTGTTAATGAAAGATCCCTTTTTGGAATATTGCTTCACTACTTTTTCTTTTTCTTTTTGATCACTTTGTTTGATCTTTGTTTCAATCTGGCGTGTTGAAGAGTCCATTGTGTTGATGCTGAATGCAGTGTTGAAGTGTTTATTTGGTTCGTATTTTAGGAAATAATGTGTTGGTGTTAAGGACTGGTGCATCTTTGAGCCTACGTCAAATACGAGTCAAATCTAAAGTACTGTTCTAATCAGATACTCGAAGACTTTTACTCAAGATATAGTGAAATTGGTCACTTTTAACATTCGTTTTGCAGCAAAGTATCTATAAATTTACTCAAGTATGACTTTAAGGTACTCTTAACATCTCTGTTATATTCTGCACGAGCACAGCAAGGTGTTTTCTGATTTTTGAGAATAAGTAATGCATGCTGGGTATTGACTCCAGTAAGGAACAATATCAAATAATCCATGAAACACGGAGCACAAGTTCATTGCTTTAATTCTGACAATATAAAGATATTATGGACACAGTCATGGCTTGAATTGGTGTCTGTTATGAAGGGTTATGAGTACATCCCTGTTATTTGCATGATGTTGACAATGTGAAGTGAAACCTATACACCCACTTTTGCTGGGGTAGACAATAAATTTTCTCATAAAGACGAAATTTCAGTTTACAAACCAGAAGGTAGATTAAATTCGGAATATTTCTTCTAACACTTCCATACTTCCTCTCAAGCCCACCTATAGAGACATACTCTTGGTAGATAAGTAGCTCAGTAGTTAAGGCTCTGGGAAGGTTCGGGTTTCAAAATGTGGTATCGCCAAGCTGCCACTCTTGGCCCAGAAACAAGGCCCTTAATCCTCCAGCCCATTAAGCCCCAGCTTCCTATCCTCAGGTACCCCAGTTCCCCCATTCCTAACATCACTGGTTTGTGTAAAGAAAAAATTTCAATGGCGCTGTAAAGTACATGCAACAACTATAAAGCACCACCCTCTGAATTACCCTGAAGTGTTCTTCTTCTCAGTGTTTCTGGCATAAGCCAGGGATCCACCACAACCCTGAGCAGGATGAAGCAATAACCTCACTTAAATATAGAAAGAACTTTGAGGCCATGTTTCTAAAAAAAAAAAAGGTGGGATCCTAACACACGTTTGTAAAGACTTTTAAATAATTCAGGATCATATTCAAGGGTGATGGAAGGAAAGAGTGTGAGATTGACAAATAGCGGTATTTTGCTACTTTCATTTGTCTGCTGTGGTGAAGAAGTGAAAATGGAGCTTTCAGAGTAATGTCTCTGTTTACCGTACAGTCTACATCTCTACACTCACCCATGAACATGATCTGTGTGTAAAAGAAAGGCAGAATAGGTATATACAATTAGGTTCCTCTGCAGAGAAGTTTTGCTTACTGTCGGAAACATGGCAACAATCCAGAAGAAGCTCTACGAATGAAGGAACTGAGCAAGAGATCCAGATCGGTATAATAAGCTAGGCAGAGTTGGCTCATTTTAATAATTGCAGAGGGGAAAAAAAACGGTAATTCCACAAATCATATCACCTTTTTAAAGCCATTCTATTCTCAGTGACAAATCCATAGGAAATATTCAGCCCTTTAGCCTGAGTGGAAGAGACCATTAACTTCTTGTTGACCCCAGGACTGACTGGTAAATCAAATAAAGATCATTCTACTTTCTAGAATAAGAAAACTAGCAAGTGTGTGTGTGTGTGTGTGTGTGTGTGTGTGTGTGTGTGTGTGTGTGTGTGTGTGTGTGTGTTTCTTTTCTCAATGTTTGTAATTTTTTTTTCTTTTTCATTCTTTCATATCCAAGAGGTTTAAAAGTGGTTTAAGAGTACATCAGTGCGGTCTGAGGGAAGTCGAGGAACCTTACAGCAGATGATCATGTGATGTTTCTGGCATCTGAAGAAAGATGGTGTACAGGATTTTAAAGCATAACTGTGCAGTCCATCTCTTACACACGTTATCTTGTTGCAAAGACACATCCGTTTGTTCAAAGCTGTTTTTTCCAACATAAACGCCATCTTTCAACCTGAGCAAAAGGTTATTCCCAAATAATTTCACTCGTTAGTTATGTTCACTTGTCAAGCTATGCCTCAGGGACTGTGAAACGAAGCTATTATCTATATAGCACATTGCTAAACATTTTCAAGACATAACAAAAAATGCATTTTTCCCAAAGGTGTTTAATTGTGCTATAGCAGGTGATCTTCCACTCCAACCTATGTAAAGCATATCTCCTTGGAGCTAGCTTTATGCACATGTCATGCTGGAAGAGGTTTGTTCCAACGGAACAACGGATTGTAGAAGAACCACATATGGCAGGTGCCCCCATACTTTTAGCTACACTACAGGTTAATAAGAGTCACTTTTGGCAGATGTCCTTTTCCAGAGCGACTTGCTGCCTGTTAAGGGCCTTGCTCAAGGGCCCAGCAGTAGCAGCTTGGTGATGCCGGGGTTTGAATTTGCAAAAATTAGTTCTCCCAACATATCATCCTCTTATGACGTATTTACTGAAATGCTGTTTAAGATTGAAGCACTTCAATCTCTCTCTAGAGGCCATGAACTCATTCGTACTTCCTTCTTTTGGAAAAGAAAAGAGGTGAAAGGTAGCACAGAGGCTTTTGGATGGAAGGAAGCTGCAGTAACGAGCTCTGAGCCGATTTTCACATAAAGGCGCATCCAGGAGCAGATCTTTATCATTTAATCCATACTATAAAAAAAAAAATAAAAAAATAATCCAATTCTTCGTTCTCTCCATCCTGTCTTTTGGTCTTGTCCTTTTCCTCGATTTCGAATGAACAAAAGCCATATAGTATATTTATATCTATAGAAAAAGAGACGGGATGAGTCAGATGAACAGCATTGTGAGATCAAAAGCCAAGAGACTGAACGCTCGGGTACGAAAAAAAGGACCACACGAGCTGCTTTTTTTCCCTCTCAGTCTTTACAAAATTCTTCTGTCACTAAGTGAAGGCATACTTTTAAGTGCTAAGAGCAGCCATGACACATCATGTATTTTTGTATCTCAGCACCGCTAATGCATTTTCGCTTCTTTTTCGAATTTCTGTGTTAGCCTTTGTGCCGTCGCTGTCCGCCCGTACGGTGGTGCTGATAATTGCTGACTGAGACTCTTCATCCTCTTATTTTCATATAGCAAGAACATTATTAGGAAGATGCTTTCATGAAAGAGCACCAATAGCCTAAGGCCTGAATGAATACATTTGCCTATTAGACCAGATCCTGTCACTGTGGATGCAACTCACACCGTCCATCCTGCTAAAAGCTTTATTGAGGAGTCATAGCTATAGGTTACACCTCATTGTGCTGCTCTCATGAATTCTGTAAAGGCTTTATTTGACTGAATTGATTAATTATACAGTAGATGATCACTAAATAGAACCTGAATTTCAGCACTGGAATTACACTAGATGCACAAATATTTTCCAGACACATCATTAGAAGATTTACTTTTCTAGCATTCAATTCCATATTAAGTCACCATTTTGTGATAGCCTCCACTCTTCTGGGATGATGTTCCACTAGATTTTGGAGTGTACTTGTGAAGATTTGTGCTCATTCAGCTATGAGGGTGTTAGTAAAGTCAAGTGCTGATGTAGGGTGAGGAGATCTAGAGTGCAGTCAGGATTTCAGAGTTATATAACAGGCCACTCAAGATCTTCCACATCTTCCAACCCATGTATCTTTAAGGAGCTGGCTTTTCATGTTGTGTGCTTCCAACATTGTGATAACAGTTTGCAAAAGAACCACCTACGGATGGAAAAGTCATGTGTCCTAATACATTTTTGATATGGTGTTTGTCGTGCTTGATCCTTTGAAAAAGATTTGTTGAAGTACAGACCTTATGCCAGATGCTCACTCTGTGATTTGGCCACAATTTTTTCGACTGAGACCAATTTTTAAAAAATCTTAAAAGATTCCTATAATCCTAAACTAAAATCTATAGACTTTGAACACTGGATTGTTCACCGGCAGCCAATTAAAAGCTGTAATTTTTTTTTCTCTGGTGAATTCTGGCAGATTTAAAAGGTTTCAGATTTTCCTATGACGACAACCGTCGAACCGAGAAACAAAAGGAGGTGACGCAATTAGCAATATAACTTCTTACCACCTCTGGGAAAAGGTCTAAAAAGGTCAGGTGAACAGTACAGCAAAATGAGAATTGTATTTAGTTATTGAGGGAAGAAGTGTTACATGTTGATCATGTTCGTACAGTCTGACAAGCAACAATCGCAGAGGACTGTTAAAAACATTGCACAGTATCTGCTCAAGATTACATAAAAAAAATAATAAATGCTTAGTGAATTTTCAGGCAAACGCAGAGTTATAAGAGGAATGTGCGATTAACGCTTACCTGGCAGATCAGTAACACTGCCAGTATCCTTTAAAACAGCAAAGCAAAAAAAAATAACTCAAACAAATAAAATTTTTCTCAATTTATGGGTCAGATAACCAAATACCAAATGTCAAGGTTGCCAGACTTTGCTATAATCAAGGCAAAGTTGTGAGTGTTATATCTTGTGCCTGTTTCTTCTGGTTTACATTTTTTTAACTTTTCGCTATTTTCGTTTTTGTCCTGATTAGCCTGGTTGCACATCACTCGCATTGTTTTCAATTTATTATGTTCTATGTATAGTTTTGTTCAAAGTGACTGTTTCTTTAATAAACTATCTCCTGCACTTGCACATCTCACGTCTGTGGTGTTCCTTAAAGGAGACTTTACTGTTACCATGGATGCAGCGAGATAGCATGAGTTGAAACAGGTTGTGTGTGTGCTCGGGCGCGAGATGAACCATAGCATCTCTCTGCTTTACATAACACGTTTGGCAAATTGTCTAAACGGCTTTCAGAGCAAGTGTCATCTTTATGCTATAGACAGCGATCACCCAAGACTGCCCTTTCACAGTGCAATGTAATAAACATAGCATGAACCCTTGTTCGTGTCAGGATCTTTTGTTCCAATTTCTGATAGATTTCTTCTCCCCTTCCAACAAGTCTTCTGACAAGACCTAATATCTCACAGGCAAGTCTTTGAATTAAATTGCTATGGTCATTTGGCATAGTTGAAAAGAAGGTATAAGTCAATTCTCTTGACCATTTTGCGTCTTTTTTTCCACAATGTCATTGTTCATCTAAGTACGCATTAGTCGGTTGGAATAAACCCATTTTCGCCGCTGCTTTCCATTAAGGACTCAGAAGGGACATTGTTATAGTGCTGGCTAGTAAAGATGGAGAGTCATTGCACGTTAGATGGCCTCATAGATGTAGCAATCCATCTGAACAGGTTGCTCGGGCAGACATGAAAATTTGCCCTTAATGTTAGAGGCGCCAATAAAACAGTACTTCCCTGTTTGGAAGAAACCTGCTTGGTGCATTGGCCCATGCGCCCCAGGAGATGATTGATTAGGTTGAAAGTGAACATTATACAGCAAGTTGGTTCCATCTCTATTGGTCCATACAGCTTTTCTTGTTATGTTCCACTATAGACCCTACTGCAGTACTCATGGACATTAGGGCCACTGGGAACTTCATAAAACATGAGACATTCCTGGTACATGATTTCAGAATAACTCTTTAAGCCTTGGACAGCAGATGATTAAGAAATCAAGACATCGCTCATTGACATAACCCTGATAGGATTTCTAATTGGTTTAACATCTCATATCCCTGGGACTCCACTAGAGCCAATGATACAACCTGTTGGTAAAAAACAAAATCACAGAGCCACTTATTTATGTCATTTGGCAGACACCCTTATCTAGAGCGACTTACATTTTTCTCATCTGATGGGTTAAGAGCCATGCTCAGAGGCCCGGGAGTGGCAGGTTGATGTGGCTGAGATTTGCTCTCATGAACTTCTGATCCAAAGTTCAATGCCTTAACCACTAAGCTGACACCATCCCCACATTCTCTTGTTTAACAAGGAGCTTCCATGAATGGGGAGTCAGCTTTCAGCACTCATTTATGGCATTTGGCTAACATCATTTTCTAATGATCTAATTCGTAAAACTAAGCAGCTATAAGGTTAAGGGCATTTATTGGGGGCCCAGGTTGGTGTGGCTGGAGTTAGAACTCATGACCATTTAAACCAATGTCTTTTCCAATCCTAAGTCCAATGTCTTAACCACTGAGCTACCATCTCCCCACTACAGCACTCGGTCTAGAGTCAGTCAGATTCTTTACACTTCACAGCATGAAGAGTATTACATTTCATATCCAAGCATATTAGGAAGGTGCAGACATGAAAGTGCAGACATGATACAGCACCTCTAAAGCAAAGAGAGTTAAGGGCCTTGCTCAAGGGCCCAACAGTAGCAATTTAACAATGTTGAGGCTTGGATACCTAAACCTTCAAATCGAGAACCCAGAGCCTTATCAGTGAATCACGCTGACAAGTCCTATTTAAGTCCAGATTATTTGTATAGCAGTTTTTACCTAGCATTGGCTTTTAACAAATGGTTGAGAGAGACTGAATTAAGACATTCAGCAAAAACTTGTGAACTTGAAAAAGTACACCGCATACTAAATTCACACTTAAAGAAAGTTTAAAGAATTTAGTCTCCAGGTCAGCACCCAGAGCTGTTCAGTGGTTTTGCCTTATGCTGCGTTCTGTCTGAAAAAATAATATCACCTTATTAAAGTTTCCGAAGTCTCAAGCTCTCCGGATGGAGGTGGACATATTGTGAGTCGGTGTGTTTGCTGAAGCAGTGTGTCTCTAGAAGTCAGTGCTCTTCGTAGCTCTCATGACTCAGCCGGTGTGAATTCGAGGTGCAGTTTTGCTGTAGCGGCCAAAATCTGACACCGAAACATGCTGCTTTTTCCCCTATTAATATTCAGCGATGAATATGGAGGCTACAAATGGATTTAAAAGGATTATATAAAGTTTTGTTTATATGTTTTGTTTTTTTACTGTAAACATATTTGTTTAAGTATTAGTGTATTCCATTTTCACAAGCCATCACTATACCAATTCATCATTCGGTATTGATGGTAAACACATTGTAGAGACCAGAGACCTTCCAAATATCAGCACCATCAAACACAGAAGCACTTAATCATGTGATCGGTTTATTGTCTTTATAGATTTTTCACATGCTTTCCCTGGTAGGAGAATGAGCAATATCAATTCCCCTAGCAGTGGAGGAATAATTCCTACCTCACCCTCTTCTGGATCACACCCCATTGGTTCCACCATGACCTCAAGCTGCATAAATCAGTTACAAGACATATGAATAAATAAACATTGTCAGTTATGCCTGTGGCAGAAGGCAGGAACCTTGGTCTCTCTTTAGGGTGGGACAGTGTTACCTTGTTTTCTGTCACTATGGTTCATTAGAAAAGCAAGGCATGCTGGGAAAATCCCCTCCACCGACCTCAATTTCTCAAATCAACAACAACCATTTAGGTTGTCTCATATTGCTCAAAGTGGGAATTCATGAAAATTATTTATGGAGTCCTAATTCAAAACAATCCTCCCAGGCAGTCAATAAATAAACACAGTTTTGAATCTACATATTCATAACAGATAACTGTTTGCCCTGAAAACCAATAATAATATGAATGCTTTTAGACTTTTTAGGAAACTTTACAATCCTGCACTAAGCAAAAATATTTACCCCTCACATGTTAGTGGTTACCCCCCCCCCCTCCTCCCCCCAAAAGCACTAATATCCCTTGCTTTATTTTTGTTTTATGCCTTCATGCTTTTCTTCACATATCCCTCATTGTTATTCAGTTCCTACAACCCTTTCCTTTAGTGCTCAGATCTTAGGATGTTAGACTTTTGAAGTAATTTAACACAAAGGAAGACTGATATGTGTGTCTACCTAACCTGGAGAAAAACACCTCAGAATTTTTCATAACACCATGAAGAACTCCTGAGTTTGTAGCAAGCCGGGCAGACTTAAACTATGCCCATGTGAAAAGAGACAATTCTCTTTTATGATGTATATACAGTACAAGAAACTGGAAATCATGAAACCCTGAGATGAAGGTGCGCTATAAAAATGACTTCCGACTCCGAAACTTGAAGGTCTTTCATTTTCGAAGGACTCTGGACAAAAAGTATCTGTCAGGTATCGAATCAAATGCAGGAGGCAAACAAGCAGTTCAACGGTCTTTAATGAGGTCAGTTACTCTTTGAAAATATCTGAACACCGATAAGAAGGTACACAGAGCAGAATAACAACACAGTCAGAAGTTACAGTCCTAGAAAACAGGCAAAACAGGGAAATGCAGAGCAGGCGAGATACAAACACTGTTATCCAAAAAAGGTTGGCAACTGGAAAGATAGCAGGCAGAATGGTGGGATCGAGACGGCACCAAGAATGTTACAGAATAACTGTAACTAGTGTTTTTCTGGCCACGTGCATTACCACTTCTCTGATTTTATCATAGACAACAAGTTAGAACAAAGAGCAAACATGAAATTCTGCCTAAAACTGGGCAAATCTGCCACAGAGACGTCTGACATGCGCTCTCCAAGAGAGGAAGATAAGAAATTAGGAAGACGTGTCGAAACCCTTCGGCAACTTGTGTGGGATGACCGTGGGAGAAAGATCCACATGATCTCACTTCCACACCCACCCTACTTCACAGATTTGGCTCCTGTGGACTTCACCCTCTTTCTGAAGATGGAGATTCAGCTCAAAGCTCACCATTTCTTAAACCAGTGTGGAGATCTGGCACAAATCGCAGAAAGTGCTTGACATGCTTCGAAAAGAAGACTTTTCAGGACACATTCCAGAACTGGTATTGCTGTGCAAGGGAACTGTTTTAAAATTAGCTAAATTAAGTTATTTTTTGTAAACAGAGTCTCTAAACTGTTATACCACCTCGTATATCTCTGGGATGTGAAGAGTCTGAGAAGATAATCTGGCAGGGAATGAGTATGAACGGTTTCCTAAAGTAGCGGAAAAAAATGGCCGACACGATGGCCACCGTCCCGGAAGTGCACATCACAACACCAGAAGTCCAGTACAGACTAAACTTCTTGGCAACGTTGCTGGGCTTGTTTAGGCACCTTATAAGAATGGTCTCCTAGTCAGCTTCCCGTAAAGCTTTCAACCCAATCAACAAGACTCCATGGTAGGACCGGAACCTACTGGAGATATTAGGTCTTACATTTGACTTGCGTGCATTTGGGGATCACAAAAGAAGAGCTGGATTTTGAGGCAAGAGGGCAAAGATACCTGGATTAAACTCAGACCTCTCAGAAAGTTCCTTTTAGACAGTGGGAGGTGAACACTATAGATGAGTGTTCACTATATATGTATGCACTATATACAAGATGTACCACCAAATGATTATTTGTTCTCCCTGCTTACATTTATTGCATTTGTCAGATGGAAAGAAAGAACTAAAATACCACGGAAACGAATAAACAAAAAAACTAAACGAACACCTTCTAAGAGTTAACGTTCCATAAAGGTCTAAAAATTAAGACCCTGCAGAAACCATGGTGACGTCAAAGACAGCTGCCTTTACTCTAATCCGTCCATATGATGCACCTATCTGCTAAAATTCACTTGCTCTTTATGGCACCATGTCCCTGTTGTGACCTTCTTGATGGAAGTAGAGCTTTAAAAAGGGACCTCATTCATTTGGTCACACAAAGCAGGAGAAACACTTAGCACTCCTGCTGGTGTTAGATTTTGCCCCATGTGGTCACAAGCCAAACAGAGCTGAGTCACAATCTGAGTCAAGCTTCATTTTTATTAACATGGATGAAGTCCAATTGCTCCAAGATCGCCTTCTTCTGTTATTGTTTTGAAATATACTACAATTGCTACAATGTGTAAAACGACGCTTCATGTGTAACACAATTCACACTGGTGTGTAAAAACATCGGTTGAAACTTTTATCATGAAGTTAAAGTGAACATATCAATCCCGAGTCAAAATTCATCTACCGATGTGTTAAAAATTAGCGATGAAAGTAATCAGCCAATTCTAGACACCACTCAAGAAAATGAGTGTTAATTGTTTTATTGCGAATTAGCCCTGTTTGCCGGGGGGCTGCTAATGAACAGCTAGGCCATGTTGTTGCTGTTGTATTCGGCAACATGTCTATTGATGTCTATCTGCAAGAAATATTTCTAAACCTACACTCCACCCAAACCTCATTTTCATTTCATTTTTATTTTCATTTCTGAAGAAAATAGAAACACAACTGGTTCTGAACTCAAAACTCAAAAAGTTTACCTAATAAAGCATTCTGAGAAAATCATTCAGAGAGAGTATGATGTTCTGAAGTTCACAGCGTGGCTTTATTACTCAATATCACGGTTCTAACGTTGTGTATATGTAAATAATCATTTGTATACAGTGGTTTGCTCGCATGTCATTTATTTCTGTAAAGCTACATTGGGCCAATTAGTGGTTGCTTGGTGGTTAAGAATTTAGACTTTGGATTCAAAGGTTGCAAGCTTAAATCCCAAGCCCATGAAGCTGTCACTCCTGGGCCCCTGAGCAAGGCCCTTAACATGACCCTTAGTTGTATGATTAAGATCAAATGTAATTCTATCTGGATAAGTGCATCCGCCAAATGCCATAAAATGTATATAGACATTCATTCAAGTAAATATAGTCTACATTTTTTTTCCATCTGCTTGGTGTATCTTCTGTGTGCATTCTGTAAAAAATTATTTTAAATCACTTTGTTAAAAAGATGTGATTCTGTCAAACAGCTACACTGAAAAGCTACAAAATAGGAAGCAGAAATTAAATCTGCCCTCAGCTTTTTGACTTTAAACATGGCTAAACCGATGCTGAAACCCTGGCCTGCTAGCAATATAGGACACACAAAAGGTCTCTAAGTTATGATGGATACATAAAAGGTTCTTCTTCAGTAGGTCCCAGCAGAGTCCAAAGGAAACACTGAGGAGAACATCAAAGCCTGGGACCAAGTCCATTGTACTTAACATTCTTCCCAACATTGTGCTCCCATCTTGTTTTGGGTTTTTGCTGTGTTCTCCTTACAGTTCTGCTGGATATTTCTCTGGATCCTTTCCCTCAACATGGCTGCTTTTACATCATTTTGAAAACACTTGTTTTTGCTTTTTTCACCCCGATATTAATCAAAACCGATGCTTGAGAATGTTCCAAGTGGTCTTGGCATTCATCAGATCTCTGTGGCAATGGACATGAGACGAACCAGCTTGTTCCTCTGAATTTTCTGTTTTCCATTTCCCGCTTTTTGCTTTGGAGATGTTAGAGTTGATTGAATGTCAATACTCCTGCACAGGGTGCTTCGAAAAAAAAAAAAAAACATCTGACTTGGGTTCCTGATACAAGTGAAGCTCGACCTGGATTAAAAATGGATTCATGTCAAGGGTGAATGATCCAAGACATGTGTTTCACAGGAACTCCAGGAGAAGATGTCCTTCCTTTTGTTCCTTTGAAAGTAAAGAACTGTTTGCAAGAATTGCAAGAACTATTTCTAGAAACTATTTTTGGAGTGTGAATGAGTGCTCTGAGAATGTGTGAACTCTAAAGATGTGTGATGCAGGAGTGAGAAAATGTGATGGTTGAATGAAATGTTTCCTCACGAGATTGGACCTCTGGCACTGGCGGAGATCTCGCTTAACCTACGGCGGCCTAAGGCATCATAGACCCTTTAAAGTACTTACAGTGTGTATGTTACAGGACTGAGAGCACTGGTGTCATGAAACACTCATGCAATACTAAGACTTTAGCATTTATCCAGCAAATTTGTTGCAACTATTTTATTGAATGTCACAGTTGATTTCTGTGGTAACATTACATTACATGGTAACATTTACCATGTGGGTCTTTGCTGAGAGTGGAGTGTAGACCACCACCAAGAGGAGGGGGGGAAGGGAGGGGAGACACGTGTTTATTTAAAGAGCTTAATGACTTTAATTGATAAATTAGCACCGGTATTGATTTTGTATTGACTCCAGGCTCTAGTGTCTGTCTGGAGTACAGAAATAAGGAGTTCCTTAACAAGCAGCAGTGATGCTGTAACCAAATTTAAAGCACTGCTAACATTCTTATTCAAAGCTAGTAATGTGGACATCGATCAGGTAACTTGGGTCATCTTGGGAGAGTTTGGAAATTTCAGATCTTTAAAACTAGCTGAGGTTGATTGAGTGTCTGCATGTTTATAGGTTTTCTAAAGATCCAGAGCACCAGATTCACATGTAGGGTTTTGCACTCCGCCATGTTTTTGGTGATTTACTAGTTTTATTTTTCTGTGATGCTAAAGGCAGAGAAATTAATATCTGAGGTTGGGCTGTGTAAAAGAGTCCAAAGTGGGATTTCCAGAGTGTTGCATATTAACATCCTGCACTCATTGTTCTAGACAAACCGTGACTTTTAATGTTACTGGTATAAAAATGGATGCAAGCGTAATAGTAAGTGGTTAGCGTGTCCTATTACTGTTTGGCAGCGAACATGTATGCGGGTCAGTCCAGAGACCGGCAATCAGGATGGCTGACAACAGTGATAGTGCATGCATGGGACAGCGCATGGTGCTGAAGTTTTGGCGTAAAACCCACAGATATCCACAGAACACACGATGAGACACTCAGTCGCAGTAAGATGCGTGAACAGTGTTAAAGTTTCAAAGATGGCCGTATGTCCATCAGTGATGATCCAGTGGTGGTCGTGGAGGATTCCTGATGACAAAGTGAAGCAGGTTGATTGAAGGACCTGAAGGATGGTTTAGGAATACCGACAAATATTTCTATCCCCAAATCTTCCCAGGTGTTACTTACACGCTGGGGTAAGTGTATAAATGTAGGAGTAGGTCAAAAAAAATCTATGCAGTTTTCACTGCTTAAATTAAGTTATTTTACTTTATAAACTCAAAAGCAATTGTTTTTAGTACCTGATTATGCTATTGGTGTTTTTGGATTTCCTTAACTACCACTGGAACTACTTTCACCAAAAAAAATGGCTGTGCTGGGGTATCTATTAAAGCAGTGGTTGCTTAGGGTTTCTGATAAGATGGATGGTTATTCAGTTCTGCCAACCTGCTGAAGCTGCTAGCATTGGGAACTTTGCTAGGACCCCAGCTTCCACACAACCAGAGATGGACAATATAATAGTTATGAAAGGCTTATTCATTAGTTTGTACCAGTAAAGTAAAACAAAAACAATAAGAAAAACATCAATGGCTTCCTGGACCATGTCATTCCACTTCTTTCCAACCCCATGCTATCATCTTGTCATGTTTTGGCTCCTTTCTGTGTCCTCCTCACTGCTTTTCTGGATCGCTTCCCTCACCATGAATATATCTTACATCATTTTGGAAACAGTTTCCAACTTTTCCCCTGATATCGCTCAAAACTAGTGCTTGAGAATGTTCCAAGTACTCTAGTCTCACTATCCACCAGATCTCAGATCTACAGCAATGAGACAGGCTGCCTTGTTCTTCTAAAGCCTCTGTTCACCATTTTCTGCCAGTTTAGCTTTGTTTCGGAGATGTTAGAGTTGATTGACTGTCAATACTGCTACACAAGATGCATCCATCCCTTAAATATTCCCTGGAAAACCCTGTTGACATCCTTTGCCTCTCTGTCATCTCACAGGTATTCCTAAATTATGTTTTCGGAGATTTTACAGATTTGTATTATTGAGAGATTTTTGTATCATTGTAATAGAAACAACTACATCTGTTTTTCAGCAAACCATGGACCATGAATCCAAGTTTAAAGGAATTTTAGGTATTTTAGGATCAATAATCCGGGATCCTGACTCAGCCATAATTATTTGTGAGTGCAGAATTATACATTAATATAATTGAGTTTTTTATGTGACTTTAAAGCACTTTCCACAACAGACATTGTCTCAAAGCATCTTTATGGAAAGTACGAATTATAGAACAAAAATTTAAATATAAGTGAATTATGTGTATTTATCCCAGATGAATAAGCCGAGCGATTGTGGCAAGAAAAAACACCCTTAGATGGTATTGGGAAGAAACCTTGAGTGGAACCAAACTCGGAAGAGGAATCCATCCTCATCTGGGTGACACCAAGAATGTGATAATAATCATTAAAAACATTACAAATACCAGAGGATGAGTAATACCATAAACACCAGAGTGTGTCATTAGTAGTAATGTCCTTTCTACGGTTTTATACAGTCAGTTGGAGTTGTGGAACCAGAAGCTCCTGAGCAACTTATAAAACCGCAATTTCACAGATCATTGATTCAACACCAAAACACCAACTCCTGCACACCTTTAAATGTTCAACGATGGAGAAACAGCAGGTGTAAAATGTTATTTCGAATATTGATTAAGAGGTTCTTTATTCTTAAAGTCTAATAATAATAATGGAATAGCCAGAATAGAATAGCCTTTATTTGTCACATATACATTACAGCACAGTGAAATGTTGTTCTTCGCATATCCCAGCTTGCTTGGAAGCTGGGGTCAGAGCGCAGGGTCGGCCATAGTACGGCGCCCTTGGAGCACACAGAGGGTTAAGGGCCTTGCTCAAGGGCCCAAGAGTGGCAGATTGGCAATACCGGGGCTTGAACCCCCGACCTTCCGATCAGTAATCCAGCGCCTTAACCACTGGAGCCACCACTCCCCTAATGTCCAAAATCTTTATAACTCCACAACTATCAGTGGACAATCTCTAGATGGCTCAAGGCATCTTTTCTTTGAGAAGAACATTAACCACACTGTGTAATGTCTTGTCTGAAAGAGGACTTGTACGATAATCACGTTAGCATTTGCGTTGTTCTGTGTAACTATTTTCTGCTTCTAAAATCAACGTTGAGGACAAAATGTTGTTGTCTAATAAATAAATTCACCCACTAACAGGTGATAATCAGTGTTCTTCACGTCACTGGTTGTAATGGTATAATGTTATAATGTTATGCCTGATCGGGGTATTTGTGCTAAATGTTTAATTTCAGTGATTTTATATCTCCTGAGCAACAGTCAGGTCTTACAATCAACTCTGATTAAGTGAGAAGAGAAATATACACAAATATTGTTTTATGGCAATATCTCAATTAATATGTATAAAAAAAAAACACACTCTATCAGAGAGTGCAAATGAATCCGCCTTTTTCTGAGTGTTCTGTTCTCTGTGTGTGTGTGTGTGTGTGTGTGTGTGTGTGTGTGTGTGTGTGTGTGTGTGTGTGTGTGTGCGCGCGTTTAGTTACATCCCCTCTTAACCCAGGCTCACTGACATCTAATTCAATAATAGTCATTTATCCTGAGTATGTGTGTTTGGTTTAATGCAGCACTCGCACTGGCCACCATAATAATAGCCAGGCTCTGGATGGGAATGAACTGAGAGAACTAAAGCAAATCTGCTGAAAAAAAGAGAGACAGAAAGAGAAAGAAAAAAAAGAGAGACAAAGACTCCTGGATGTCTCTTAATAAAATTCAAGCCAAAACTTCCATAAGGAATTTTTTCCCTCATTGCATGTAGAATTGCATCAAGCTCTATAGTGTACCATGTCAAAGCAAGACCACAGGTTAATTATATTGTCAAAAGTATTGGGACACCTGACTTCCCTGGCCATATGTGTTTCTTTCACACACTGTGATCGCACAGCTGAAGGCACACAATTGAATCAGACATCTTTGGATGTCGTAGCATGAAATCAGAATCTTCATGAAGTTTGCTTTGTGCACTAGAAGAGTGGAAGGAATTATAAGGGGAAATTGGGACTAAATGTGGAATGTGATGCTCAAAAAGCAGATACCAAACTTATGACCAGGTGTCCACAAACTTTTGCCAATAGGTGTAGAAAAGAACTGTTGATCGCAGAGAATCCTTGATGTGTGATCTGATCTATGAGCAGAATACGCATTAATTAGACTGAAACTAATCACTGTGTGCCTTTGGAAGGCAGAGATCTGTAATCTAAACCCACATATATACAGTGTTGTGCTCGTTACTAAAAAATAGTAACTAGTTACAGTTACTCGTTACTTCATTTAAAAAGTAACTGTTACTTTGTTGATTATTTACACCAAAAAGTAATGCGTGACTGTTAAAAGTTACTTTTTAGTTACTTTTTTAAAGAACCTTCTTTAATTTTCCCATTAATGCCCTTTTATGCGTTATGGTTTATACAAACACAAAACTGACTTAAACACAGAGTCATTTTTAAACACTATTTTATTAAAGTCAGAGCAGCACAAACTGAATATATCACAAGGATTTCTGACATAAACAACAAAACAAGCAGAATAATAGATTCACAATCAAAAACTAAAGTGGCTTCTGCTGTCGTGTTGAGCTCTTAAACATGTTCCTTTCACAGCTGAAGTATGAAAACTATCAACAATGTAGAACAGAACACCGGGTTAGCTTCTAGCTTCTAGCTCCTCAGGCATGGAGTTTTTGGAGGAGCTTCAACAGATTGGAGTTGTTGTTTATCGCAGTAGATACGAGCTTCCATAAACCAGAAAGACACAGCTTACATTTGACTTAAAAGTTTTTGTCTTTATACTCAACTAAAGTGAAATAATGAGCATATTTCCACTGAGAAACTCGTCTTGCTCTCGCCTCGACTCACCATTACTGCCGCACAGACCTGAATAAACGGAGACACGCCCACAGCGCGTCTTCTTCGTGTTTACAGTGGTTCATCCTCCAATCCTACAATGCGACGCTGCTCTAAACAGGTTAGACTGTAGTCTACACTTCAGCCCAAATTCATTCATTTATAAAAGTAACGGGTAACGCAGCATACGCTAACGGTAACGGAGTTACTTTATTTTTAAAAGTAACGCGTTACAGTATTAGTTACTGTCAAAAGTTACTGCCCAACACTGCATATATCTTTATCATTGTCCTGTTATCTTAATGTTCGGTCAGTTTCAAGGTTAAGCTCCGTTTTCCCAACAAATCGCGTTATTAATTCTTTTCTATTCCGGTCGCATCTCTGAGATCAGGACCTCGGGTTTGACGGAAGGCAAATGAAACTCTGTGGCGCGAGAAAAGCGTTCGGGATTCACCGCTGCTGCTGCTGCCGCGATGTTCTAAATCTCGTGTGCTTTCCTCAGGGGGAAACACTGCATCATGCCACGCTGTGCCAGTGCTATAGAGCTCGCTGCCCTCAAACGCATTGCAAGACATTTTCCAAAGGTACAATCTCATCCTAAATGCCATCGCTTCTGGCCACTTCATTCATTTTTTTACCAGATTATTCTGAAAATAAAAGAAATCGCTTGCAAAATGTTTCTGAATCACAAAAGCTTGTGGAGACTTGAATAAAAAATTGGTATGTACTTATTTTTGAGCATCCTGCTCACACTAGTTCCTGTTGTAATAAGCTCCACTCTTCTGGAAAGATGTTCCATTCTATTTTGTGGGGATTTGTGTGGGATTTCATTTAACCACAAGAGTGTTAGTAAAGTCAGGTACTGATGAAGGTGAGAAGGTGAGGAGGCCTGGGGTGCAGTCAGCAATGACATTCATCCACAAGGTGTTTAGTAGAGTTGGAGCTCAACTGCACAAGATCCTCCAGTTCAACCCACGTAAAGCAGATCTTTATGTCATGCTGAAACAGGTTTGGGTCTCCTAGTTCATGTGAAGGTGCATCTTTTTTTAAGAAAAGCTCATGAGGAAACGGTCGCCATAACTGTTCAAAGCAGTGGTCAAGCTTTTTCATGAACCATTTATACTTTTGCGTTTTCTTTCCTGTAGAACACAATTTGCAGAAAATCGTAACGCATTGAAAAAACACAGGAAACCCCGGGGTGATGTGATGAGGTGAATATTGCCGCTTCTGCTGGAGATGATGTATGTGGAGGTGCAGTTGTGGCTCCAGTGAAAGGAGACGTGTTAAATTGTGTTCATTGGGTTTCTTGCTTTAGTGATGATGTTCATTCTGACTGTATAAGATCCTGTGTGTGATGCAGCTCTGATCTACTGCACTTCTCTATAATACTGATGCTTTCTGTAGACGTGAAGTCGTAATGATGCTATTAAGAGGTGGATTGACTCTGAAACTGATTAAAACTGAATCCTGAAATGTCTTTTCCCTCGTCTTGACAGATTTACACACACCGTAATGTGTTTATTTTACCTCCGGGATCCGTCGTGTGGCTGATCGCTGAACTCGCTCATTTTTATACAAAATGAAACGGAAGAGATTCTGTAGCGTCCAAATGGCATCAGTGACTGCACAGGTTGACTGTATCTTATAGCGTCTCGTTATAATTTCACTCATTGCTCGAAGATATAATGCAGTCAGTTTCCGTCTGGCTTCTTTAACAGCTTCTAAAATTAATGAGAATCCCAACACAGCGTCGTCCTGCATTTTCATGACCTGATATAAGACGGTATCTAAATGTCACATCCTTTATACCTGTAAATGACAGAGCTCTGCCCAGAGCTAGCTTCTGTTCAAGGTGAATTTGTGGTTTAAACACTACTTTTTTTCCACATCAGTGTTGGACTTTGCTTCTCGATAATGAATGCATCATTCTGGCAGGAGATCTAATCCTAGGCTAGACCCTGGAACCCCTTGGTGTGGGGTATTAATGGCTTTTTTTTTTTTTTGCATGTTCTTAAAATGAAAAATAATAATAAAAAACATTCAAAATGTTAATTAAATTTGTAATAAAGCCACACAGCAGGTTTAACTCACTCAAACAGGATAATGTTCTGGAATAAAAAAAAAAAAAAAGCTCTTCTGAAAGAGAAGAAGCTTCATGCAGACTCATTTCACACATAACATGGAAGAGGATAAATATTTGATCAACAGCACAAACAATTAAAGCCCACACAGAGACACTGAGAGGAAGAGAGATCGTCTTTGTAGGGACATGCGAAGGTGTCTTTTTGCTTGTTCATCCTGCCATGTGGGCTGTATAATGATGAGCTCATGTTTGTGTGGTGTAATACACATCACTTCAGACACTGCATGCAACCTCAGGGGAAACGGTGGACAAGCAACAATCCTTTTCTTCTCATATTGCTGAACTAACACGCTCATCAATTTCTCCTTTACAACTTCAGGAAAATGTGTGTTTCTGTCTGCGCATGATGCTCAGGTGCTTGTGCAATCTCTCATCATCAAGACTGGACTTCCTGGCAGGTCAAACTATGAAAGGCACTGGACCGCTGCAACCACAGCCACATGACTTGGTTTCAAACATCCTACATTCTTCCACACCACCTCCACTGATTTCCTGTAGCTGGAAATCAGGTTCAAAACACTAATGCTTGCCTACAAAGAAAAAACAGGAGAACACCCACTATCTGGCAGATGTTATCACACTCAATGCACCAAACTCGCTTCGATCCCCAACCACTGATCTACAAGTCTCACTATCCATACACTTCTCTGTTCTCGCACTGAGGTGGTGAAAGAACTTCCACTGAATGCTTGAACTGCAGAGTCTCTGGAAGTCTTCCTCTTCACTGCATCTCTTTCTCTACCCATCCCGAGGCAGCCAGAGACTGTGCCAGCTCCAGTTTTGAGACGTATCATTAACTTAGAAGACACCGCCCCCAAGAGTATCCTGAGGCATCTAGAGGTTGTGCCAACTCCGGTTTTATCCAACCTCAGGAAGTTTTTAGACCTTTAAAGAGAAGATCCTGAGCCATATAAATATGTCTCAGTGCCAGTTGGATTCCACTAAATAAAAATTGCAGAAATTGGACTTTAAGGATAAACAACCTCTTAATCAATACTTAAATAGCATTTTACACATGCTGTTTCTCCATCGTTGAACATTTAAAGGTTCAAGCATGGAGGAAGTCGATGTTAAATCTATCATAAACTTAAATGTTGAGCTCATTTTTTAGATGCTCAGGAGCTCCTGGTTCAACAACTCTAACTGACTGTAAAAGAGTCTCATGTCTCATGAAAGGCTCATGACATTTCTTACTCTCATAACATTGTTTGTAATGTTTTAATGATTTATTATCATACTCTTGGTGTCACTCAAATAAGGATGGGTTCCTCTTTTAAATCTGGTTCCTCTTAAGGTTTCTTCCTCTTCTTACCATCTAGGGAAGGTTTTTCCTTGCCATGGTCACCACAGGTTTGCTCATCGGGGATACATACACATAATTCACTTATATTTACATTTTTTTCTTACATTCTGTAAAGCTGCTTTGAGACAATGTCTGTTGTGGAAGGCTACAGAAATTAACTCGAAATGATTCCTCAAAAAAGGTATAAAGACTTCTAGAGGTTCTTAAGTTAACACTTCTTGGGTTAAAGAAAAATGCTTTCCAACTATTTTCTCTCCCAACAGAGTGTTTAGACTGATGCTATTCTTAGTTTATGTCCTAATGAACCAGGATCAGAATTAACTTACTGGCTGCACTTTGTGAGTCGCTCTGGATAACAACATCAGCCAAAAAGCCATCGATGTAAAAATACAAGTGAGAATTGACGTGAGAAAATTGATGTTTCTTTACGTATTTATTTATTTACATATTTTCCTTGGAAGCAGGAAGTGATGATGGCAGGGTGTTGCATTGACTAATAGCAACCAATAAAGATTCAGCAAAAAGTATGCAGTATCAGAAAGTAAAAGTAAAAGTAGTGATTTTTGATAACTCTGCATACATAATGGACGCAGTTCAGTGTTCTATTCTTATAGATCACTGAACTGTAAAGTACTTATGTACAAATTCTTTATTCGGAGACCACTTTGTGCACCTTGGGATGGTTTCAGCTGAATAGCCTAAAGATCCATGAAGTTACTGTGCAACTCAAGAACTTTGAGACTGGATTTAAACTGTAATTAATATCAACAGTCTGCTACAATGGTTCAGGACCACATGTTGAATGAACAGCGCCAATCACTGAACAGTACCACATAATGATGGAACTGTAATAAATGAACATTCAGTGTTGAGGATCAGGACAGGTTTCTATTTGAGTCTGGTTCCTCTCAAGGGTTCTTCCTCATGCCATCAGCACTTCAGGGGTTTTTCTTGCGTATACACTATTTAATGTAACTTTATAACCGCTTTAACTCTGCTTTGAGACAATGTTTATTGCTAAAAGTGATTTAAAAATATGAAAAGAATTTAATTGGATTATATGCATATGCACAATACCTTTGGTTTAAATATGCAGACCTCTACAGAGCATTTCATTGCATATGTAATAACATTATTAGGCATTTTTTTGTTCCCAGTATTGCCCCAGAAATAAGATCAAATTTAAACCAGAGGTTTTTGTTTTTAATGAGTTATGCACAAAATCTCTGCACCAGTGGACGCCTAAAGAGAAGCAGAAACTCTTGCGTTGAATGAGCTCAGTGATTAACGTGCTTGAGTTAGCAATAAAAAGGAGAAATAATCAACAATAAAAACTTTGTATACGGTTCCCTTTTGTCGTACAACAGAGACTCACTCATTAGATTTCCTTTTCATAGGATTTCATCGTTTTTTTATATATATATCATCAGAACATGTTCAGAAGATAGTTGTGGAAAAGATTCTTGTACATTCCACATGGTGTCAGTCAATGTAACAAACCCCCTGATGCTCCTCATCTCAAGCGTCTGCTGTGTGATAAAAGTGTCCAAATCCACCTCTAATCCTTAGTGATGGTATCATGGAGCCTGTGACTCATCAACATCTCTGCACTAAAGCCTCCTACAGTTGTGAGCACATGCTGAATGAATGAAGCGTCTGACTCGCACAATAGCACAAGGTCATGGTCGGACATTCACGATTTCCGAGCTGCTACAGTGAACGAGGGAAAGCGACATTCAGCACAATTCCAGATGCTGAAAGCTGAGAAATCCTCACGAAACTGCACTGTCATGATGATTGAAAATTTTGGGGGGGTGGAACGATCCAGGATTTTTGGAAACGATGATTCCGGAGTAGAAACACATTCATTTTTCATGAGGCTCCTTTATGGCTGTATTAGTTCTCTCACACCAGGAGTTCCGTCTGTCTTCAGAATCACAGATTGAAACGCTTACTCATCACCAGGTTCGGTGAAAAAGAAAAAAATAATTAAAGCCTCTGCACTCATCCTGATTTTCAGGTAAGTCAAAGGAAGGAATATTTCTAGGATATTGAACATCAGTTTTATGCCTGGTGCTACTGTAGGTACAGCAACACCTTTCTTTCTTTCTTTCTTTCTTTCTTTCTTTCTTTCTTTCTTTCTTTCTTTCTTTCTTTCTTTACTTTCTTAATTAATTATTTATTCACTTACAGTATGTATTAAATTATTACATGCTTACTTGGACAGCTACTTTATTTCTGACATGTTCATGTCTGTTATTTCAAAAAGGTCACACTGACTTACTGAATTGTGATTGGCTGGGAGGAGTTCAGGTCTGAGTTCAGAGCAACACACAGGTACACTACAAGGACACAAGTACAGGGTGTCTTGGGATGTCATTTTCCCTTCACTTGAACCCAAACCTGTTCCAGCATGACAATGCCCCTGTGCACAAAGCCAGCTCCATGAAGATCTGCTTTACATGGGATGGAGTGAAAGATCTCCAGCTATAGAGTTTAAACCATCTAAAACACCTTTAAGATAAATGTGAATGCTGACTGCATCTTAAACCTCCTTACCTTCTTGCCTACATCACTACCTGGCTTTACTAACACTCTTATGGTGGAATGAACACAAAAGTCCACAAGGCCAAAAATCTAGTAGAACATCTTCCCAGAAGAGTGGAGGAAATTATAAGAGCAAATTGGGACTAAATGTGGAATGCGATGCTCAAACGGCATATAACATCACTGTACCACCTCATACCAGCATGTGATTATTTATTAGATTTCTACTTAGTTGTTAATGGACTTAATTAGTTACTTGCACGTTGATCTACCTGTGTACCTGCTTACATACTTATAATACTCATTTTCCTGCTATTCCATTTACTTAGTTGTTTTTCTACATGCTTAAAATACTTCCTTTTTATATTTTTATATTTATGCATTCTCCTTTCTTCCATAGCTCGGCCCTCACCTACTTTCTGACTTTTCTAACATAAATACTTACACACTTTCTTACTTCTCAAAGTTTCTTTCTTCTGTCCTTACAGATGGTCCATGGGAATCCACCTACTAAGGTTTAATGTTCTTCTGTCTTGGACCTCGTTCAGGTCAGCACCAGTTGCTGGAACTGCCAGACTTACACTTGTACAAAACACAGCATGAACTTCTATCGACTTGACCGTCAGAGTCTGCTGTGCAAAGCATCGGTGGTGTGAAAACACTCAGGCCGAACTCATCTGTGTTCATCAAACAGCTCGGCTTTTTTATCAGCGAACGCAGGCACTCGCCACATTTCACACAGCAAACAAAGCCAAGCAGGAACACTGGCCTCGGCGAAGCTCGACATTTTCCTCCTGGGCCAAACACTAACTGCTTTGATGCCTTCATAAAGGGGTGGCAGAAGAAAATTTTCTCAAGTGAGTCAGAAACAATTCGCGTGTTCTCTTTGAGCTAAAGTGCCTTTTCTGCGTTTAAGAAGATCAAACGTCCTTATTCTGATAAGGTTGGCGATATTTCAATGCTTCTGGCAACCTCGAGTTACAGCCGACTCTGAAGCAGCTCCTGCTCTGAACGTGTTACAGAGAAGTCGAAATAAATATGGCTATTTCTGGAGATCCAGCTGAACCTGACACTAAAATGGCCTTTGTTGTAAAAGAACACTGAATCTTCTAGACATTTCACACGCCCCTTTCCTCTCACTCACTCTCTCTTTCCTCTTACTCTCTCTCTCTCTCTCTCTCTGGTTTTTACTGCATGATGGAGAAAGTGAAAGCTGAATTTAGGTTTTGGTTCGGGTCAGGAAGAAAGGATCACCTTTACTTACCTGTTGAATGTGTTGATATGGGAGGAGATCATCAACATCAGCCAGAGACATTAAAGAAACAATTTTAACACAAAGTTAAGTTCCATTTCCTCCAACATGCAACTGTACATGAGGAAAAACAGAAGATGAGGAAAAACAGTGTCTTTTCTACAATGTATTTGAAGCAGTATATCAGTTGTGCACTAAACACTATTATATGTTGTTATTATTACATTATTATATAGTATTTAATTCATTATATGATGCTGTTGTGTTGTGACACTTTTATATATATATATGTTTATGCTATAAAACACTGTAGTCTGGTGTGTGTTACACTTCATGACGGTACCAAAAGCAGAGGAGCACAAAATTATTCCCTGACCAATAAATCTGTTTCTGTTTTCAGATATTTAACAATTGCCTGTCTGTCTGTCTGTCTGTCTGTCTGTCTGTCTGTCTGTCTGTCTGTCTGTCTGTCTGTCTGTCTGTCCGTCCGTCCGTCCGTCCGTCCGTCCGTCCGTCCGTCCGTCCGTCCGTCCGTCCGTCTGTCTGCCTGCCTGTCTGTCTGTCTGTCTGTCGGTCTGTCTGCCTGCCTGTCTGTCTGTCTGTCTGTCTGTCTGTCTGTCTGTCCATTCACCTAGCTGTATATTTTTCTTCCTTTCAGTATGCCTCTCATTAACAAGATGTAAAAATGGATGTAGAAAGAAAGAAAGAAGAGAGAGAGAGAGAGAGAGAGAGAAGAGAGAGAGAGAGAGAGAGAGAGAGAGAGAGAGAGAGAGAGAGAGAGAGAGAGAGAGAGAGAGAGAGAGAGAGAGAGAGAGATCTATACTTGAATAAAGGATGATCAGTGGACGTTTCATTGCTGGTTATGCGTCGGCTTCATAGTGGTGCGCAAAACAAAGTCGCCATGGAAACAACAATATTAATCACATGCAAATAAGTGCCAATGGGAGTTTAGTAACACAATCTAATTATTGATCCAATTATTAATGGTGTGTGTGTGTGTGTGTGTGTGTGTGTGTGTGTGTGTGTGTGTGTGTGTGTGTGTGTGTGTGTGTGTGTGTAAAACGTGACTGTGCAAAATAAGTTTCATTTTCACAGCAATTTATTTCCCGATTGAAACACATCAGAAACGACACTTCCTGCTCCATCACAGTGTCACATCACAGCGTATTATTCAGCCTGCGCCCGTGAGCACAGAGGTTCTTTGGGAATAATATGGTGTGTGTGTGTGAGTGTGTGAGTGTGTGTGTGTGTGTGTGTGTGTGTGTGTGTGTGTGTGTGTGTGTGTGTGTGTGTGTGTCATGTCCCCTAATGTAAGTGAGCGGCTTTTCCTCATAATGAGTTTATCATAATGGAGAAAAATGTGTGAATGGTAAAATCACAGTGTGTGACTAAAAGGCTTCTCTGCAACATCCTGCACTGCGTCTTCCAATTACGCCGAA